>NW_006431920.1:8633804-8655773 GCF_000325575.1 Pteropus alecto | reverse complement strand
TGCATAATAAAAATGCTGATGTTACATGTAAACTGTTGTTGGTTCATCCTACTAAGATACAATAGCAATATTATTCTTATACTTAATTCTTCTGCCCAGGCACACAATTAGCTGTCCCCACTAACCTGAATGAAAATTATCCATAGG
Organism: Pteropus alecto; assembly: GCF_000325575.1. Lineage (NCBI taxonomy): Eukaryota > Metazoa > Chordata > Mammalia > Chiroptera > Pteropodidae > Pteropus > Pteropus alecto. The sequence continues at coordinate 8,655,626 of NW_006431920.1, read as the reverse complement.
ATGAAGATAATCACACTGTTTATTTGCAAACTCTTCTCATTTTCATTCTAAGTTTAAAGTAATGCGAAATGAATTTGGATAGGAATATGTTAATCACTTCACTTTGCAATTATTTGAAATTGCGAAAGCAGATATTGAAATAAAAGTCTTTTGGGGGGTAACTGCGATACAGTATATTAATTTTAATTACACCATTCATGATCATAATATGAATTTATCCTTTGCTTCTGAATTTTCTTACACAAAAATCTATTTGTCCAAGAATTTCTATAGAACCTATAACCAGAGTACTTAGTAGCTCGAAATGGAGGGTGAGATTACAGTACAATAATAGCTTTCTTTTCTTTAGAAGAATATTTTAATGTAGATAAAGTGGGCTAAAATTGGAATCAGAATTATACAGCAGATATTTTCAGTCTTAGCTTCAGGTAGGACAGTTTCTACATAGAGTTCTTAAAATCGTAAATATGAATGTCTTATGGAAAATATATTCTACATCAGTGTTTGTCTGACACTGGGGTCATTTCCCTCCAGGTTTAAATTTAATTTTTTAAAAATTTGTGCTTGTTTAACCTTTTTAGTTTCTTTTTAAAGTATTTATGTTTGGATTCTTTTTTTATAAGAGTCATTTGATCAGAAAGATTATATTCTTATTCTTAGAAAATATATATGTTAAGACATTTAAAAATATTTTTAACTTTTAAAAGTTATTACTTAGGCTCCTTATTATAGCTTTCGATATACAAGGACAAATACAAAAACTTAATTTTAAAAAAGTCTCTATTTTCTCTTCCAGTGACATTTCAAATTCAAAGTAGTTTAAGCACATTATTAGAATAGGCCTTTGGTATAATATTTGACAGATGGAGATGAATAAGGGGAAGCAGCTTTGGAACTCGTCCACTAACTAGTCGTAAAAGAAATGTCATCCCCTTTTTCTTCGTTTTAACTCCATTTCTTAAAACATGCCTCTTGTGTTATTACACTGTTGAATGTCCTCAGTTAATCCTTACCCTAGTCCTCTTAGCTCAGTCTACGTGCTTTCATTATTTAGAATGTCCAAGAAATTCCTTTTTAGGGTTGCTGGCATGCCTTTATGAGAAAAAACATGTGCATGCGAAGAAGATATTTTTGCTTCTTAACGAAGTCAGCAGATCTCGTACTGCGCAAAGATGTTTGGAAGACTAATAAGCACCATGGCAATTAGCAAAATTATTTGTGTCTAACTCGTACGCTGGAGAGTAATGTCCAAACATCTATCGATTAGTGATGGGTCCTCAGTCTAACAGACCAAGTCCGTATACGTCTGCCTCTCCAGAAGATAAATAAATAATGTATTTTTAGAAGCCACCTAGGCCAGGTCTCAAAATTGTTTTTATCTCCTCTTCTTTCTCATCCATTTTGTTCCCACTTGTTCTATGCTATTTTATAGAAATACATAAGTTATAACACAAGTTTTGGGAGAAAATGCATTTTGGCTTTGACATATTCTCTTCCTAAAGCTTGAATTCTCCCAGACCATGTGTTATAGAGATGAGGAGTGTCTTGGCATGGGTGCATTGCAGGGAGTTCCTAGTTCTGCTCTGTAGAGTCCTAGGAGTTTCTCAATGTGCCCCCAGGGGCCACAAGGTGTAGCATGTGGATAAACAGATATGACTCGTGTGTGTGTGTGTGTGTATGTGTGTGTGTGTGTGTGTGTTATTAGAGAGATAATCAAACATCACTTCATTGAAGAGATTATTGGTATTACCAATTATAGGTGCTTACATTAATTTATTTAAACAATGATTCCGTTCCTTCAATTAAAATAATAAAATGTTTGAAAGCCAGTACTATAAAGGGATACAGACATTGGTCAGAGCACTCTGAGAATCAGGTTAAAATCACTTGATTCTCTTAACCTCCAGTGCACTCATCCACAAAAGTAAGGAGGCTAAAGAAATTATCTGTAAGTTCCTTCTAGTTCTAGCACTAGTCAATTACATGAGAAGTTCGGTAATTTTCCTTTTCAATACATTCATTTTATCAGGCTACCATTATTTAAAAGCATAGTTATTATGAAGGCACTTCTTAAATCCAGGACAAAGTATCCTCATTTATAGAATTGCTGTTTAGATTTAATGATTTCAAAAGTACTTCTAGGGACCACAATTCTAGAATTTTATAGTCTTTTTATTTGCTATTATAAGTCTGCAGAGACACAAATGATAAAAGTAGGGTATTTGCAGCCTTTGCTTTTCCTCTGTGTGACAATAGGAGAATTTTATTATAACTCTTTCATTCTCCTTTTCTTTTTCCTTCTCCTAGAAAGTTCTTGAATTATAACTAAATAGATGTGATGAAGGGACTCTCAGCTGTTAGATGAAGGCAAAAGGGTTTTTTCCAGAAGCAGGTCGTTGGAGCAAGATAGCTCCAATGGAAATAGCTGTGGAATATGGGAGCAGTGGATCAGAGCAGGACAATAAAGACACTTAAAAATATTTCTGGGATCTATGTATAAATGTCTCGAGTTATTATGAAAATATTTCACTGTCTGGATTAATGTTCGTTGCTTTGAGATACATCTTCAGTATTAAACTACAGGGTGCATAGCTTCATAAGTGCTCTAGAAGTCAGCATTGCTTAGCGAAATAAGTATTAGATCAGGGTCTGAGCTGTAAAACTAGCAAAACCACTCGGTAGTTTCCGAAACTCACAACAGTAGATCTGTGAACTGCTTCTATCCACTTACCCACAGAGATGGCCATGCCAGTTAGAATTAGCTTGTGTTTGTCATTATTCTCTCAGTCTCTATCAGCCTATCCACCAATCTTTTCTCTCTCTCTCTCTTGCTCATTCTCCCTCCTCCATAATCCATCTCTGCTACTCTCTGCATGTCTAATTCACTCTTCTATCTCTGACAAGCACCTTTCACTGGATCCACTGGGATACAATTTTCTCATAGCTCCTGGGTTTTATATATCCTTAGTTCCAGACATCAGCCAAAATTAACCAATTTCGCTCACTTCCAATTCCAAATCCATAGCAGAGATAATCTGGCCAGCCCAGCTCTGTCCAGATGTGTGTACCTGGTGGCATCTTCGGCCAAGCAGTTAAGCATACAGACGTTCCTCTTCAGCTGTGAAGCTCGAAACAAACTTAGGAAACTATGAGTATTCCTCAATTCTTAAGTCTACCATTTTTAAAACTCTGGGATCCTATGATCTTTCCACACACAGGTTAAGAATGTCCTGAGCTTCCACAATCCTCCAATTTGCCACATCATTAAGAATTACACATAGGCCATTACCCCACGAGCAAACAAATGCACACACTGTAATAGGAAGAATCTGGGCACTGAACCATGCCTTCTCTCATTACTTCGGCCCAGCTTTGCTGACACAGATTACAAAACGTTATTTACCCCAGGCTTCCGTTTCTGAAAGGAGGAATTCTCTAGTAGACAATGAGATTCACCATTGCCCATCTTTCCCGTAGGGTATCCTGAGTGTTTTCTGCTTGTCTTCAGGTGTTTTGTCCATAACAATGTCAAGGAAGTATAGATGGTTTCTGAATAACCTATGAATGTTGACTAATAATTCCTCTGAAAGGTAGCTGACTAACAGGTCTCACTGCCACAGAGGTAATTAAGACATATTATCTGAAAACAAGGGGGTGTCACCTAACTTGCACAAGAAGCTTTCAGCAGGCCTTGTATTATTTAGTCAGCAATTGTTATGAAATAGTGTTCCCCAAAATTCATATGTTGAAGCCCTAACCCTCAATATAACTATTTTGGAGATGAGGTCTTTAGGGAGGTAATTAAAGTTAAATGTGGTCATAGAGTGGAAGCCATAATTTAATAGGACTGGTGTCCCTTTAAGGAAAAAAAAAGAGACACCAGAGATCTCTCTTTCTCTGCATGTGCACAGAGGAAAAATTATGCGAAGATACAGAAAAAAGATGTTTGTCCGCAACCCGAAGAGTAAGCTTTCACCAGAAACTAACCCTGACAGTACCTTGATCTTGGACTTCCAGCCTCCAGAACTGTGACAATTATAAGTTTCTGTTTTTCAAGCCACCCAATCTATGGTATTTTAGTACTAGGAGCCCAAGCAAACTAATACAGTGACACTGTTGACACACGCTTGAACACAAAAGTATGGATGTTGACCTGTGGCCCCAGCCATCCCCAGCGGGGGTGATTAGGTTCTTTCCCCAGGTCAATTTCTCTAGCGGTGTTAACATCCGATTTCCACTTAACTGATCTGATCAACTCTGCCCTGATCTGAACTGGTCACCAGGATAAGCGAGATCCCTAAATCGACTCTGCCACCGTCTGCTGTTTCTCAGTTGTCTAGACATAGTCATAAATAGCTGGATGACTGCCCACTGTAAATTTTTAATGAGAGATTTTGAAATTAGGAAAGGAGGAAAGCAATTGCAATTTATGGCCTGGAGTTCTTCAAAAAGCAGGGACCCGCCTGAAAAGCCAGCACTGGATAGCGATGGGCTCCTTCGCTCTCCTCCTCCTTCCAGAGCGTCAATCCTATTTTTATCACGGCCCCTCGACTCTTCCCAGAAAAATCTCATGCTACTTCCCGCTGATTCTCAGATTATGTAATGCAAATTTTAAAATGATCCAGGAAGCATTACATTTAAATCAAAAGAAAATGATTTGGGGATTATTTGTTAATCTGATCAAGTAGTTTTTACATAGTTGGATCAATGACCCCTTTGAAAATATGAAGCACATACAGGTCTTCTGCCCCAGGGAATATCTATATATCTTGAAGTCTATTCATGTACCAGTGGATTCTAGGTTAACATATCTACAAGATAATCAGTGCCCCAGAGTCCTTCTCTTCATGGACGTGAGTTTTCTGAGCTCTGCCCCGTATGTAAATTTGATATTCAGAAAGCAATTTACCTGAACTATATTTTATTAAAATGTGATCATTGATTTAGGCTATAAGATTGTGCTCTCATAAAAAGATAAACCATGTTTAAATCTGCAGAACATGTGTGTGTTTGTTTACATATGTGTCATTTTCTTTTTTTTTTTTTTACAAAACTTTAGAGAAAGACATAGTTCTTGATGTTACCTGATATGCTTCTAAATAAAGATCTTAGCGATAAAATATTTGTTCCCCTAGTTTCTCCCCACTGAGCTTCCTTTTAGAGGCAATAAAAATTATACAGCTCAACATGTTTACCTTTTTTCTTGGCTCCCAGAAATCTTATAACTAAATTTTATTGCCAACAGCAATAACCAATTTATTCTAAGTTCCTGGAAATTGTCCTTAATTTTAAAAGTTTATTTAATTCTTTTAAACTAATTTAACTCTTGGAACATCTCTCTCTCTCTCTCTCTTTCTCTCTCTCTCTCTTAGAATAGGCAGGGCATAAATAATAAAACAGGAAAGGTTAATAAGCCAGCAGACAACAATTATCCTCAGCAGCATCATAAATGGCAGTTTTTAGCAGAAAAAACAGATACTATTATTTCCAATATTGAGTTGGTAGAGTGAATGATAGTCTCCTCTCAGTGCAAGGACGATGCTAGATGTTTGACTATCAATGTGATATTCTTTTATTCTCCCAGCTAGCATTTACTGAGACAGCAACTAGATGACAAAGGCTCCGCTAGATGGACATTGGAGGGGTGGGGTACAAATCGAGCAAGATAAGGCTTTGCCTTTAAGTGATGGGCCCTTCATAACTTGGGAGACAGACAAATAAATAGACAAATAAAGCAACGTGGGAAATGCTGTTAGGAATACATGCAGAATTCAACTTTTGTATGTGTTTTATTTTTTTCATTACAGCATTATAGCTAAAGAGACATACAACCCCTCTATCTAACTCTCAATGGTACAATCAGTCTTTCATTTCGTCACAAAGTCAACCTTCCTAAAAACTTTGCTTTCCCATTTTGTTTCCTTGGTCAAGAAGTATAGTTTCAACCTTGTATTCCATAAGAAGAAATATAAGTGACCAAGAAAAATATTAAGATGAAACACATACCGATGCCTAAGCTCCATCTCTCTAACAATATCATTTGATTTTCAGGGGTAATGCCTGGGATTGGTATTTAAAAAAATAATCTCCTTTATATTACTTCGTTATTGTCTGTGGGTATACCACTTCTGAAATCTCAAACTATTTTATTTTCTGGACTTTTTCTCCTATATTTCCTATTCAGTCTTCCTAGTACTCCTAACACAAACCCAGTAGGATCTCAGATCCATTGATATCTATCATCACACTGATACCTCCAACACACACACACACACACACACACACACACACACACACACACACACACACACACCCCTCCTCACTTTCCTCTCTGTCTATATGACTCTCCATGGACCATTATTATAAACGCTCTCTTGCATTTATGATCTATTCCCTGGCTCCTCTTTTTCTCCTTCTTCTGTGCCTAGAAAAACTCCAACCCTGGTCAAATCCAACTCCTTTCAGATTCTACAACTGCACTAAAATAGCTGAAATTTCACTGAGGGGAAAACACCGGCCATGTTGACTGGTGGCTGGCTTCACTTTGTATTTATGATAACAAATCTCAAGTGGACCCTCAGCACTGGCGGGCAGCCATACTGTCAATTCACTCCCCTGTCTCCCATCTGTCCAGTTAACACTCTTTCCTCACCCCTCAAACCTCAAACATCCCTTCCCCACTGTGTCCTCTTAGCGGATGACTTGGCTTCTTATTTCACTGAGAAAATAAAAGCAGTCAAAAGAGAACATTCCTTGCTCACCACCTCCTCTCACATGGCCTGCCTCTGTGCCCTTATGCTCTGCCTTTCTTCCCATCATGGTGGATAAATGGTCTGGGCTTCAGACTAAGACTGATATTTCTCTTTGTTCACTGTATCTCTTCTTATTCTCTCACTCAAGGATCTTACTCTTGTAATTTTCTTCTTCTCTGTGACATTTACTTTCCTTCCCTTTGGATCATTACAAATGGGACACAAATATGCTGTAACATTTTTATCTTAAAAAACCACTTTTGATCTATAGCTTCTGAATCACTTCTCAAGTCCATTAAAAAAAAAATTGAAAGCATTGTCTATATTAGTTTCTTCATTGCCCTATCTCACATTCTCTCTCAAAACCACTCATATGAAGCTTCATCCAAAACCCTCCCTGATCTCCTCTCCACTGTCAAGGTCACCAATGATCCTTATGTTGGCAAATTTAATGGTCAATTTTCAGTCTGTATTATTCTTAAATTCTGAACAGCATTTAGCAAAGCTGATCATTCTCCCTTTGAAACATTTCCTTCTCTTAGCTTCTGTGAAACCAAAATTCTCTTGTTTATTTTTACTACAGTGTCTTTTTTTTCTCAGTCTCCTTTGCTGGATCCTCTTGTCTGACAACATCTAAATTTTGGAGGTCACAGGATTTAGGCCTCCTCATACATCTTTTCCAGTTACACTGATTCCACAGGTATTTTATAAATTACCACAGAGTTAAATACCATTGACAAGTTCGATGACTCTCTCATACATTTTAAAGGCCCAGCATCTTTTCTGAACTCTAGACGGACCCCATCTCTAACCAGCTCTCTGTTGTCCTGAGGCTACAGAAGAGGTTTCTCAAATCTAGTATATTCAAAGCCAAGTTCTTAGCCTTGCCCCATAAATATATTTCCCCTAGTACTTTCCAGCTTACTTCAGCCCAGATGCCCAGATAAAATCCAAGAAGACATACATAACTGACTCTTCTCATTCACTTGCTCTTTAAAGCTAAACCATGAGAAAATGCTTCCCATTCTAGTTTAAAAATATATCCCAGATCTCTTACCAGCTAAAGTCATCTTCAAGCACCAATGTGGTTCAAAGCAGCTCCCTGCACCCTGCCATTAGTGCCTCATCCTAAGCAGTGCAGATGTGGGCTGGACATCAGTCCTGACTTTGCCACTTCTTGAGCATTTGGTCTAAGACGAGTTACATGACCTCTGGAGTTCAATTCCCAGAATTTGAATATGTATGTGTACATATGCATGTGTATGTATATGTATGTGTGTGTATGATACATGATAGATAGATATATAGATAGATCTCAAATATGACTGTTCTCACCACCTTTACCAGTCTTTAGCATTCAATCTACCACCATCTTTTGCTTAGATAATTGACATATGCTCTAAATTTGTCTCGCTGCTTCCTCTCTTATCTACCCCCACCCCCATATTCTGTTCTCCACCAGGAGTCTGAGTGATCCTTTTCAAACATAATAACATCATGCCGTGCGCCTGATCACATCTCTCCATCATGTCCCATCACACCTGGAGTAGCATCTAAAGACTTCATGATGGTCTAGACACCCAGCACTTCACGATCTTGGCTCTGCTTATCTTTCCCATTCACTCTTCTCCAACTACAGTGGCCTCCTTGATGTTCCACTAACTTATCAGGCATGACCCTGCCTCACAGCTTTGCAATGGCTGTTCCTTCTGTCTGGAATACTCTTCTCTCATAGATATGCATTGCTCAGTTCTTCCTTTTATTCAGGTTTCCTCTCAAATGTTAGCTCCTCACAGGAATCTCCTCTATCCACTAGTGGTGTGATGGAGTGGGCTTATATTGAATTGTAAGAGACAGTTATGAGCCAGACTCATGGATCTTCCCATCTTTGTGTTCAATGATGTCATAATGGTAGCCAAAATTGGCCACAGTGGGAGTGTTTACACCATGGAGTTAGCAAATGCTACAAATCAGGCCTCCTACCCATTTTATCCGGGACACACAACCTTGTCTTAAAAAAGCACCTCTCCTAGCTCATTACTTGGTTTTAGATTTCTTCATGATATCCATCACATTCTAACACTATATTAAAATGTATGTATATGTTCATTGTTTATTTTTCCCACTAGAATGAATGTAAGGTTCATGAAGGCAGGGGCTATGTCACTTTAGTTCATCATTATATCTCCAATGCCAAGAACACTGCATGGCACGGTACATACTCAATAAGTATTTGTTGACTGAATAATTGAATGAACAAATGGTGAACATAATTTTTGTACTTGAAAGATTGATATTTTCGAATTCCTTTTAGTTACATCATCAACTCTTTTTGTTCGTTTCTTTCCTTTCCCTCAGTATTTACACTGCTAGGGTGGTGTGACTCCTCTTCTAAAGTGTCAAATTTTCTCGAATGTCAATTACTGATGAGAATTTTCAAGGCCATCCTTATCTCTCCAGTCGAAAGCATATCATCTTCGCAATCTCTAATATTATCACATCACTTAGTTTTCTAATCTGTCTCTTTGACAGCTGAGTTCCACACATCGAGACCATCAGAATCTACTGTGGCATTACTCTTTCATTCTATATTCTTATATAATACTTAACTACAAGTTCATGACTCATGAAACAAATGGACCTGTAAAGAGACAGAAGTAAGGAATGATAGAGAAGGTGAAGAATATTCTATGAAATTGAAAAGATTAGCCTGCTTGATTTTGGGGAGAATTGGATTTATAATTAAACCAGATTTGTTCCCCTTATTTTCCAATAAATGCCTCCTCTTTTAACTTTTTATACCATCTCTCTGCCTCTCTGGGAAAAGTTCTTCTGTGGCATAGAATCTGTGTTTTAAAAGCCATTGACCTAAAACTGGTGCCATTGAGCTGTTTCTGCTAATGAGCTTAACGTGCACAGGAAGGGATGGCAAAGACAGTCATGTTACTGGACTTTTCCCTTCTGTTTCATTAAAGGAGCTTGTAGACAATTAATACAGAGGTAGACTAAGATGTGTTAAGGCAAATAACAAGACATGTTTAGACTCCCTCGTATCATGTCATCAGATTGCCGAGCTTTTCTGAAATGAACACTTATCCGTGAATAACCACATGGTTATAGAAAGCTGATTGTCAGAGACTAAAATGCAGAGAATGGCTCAAAGAAATGAATTATTTTATCCCGTCTTCCCTGCTTTGTTCCAAAATGATGACATGTAAGAAATTAATTTATCACATTTGGTATAATTTTATAAATATAAAGGGAAAGACTTTTATTAATTTTATTAATCATAATTTGACAGGAAATGCAAGAGATTCGTTTCCTTGAAACTGAATTGTGAGATGACTAATAAATTCTACTGCCATTTCTTTCTCCAGCCAATAATCCCTCATGTCAGGAATGGTCTCACGATTGAACAGGTGTTTTCATAATATGCTGGAATATGCTTTAAAATATATCCCTGAAACGTCTTTTTCTAGGGCTTAAAGATAAAACCTACATTATAACAACGTCAAACTGACAAGCTGCTGATGTAGAGAAAGCCCATCTTTGGGCATATGAAGATCAGGTGACAGCTAGGGACTTGATCAAGAAACGCTGAGAAAGCTTTTCGTTCCCATTTTCTCCTCCATCTGGCTTAGAAAAGCCTCAGGTTTCCTCACAGTTAATAGTCAGAGATTTTCCTTTGAATTTGTACTTTTAAAATATGTGTGTGTCGGTGCGTATGTCTATGTGTGTATGTGTATGCTGATGTGCCTGTGTGTATATGTGTGCATATATATGTGTCTGTGTGTCTGCATATATGTGCATGTAAGTGTGTGCCTGTGTCGGTCCACTTTCTAGGAGCAGTTTTTGGACACCAGATGAGGAGAATCTGGGGACTCTGGCACTAAGATGTGGACAAGGAAGAAAAAGAGCTTCTGAAGAGGGCAAAGTTTTCGAAATACGGGACTTCAGGAGGCTGGGAAGGGCCGTGCCCCAAACAGCTTCTCCCACTTTCTGATTTGGCTCATATTAGCCCTGACACGGTCTTTGAGATACTTTAAATGACTATTCCTTAAGTCTCTATTTTTAGTAGGATTGACCCTCCCGCCTTAGGCAGCAAACATCAAATGAAGTAAAAATACTATAATCAGTGGCTGCGCATAAATTCGGGAGGTTTCTTTAAAATGTTTACTTTGTATTATTGGAACTTTATGAGAGTTCCTTCTTGCCCTCCCTGCCTGTAACAGCACCCCCGCTCCCTTTCCTTCATCCTGCTCCACTTTCCAGTTTTCAATATCAGTTCTTCTGTTCAATTGTATACTAGGAGTCTCTGCCCACCAGAATGAGAGCTCCATGGGGTAGCCCAGCCCTAGGGAGAAACCTATTAGTCCCTCTCAGTCACTCAAAGTTGTTTCAAGTCTCTTGCCCATTCCCCAGGGTTCCTGCAAGGCCCCAGGCTGTGTACTTGGACTTGTAGGCATAGCTGACGAAAGGGAGGTGGTCCTGGCTACCATGGACTCTCTGACCTTGGATGCTTATGATAGCTCCAGAGCAGCTAGTTCAAGGGCCAGAGTGTCCAAGAGAGTTTACAGGAGCAAGAGGAAGACAGAGAACGAGGAGACCCCCAGACATGCTTGCCCTTTGTGGTCTAGAGGAGATGGAGAAACTGAGGTGCAGAATAACCCACTTTATGGAGGGCTTTGTGGTCTGGCTCTTGGGAGTCTAATACTGATGCTTATGGGCTATATGACTTTGAACAGTGTTCTTAATTTGTCCGTTTCTAAATTTTCTAATCTCTTAGATGATTTAAAAATCTGTGAAAACAATAAATAACACCCTTATTTGTTTGTTCTTAGATTAAATAAGAATCTATATATTTATATATATATCTCTATATAGGTATATATATCTAAACATGTGTATATATCTATTAATACCCATATTAATCTTTGTCCCGCTCTCTCTCTCTCAAGGTGGGAGGGAGGGTGGTGGTGATTGCTACAGGGCTTGGGATCCATAAACACTCAACAAATGTGCTGTGATTGTCATCGGTATTATTGTTATTGCCACTGTTCAGATTTGTATTCTTAATCCTGCTGCTATTGTCATCATACTCCATAGGCTTCTCAGACATGGAGAAATAATGTATTCGCTATTTAATTCAATTTATGAACTGTTTTGAAGCTCTATTGTGTACAAGGTACAGAGCTAAATGCCGTGGAAAAAAATTGAACATGAAGAAAACATTGCCTGACATCTATTTATGATCCAGTACGCTACGTCAGACATATGAAAATACAAACCAATCTGAAGTGAAGCAACGTTTGATCAATATTATGGGAGAGATGTGAACAAAGGGCTGTCAGCCTGTGGAAGACAGAGTCTCTCCTGCTCCCCATGTTTATTCACGCAGGTGCACATGAGGACCACGAGGGGGATCAACCGGAAAGAGGTAAACGGAAAGGACATTTCAAAGACAGGGTCACAGATACGTTCCATGGGAGGATGTTGAGAATCTGGAAATCTAGGTGAGAGTCAACAGAAAATAGCAACAGCAGCAACACAACAACAACAACAATAACAATAACAACAACAACAATAACACAGAAAAAAGGTTTGGGGAAGAAAAATGATGCTTCCTCATGCAGCTGGCCACTGGACCAAACATTTATGAGCATACTCTAAGCTGAACTTCTGCCTTTGCTGAGTTCTCCCTGACAAGACCATGTAAGTTAGGGATCATATTTGTTTCTTCTCCACCTAAGCTTCAATATACTCTCATCATTTGGCACTGTTTTTTTTTTTTTAATTCTGATAATATTGCCCTTGGGAACAGTCATCAATGAGCGTATTTTCTCACTGCGAGAGCTAACTGTGCTCTATAAGTGAAAAAGAAATTGTCCCACATTTTTCCTTAGCCAACCTCAAAGCCATCAAGAACCCCACCGAACCCAAGGTAACAAGTGAGGCATTTTAGAGCTAGTCAAATAATGCTCCTCATAGATCACTCCTGTTATTCGGTAGTAGATATTTTGCAGGACTAATATTTTGGGGAGAAATTTTTACTCAGGGACTCTTGTACTTCCACCCCCCACTGCGTCGTGTGCTGTTGTTAGTATTTTGGCTCAGGAGAGAAAATATATTGTAGAAATATCAACTAGCTCCTGTGTAGACACTCAATTTAATTTTTCTCCAAAGACTGTGTTCATTGTTTATCTAGACTAATTATTTTTGTGTTAAAAACAAAACAAAGGGCACATTGCAGAAAATTTAGAGAAAAATAGTCATATTAATCTTCTGCACAATAGTTTTGAGTCGCAATTGAAAAAAACCGGGGGCCTTGGGAGTACTCAGACTCTGTACTAGCATCATAGGATGCTAATTCTAGAGTTAAGGACTACTAACCACAATTTATAAATGGGAAATGGGATAGAATAGTGAAATGACTAGTATAAGTTATTATTATTGCTCTAAGTAAGTTAGAGAGAGTCCCAAGATTAGTCTAGATTTCTTGCATTCTAAGAATCTTATTGAAAGAAAAAGAGAAACACTCTGAGAGAAAACCATGGAGGATATGGAGAAAGAAGGGAACCAATTATATGAAACGATCTGAGCTTAGACACAGCCATTGCCAGGTTATGAGCCTTGATGTGACAGAGACAAAATAGTGACCCCAGACCACTGGGGACCTCAAGACATATCAGCATGTGCTGGGGCAGAAAATCTCACCTGAATCCTCTGATAGGCAGTTGGTTTGTCTTTGACTGAAGCAGTGAATGTAGGTTAAGTGGCTAGATAACTTAATGGTGTTTTTCTACCAAGTTTTATAGCAATCTGTGTCCTTCCTAAGCTTGCTTTTCTTAATGCAAGGACTGGCTGAAAGCTTCTGTTCACTGGGCAGTTTCACTATGATGTTTTTAGAATTGAGATAGCAAACTGAAAGTTCTTGGAGTATCTATTAAGGACTGTCACCACCCTTGAATGAAAAGGATCTGAGAGAAGTCAGGTCAGGGTTCTCTGTCCTTCTCCCTTAGGACATTAATGCCCAGCCACACGCCTGTCTGTGCAATCAGAGTTCACCCCTATTCTTATCCTCCCAACTCACTATCACTCCTCCTCTTCCCTTCCTTGACCTGTATGAATTCGGTCTCCAGCACAACTTCTAGGGCCTCACCTTTCCCTCTGCAGAGAGCATTGTTATGAAACCAGGGAAGAGATGGGAAGAAGGAGGTCAGCAAGTCTAAATGTAAATTTCACCAGCGTCCCAATTTTCTTTTTCCCCAGGACCTCCTCATTAACCTTCAAATGATCATGGACAAATAAGACCTGCCTGCAAAGGTATGTTGACTTTCTTTGGGGGCATACAGAAGTGATTTCATAGAACACAGCTGTTATGTATGAATATCTGTAAAGATTCCAAAGACCTAACTATTTAGGTATTTGGAGCTTTGGCTATAAGTATGGTTTCTCGTTATTGGGGAAGACAGCAGTTGTTGCTTTTTCTTTCAGATTAATGTCTCCTAATTCCCAGTCTACTTCAGGATAATGCACAGGAGATTTGCAGAAATAAATAATTTCTAAAGACATTAACCTACCTTAACATCTCTTCCTGTGATAAAAATGAAACGGCCTATATCTTGACAACGGTGGTCTTTTGTTTAAAGCAGAGCTCAGTAATTCACTTGTATGTGGGTTTTAGTTCTGTTTAACGGGAAAATCAGACTGGCTGCTTAATTCAACATCAAGAAAACAAAGAAAGTGATTGGTTCTCTCTTAATGGAAGCAAATGTTCTATTTATATCCGGTTAGTCTGGCTGGCCCACTTGATTATTTTTAATGGTAACAGAAGGAGGAAAGGACAGGTTTGCAGAACTGGCAAGCCCTTCCAATTAAAGATAAAATCAACCCATGACTCTCTTCAAGGTGTAAAGGATTCACACACTTACCTTTTCTTTCCCATGTTTCTTAAGTTAGAATTCGGTGTTATTTTTGAGCTCTCTCATACTGCCTCCTAGGATTACATATGCCCTTCAGATATCAATCCTCCCTTATGTGGATTAACCGAGGTCATGAATTCTTTACCACACCTCTCATAGGAAGTGAAATCCCTTCTCCAGTCTTTGAACCTGGAGGCCTTCTGACTGGCGTTGGCCAATGAAATGAGTAACTTCTAACATTCTTTCTAGAAATAGCACTACCCAGATCCATGAGTTAATTATCTACTTTTTCTTTCTTTCATGTTACCATAGGCAGTAGTTTTGCTATTTATTCTGCCACTACATAACTTGGGTCCTCTTTTCTCCAGTTTCCAAAAACAGTTTTCTTATTGTCCTTTTACCCTATTCAGCGACAGTCTCCTCAAGGCCCTTCAGCTTTGCCGCCAGTCTCAAAACCAATGCTACACATTTTTTTTTTGTCATACTAGCACCGTACCTCCAGTATCAGTTCTGTTTCAATTATTTATTACTATAGAATGAACCACCCTAAAACAGCATATTTTTATTCCCTCTGATAAATCCATGGGTTGACTAGTTCTGCTTTCGTTGAGCAGTTCTGCTCCATGTGATCTCACATGGGAGCTTGACTGGACTGGAAACTCCAGGACGGGTTCTCATAGCTGGCAGGTAGTGCTGATTGTCAGGCGGGAACTCAGCTGGGATTGCCTGCTGGGGCATCACCACGTGGCTTGGGACTCTTACATCCTCCTGGCTGGGTTCCAAGAACAAGTGTTCCAAGAAGGAGAAAGAAGATTCTAATGCTCTTAACCCGCTAAATCCAGAACTAGCACAGCATCTCTTCTACCACATTCTATGAGATAACGCTTAAGCAGTCATGGTTCAGGGGATGCAAAATAAGCTCCATTTATTGGTGGAGAACTAGTGGCCTTCTTTAACGCACTCTAAACTTCAAATGTCATTTTCCTTGTGGGTGCATTTTCTAGTTTGACGAAGCCCTTTCATTCTATGCATTCTCTCCTTTTCTGCATTAGCAATCCAGACATGATTCCTTCAAGTTCTTAGGTCACTTGGACGTCTTAGATCATCTGGGGACATCAGCAGTCACGAATTTTCTAAACGTAAGATTATAATAAAAAACATAGGATAGAGATAAACAAAACTGGCAATGATAATTGTTGAAGTCAGGTGATGGGTACATGGGAGTCTGTTATACTAGTTTCTCTACTAATTTTCATAGTAAAAAGTAAGAGAAGGGGATAATATTAGGGATTGGGATATACTCTGAAATAATAATCTTAGAACAACCCCTAGCTAACTAGCAACACTCTTAACTACTTAATAACTTTTTAAGTTTTCGAACTCCTGGACTACATATAATATAGACAAAGTCATAGGAAACCTAATGAAATGCATGGATTCACAGGAGTGCTCCCTTACTCACGATTTTGCTTTCCATAGTTTCAATAACTCATAGTCAACTTTGGTGAGAAAATATTAAATGTGAAATTCCAGAAATAAACAGTTCATACGTTGTAAATTGTGCGTCTTTCTGAGTAGCACAATGAAATCTCTCACTGTCCCACTCTGTCCCTTCACCCAGCTTCTCCACTTGCCTCTTAGTCATTTAATAGTTGTCTAGGTTATCAGATCGACTGTCGTGGTCTCACAGTGCTTGTGTTCAAGTAACCCTCAGAGTAGCCTGATGCTACATCACAAAGCCTGTGTCATTCACCTCACCTCATCTCATCATGCAAGCATTGTATCATCTCCGTCATTACAGGAAGAAGGTTGAGTACAGGACAGTAAGACATTTTGAGAGAAAGAGAAAGACCACATTCGTCTAATTATCTAATTGTTTTATTATTAGTTATTATTATTAATCTCTTACTGTGCCTAATTCATGAATTACACTTTATTATAATGTATATGTATAGGAAAAAACCATAGTATACATAGCATTAGGTACGCTTTACAGCTTAGGCACCTACTAGAGGTTTTGGAACATAACCCCAAGGATAAGGAGGGACCACTGTATCTAGTTTTAATAAAATAGGAGGACAGAATTTTTAAAGAAGGCAAATGCCAAAACCTTAGGAGACATAGCTTTGCAGTACAGATAAAAGCAGAAATATGTGCAGTAGCAGAAATGGGCCTTGATGAGGACTTCATTATAAAGTCTAAATTTTGAGCTATTTTATACATAAAGACTTAGAACGCCCTTAATAATATGCAAGATCTGATATGTGTTATTTATCTAACATGCTTAAGAATACTTGCTGTGACACTGGAAGCACTACAATACCATTATCTATTGTCATTGTCAGCAACGACAGCAAGAAGTGACATGGCCAACACTAGCCAGTGTGATTCAGGGTAGGCCCCTGACTGTGTTTAGATGCAGTAGTGGAATAACAGAGGGCATAGAACGAGGACAGTGACTAATGGAGATCCAGCCTCAAACGAGGACATACATGTTCCCGGGAGTCACAGGAATAGTCTCGGTAGATAATCCCACATGCCACTGCTGCTATGTCTATTTGCCGGTTGCAGTCTTGTTTAGCTAATAAAGCTTGTAAAGTTAAGAGAAGAATTCATGGAAAAGAATCACAGCAATACTGAGAGCCATCAACCTGCATCCCCAAACAGCCTGTGTCCTCTTGCTGCACCGCAAAGTCACCACAGCTCGGGAATATTTTTCTCTTGTGACTTCATCATCTCAGTTGCCTCTTGAAGAAAACCTGGAGTCCAGAAAATTGCAGTTATTTTCTTTTATGCATTTCTTTATTATTTTTCTCCTCTGTTAGTATACACGATCTACGAGGTTAGGGCCAATGTCTGTCGTGTTTTTCCAGACTCAGAACAATGCCTGACACATTTGCCGAATGACTCTGTATGGAATGACTTACTATTTGCTAATATTTTCACTTCAAGGAACCTCTTTGAGTAGTAGGTTCCCACACTAGATAGATAAAATCTGTATTTAGTCACCATCTCGGTTTCCAAGGTTGTTGGTAGATGTCATCTTCCAAAATGTTACCTGAGTAGATACCATTTCTGATTGGATACTCTTCCCCTTACAAATAATCAAGTAGAATGTCACTAGTTCAATGGTTTCATAATTTATCCTGATATAAACCTTATTTGTTTTGCAAGACAATAGAATTTTATTTTAAGAGAACTCTACTTAAAATGCTTAACTTTAAACTTAGTAAAGATTTGCAGCAGCTAATATTCATATCAGTTAATGTTTAGTATATTCCCAAATTTATGTCATTAAATATGTAAATAGGTATGTATATATGTGTATATATATATACATATATATGAATACTCCTCTACCCTTCTATCTTTATTTTTACAACTAAATGTTGAATTTTCAAATGATTAAATAATCAATTTAGTTCTAAA
This sequence comes from Pteropus alecto, assembly GCF_000325575.1. Classification (NCBI taxonomy): domain Eukaryota; kingdom Metazoa; phylum Chordata; class Mammalia; order Chiroptera; family Pteropodidae; genus Pteropus; species Pteropus alecto. Next base: position 8,637,523 of record NW_006431920.1, on the reverse strand, counting down.
GTGAGACACAGATTTGAATGTAGTTTGAAAAACTATCAAAAATCCAAACCATGGCATAGCCTTTTAAAAGCATGCTAGCAATAAATTTTTATATAACAGAGTCATTGCCATTATTATAATCTGCCTGTAGCTGTTAATACTAACTACTGGTAATATTTTTATAGTACTTTATAGTTTGAAAAGTACTTTCACACAGTCATTGCCCTTTCGGTCTTCACAATAACGCCACACCTAATGTATTGTTTCAGTTCCAGTAAAACCACACCTAAGGTATTATTGTTTCTGTTCCTCAAATGAAAAAAAAAAAACAAACAAATAAAAAAAACAAACAAACTGAGGACTAGGTTTCTTTATTGACTTGCCCTGAATCATTCATCTATTAGCATTCTTGCATATTTAAATGTCAAAGGGTCTAAGGTGTCTTAGTGACACGTCAGGCACATTTTTGAAAGCTTCAGTGTGTGCCTGTTACCAGACCCTCTACATCAAGAGAGTCAGAGGCGATCCCAGGGTTGCTGGCATTGGAGGCAAATGTCACTTGGACTAAATAGGGTTTAACAGGGCTTACTGCTTAGAAGCCACAGAAGAACAATGTCTTCCTATGATTCAGTACTCTTCTTCTTTCTGAGTGAGTTTTTAATCATTCCACACCGCTAGAATTCACATCTGTTTGTGATGTAATACTGTGGGTCAGCCTGGGTTCTGTCAAAATGAAGCCGGCATTACCAAATCCCAAATTACAGTATGTTTTACTAACCGGTTTTATAGACTAGACATTTCACTCAGGCAGAAAGGAATTCCCACTGCACTTGAGGGGTAACAGAGTCTGCAGAACAGGCTACTGGTTCTGCCTGGCTCTCTCCTGCCCACAGCCTGCAGGCACCCCAAAGACAAAGGAGCTGGAGAAATTTGGTGGGAGATGGATTTATAAAAGCAGCCTCCTTGATTTTAATTTACCCTAATTTGTGGGGAAGAGTTAGTGGATGTCATGAACTTTTATTATGTTGTAGCAAAGAGTTCAATTCTAAAAATAAAACTTCTTGAAGATAGAAAACTAAAATCCTGACAGTAAAAGAGAGTGAGATTGCCCAAATAGAAGAGAGGAAATCACATATCTGGCTGACTTTTTTGTTTGTTTGTTTTGTTTTGTTTTGTTTTGTTTTGTTGACGATTTTTAAGGCTATTGCTTTATAAAATTCTACATAATTGATAGATATTTTCTATGTGGTTTAATTTACTCCTTTCCTCTGGCTTTACTTAGCAAAATCACATCAAAATATGCTATTTTCTTATGTAACCCCATCAGGTTAGTTGCAATTCTGGGTAAATAATTGAAAACCGGAAAGAGAATGAGAAAGAAATTAAGGGAAGATGTGAGGCTACCAACATGATATAAAATGCAGGGCATGGTCTGAGGTCTTTTACAAACATGTTCATTTATGCATTAAAAAAATTGCCAGTTGCATTTTTCCCTGAGCTTGTGTTTATGTTTGTGTGTAATAAAGGTCTGAGAATTATGGCCTAACATCTGTAGCTACTATAATTTTGTTTGCCTATTCATCTATTTCTTGACACACCCAGTAAATAGTTACTGCATGACTAAGTGGTGCCAGGCACTATTCTAGGTGCAGAGATGCAGCAGAGACAAGAGGGAAAATTCCCTGCCTTCTGCTCCTTAGATTGTAGTGAGGGAAATAGAAAATTACTAAGTAAACAAACATATGTGACATGATTTTAGGTAGAATAAATTTCAGAATAAGAATTTAGAAAGGGAGTAGTGCTGGTTTAATTCGAGTCAGGAATGGCTATCAGACATTTGAGTAAAGGGTGGAGACTTGTCTGTTTGCTAGAGAACACTAGGCAACTTCACGGAGGAGTCAATGAATGGACAGGATGCACTGATGCCAACAACCAGTCTCGAGGGCTGGTTTCTTAAACTGCAGGACTTCTCTGGGTACCTGCCCTTGGGAGAAGGGACTCAAGCTAAGAAAAACAACCCCTACGTGCAAAAACTCAGAAACCAGGATGCGATTTTTGAGTCCAGCATGGTGTACTCATATTCTAAGATTGACTTCTCACTCAGCTGCCCAGGGTCTCATTGGTATCAGAGGGCTTGGGAGATGTGCTACAGAAAAAGAGCTGTGATATCTATGTCTCTAAAAATTTCTCTTTCACATTTATGACGAACGAAAGAAAGCAACACTTGTATGGGGAAAGAAAAGTATATTTCATTTTATTTTGGTACCCTGAATAACTACCTCGCTTCACCTCAGAAGCATTACAGAATATCATCAGAACAATGTGATTGTGGAAACATGTTTGACCTCTTTGAGACTCTTTTCCTTCCTTCTTCTACTAATAGAATCCTTCTTTCCCAGAGAAAACCCAGTCAATGTGGACGAAGTGGAGCCAACCCACTCCCTGTACCAAAAGCAATTGTCTGACCCGGTCAGAATACATATGCCTCAAACGAAATAATCAATGAAGGATAGGCTTGCCATATGAGTCTTGCCAGAATCCTCAGCATAACGTTTCTATAGGAGCCATTAGAAAAATCTTTTTTTTTTTTTTCTGAGACTGATAAAGGTGGAAAAGGATGAGTGGGGAGCTGTCAAATTGCCAGTTATGACAGCCTTTGGAGTGAAAATATTAAAGAGGGAGACAGAGTCCCGATGATGTTTGTAAGCCCTGGATCAAGGAATATCCGAAGGCAAATCTACCCATACATGTCCCAGGTACATGGGTCAATAAATCCCTGGGTTTGTTTAAACAAGTTTGAGTTGGGTTACTGTCATAAATAATTGAAAAAGATTGACATAATGAGAATCAGGGATCTAGGAAAAAAACGTGAGCAATGACAAGAAATATACCAAGGGCATCAGCTGCTGGAAACGTCACCGAAATGGACCCTGCTGGAAAACAAAGAAAACGCTATGAGAAGAAAGCCAACAGTGGTTGTCTACCGTCACGTGTCAGATGCCCAGGAATGTCATGCAAATGACAAGAAACAGTGGGTGGCATTCCAGATGTCCTGTCCAGGGTCTACTACAAAGGGTTGTTGTTGTTTTATTGTCCCTGTGAGATTATACCTCTCAGACTGGGGCGACCTAGACAATAAGAGTTTATTATTGTTGCTTAAAAACACTTTCTTTGTACTTAACATTTTCAGAGAAGACCAGCAACAAGTCATGGGGTATGACTTTCATTCAGTGCACATTTCATCAGTGCCGATTTGGTTCCAGGCCTATGTGAGGTAGGGACTGCAGGGACAAGCACCAGATTGCTGGCTTTAAAGTTTACCAAAATGGCTGTCAGTATATCACATCCCTTGGCTTTCTCTGCAAACTTATAAAAGTGAAATCCGAGTGCCAGGAGGTTGCTTTGAGGGCATAAGATGACAAAAACAGAAAACGCTTCTTGAAGAATGCATAGGAAAGCAATGAGATAACTTTGATTAATTTGAGCTGACTTACGCATACGTGTTTCGTGGAGTATTATTTTTAGCATGGGCCGAAGGCATCAGCGGTTTATCACTCTTCCTCCAAATGTTGTCCTAGCTCGTTTTCCATCCACCAGCAGCATGGCTTTCCAAAATGGCAGCACAGGCAGGACAATTCTGTGTACTCCCCTCTCCCCCTCCTGCCAGCACAGCTTTATTTCCTTAGTAGAGAGAAAAGGCTTTTGCTCAAACTAGAACACTAATAATAATAATAATAATA
>NW_006431920.1:8594920-8630303 GCF_000325575.1 Pteropus alecto | reverse complement strand
CCCCCTCCCCCTCCTGCCAGCACAGCTTTATTTCCTTAGTAGAGAGAAAAGGCTTTTGCTCAAACTAGAACACTAATAATAATAATAATAATAATAATAATACACTTGCTTTACATGATGGCCCTGAACGTTTCCACGAAGGGAAGCACAGTGGTAGGAGACACTATTTAAACCCCCCTCAAATCCCTTCCTTTCCCTTGCCTACCTGGAGCTACCATCCTGCATTGAGTATGTGGGGATTGGATGTAGAATGTGCAAAGGGTTGCAAAGCAAAGGACAAAGAAGGTGGAGAATGGAATGGGGAAGGTGTGGAGGCTCCTCTGGGAATCAAACCATGGTGATTCTGAAGGAAACACCTGATGTTGAGAGGTTAGTTCCGTGGGAGAAAGTAGCACATGTGACTGATACAGGATTCCTAGAAAAGGATATGAGTAACCTATCTTCATCTGGATGTGCCTTGTCTAACTTTGCCACTCTCTGCCTCGTCTCCGCAAACTCTTGCATTTTTCTAAAATATATTTATTGCTACCCTGAAGAGAAATCGTTTTGTCACTCCTGTTGCAACCAGCCACCTCAGAGACTGGAGGGAGGCTTCCACTCCTCACCACTCTGCAAAATAGGGAAGAAGGAAAAAGTTTGAACATCATTTAGTCCTCTCATGGAAGGACAAAGAACAGAGCTTCTCAGAGTTTCCTCCGGACAAGCACACAGTCAATTTAAACACATTCAGATTAACAGACTGTATTGACTGAAGGGTGCATTTCTCTCTGTTTTGGATAAAAACTAATTTAAATGTGGTGGTACCAGGCTGCGAGCACATTCCTACAATGAAGTAAACAAATGTTATTGCCTTCACTTAGAGAGTCTTGCCCAATTAGGTTGATTATAGTGATCACAGAGATGTATCCTGAATGCACAAGAAAGTAGTAATGCTCAGATTTGTTATATAATATTTATAGACTCTGCAATAAAGCTTCAGACGAATTAAAATATACAATCTTGTATCTGTGTGGATGAGGGAATGCAATCCACATGTTTGCTAAAAGCAAGACACGGAGCCAACAAATTCCCTGACATTCACGTTGATAAAACCTTCTTTGAGACATCGTAAACCCCTGCTGTAATTGCTATTTTAAACAACAGAGAAACAGTTCCTTTCTGTCACCTGAAAGTTAAGCCCCAAATCACAGTTTGGTCTTTGCTTGCCTTTAGGAACTGTCTCTACCATTTTCTCGTAAGTGGATCAACTTATGAAAGCATACGCTAAGTGAAACTAACCTATGTTACATCATATGCAGTCTTATTATTTTATTAGTATACCCCAAGTGTTATTAGTGAGCTGATTTACTAAAATATTTCCAGGATTAAGTATGGATTTTTATCCTGTTTCTGTGACTATTAAAGACTGTGTCTAAGTAACCGCAAAAATAAAACAATTTTTAAAACGATTACTTATTTTAACCATAGAATCTATTCATATCACAACCAGGTTGATGAGAAAGCATGGCATAATAAAAGATCAGTGGTGAGGCATGGGGAAATTTTAGATAAAGAATTTAACCTCTGGGTCCCAGTTTCCTCATGTGAAATAATAGAGTTACTGTAGGTAATTTCATAGGTTTTTGCATTCCTAACCATCTGTGATCTTTGATCATTGACACACTGATGCCGTGGATGGTAGCTGGTTTAGGGGACCAAATCTGAGAAGGCTAAGTTGTGACAAACACTGGTTCAATATGACAGTCATTTGTAGTTATTTGGAAACAAGAATACAGTGTCCTTGAGAATAGTCATTTGTAAAACAAGATTAGAGGAGCTATAAATGAAGTAGAAAAAAAAACATATATAAATACATAAATATATATGCACACACATATATAAATACATATATATATATGCACACACATATTTATAGTTTGGAAGAAAATACTTGCTTTTTTAAAATAAACATTTATTGCAATTTCTTTTGCATAATATGTAATTTCAGGGAGCTGGTTCATTGTTTAGGAAAAATACCTCGGGGAGCCTCTTTGGGTATAAAAACTAAAACTGACTGTGGAACAGGAGAGAGCCAAAGAAACCTCCAACCCAACTCCATAAATATCTCTGGACACCATCTAAAAATGTGAGAAAGGAACCAGCATTAAGAGAAATGGTTTCCTGGCCAGCCTTGAAAAGCTGATTTCTGTGTTCCCTCTTCCACTTTCTAGCTGTGTGAACTGGAGCAAATGCTCCAGCCTTTCTGAACCTCAGCTCCTTGAAATGATGACTGTATTTATTACAAACATTTTTATTTTGGTTTGTGACAAGGCCCACCTGGCCTTTCATCTTACTTTGAATTATAAAGTTGGAAAGATTCGTCAGTATGGACACAGAAGCATCCACATGCTGAGACTACATGTGAAGACAGACCATGGAACACCTTTTGATTTCTCAAGAAGGTAGAACATAGGAAAAAGACAGGTAGGACATGGGAAGATACCAATTTAAATAGCATTTGGGTCAATATCAGGCTTCCTTTTATTGATGGCACATCTCATTGATGTATTATCTTGCATTCTTGTATTCTTGACCTGGAGCTGGATCACTAACAGATTGTAGGGTTCTGACATTGGTAGCAACACAGTTTATCTGTTCAATTATTCTTTCATTCATTCAATAATCATCTACAAGCTGCCAAATACTGGGAGTATACTAAGGAGTATGCATAGACCATATACTAGAAATGTTCAAAGTCCAGTACATTGGTTCTTGAATTTCAAATGCACATGAACCACTGGAGAATTTGATAAAATGCTTGTTTCTGGAGAGCTCCCCTAGAGATTTTGATTATGTAGAATGATGGAAGCCAAAATTTTTATATTTTTATCAGCCTTTCCAGATTACTCTGCTGAGGGTTATCTGAAGATTCTAATCTGAGAAATTCTGACCTAGGATACGGTTTCCCTTTTCTGTGGCTAAAGTCCATCAGCTTCCCTGGAACCAATGGTTTCCTGAACAGGGCTTACTTCTATTCCACCTGCCTTTATTCTGTCTCTTCTTTGCACATCCCTGGAGCTGCCCACAGATTGGCTGTGGGTATTACCACAAAATTACACAAAGAGTAAATGATATGTGGGTTTGGCTACTCACATAAATGAAATGGCTTACAGAACTTTTAAGAAATATATGCAACTAAACTTGTCACACATCACGGCACAGAGTGAAGTAGAGATTGGGGAGCAATCTGATGAATTTGATGAGTGTAGTCAGTTCATTTAGGTAAGACAGACCCCAATGTATTTCAGAGAACTTTATCTAGACTTGAATAGATCTTTACAAAAATAAAACCACCTGTACTTGCTGTCATTTTATATAATCATCTTCCATATCAAGGCACCACTAATGTTTAATTATGAGCCACTAGTCCATGATGGTATTCATCATATACATAACACAGAGAGCTCTATATTCTATCAGTTTAAGAATAAACTATCATACCTAAATGGTTTATGGTTCGTAAAGACCTTAAAAAAAAATTGAGCTAGCAAAGCTAGGATAAAGATTGGCTGATAAGGTTAAACAGATTTTGAATCAAAATAATCAATGAATCAATGGATCAATACATCTACAAACCTACACTGAACACATGCACAAGGATGTGTATGTGCATGTACCTCAACTATCCTATAGGTAGGAAAGAACAGCTGGAAAATAAATTTGAAAGAATTTTCTGATCTTTGAGTATTTTGTTTGATTCATTTCTTTCCATAATTGTAAAATGCACATGGGAGTGAAATTTATGGTCCCCATGCAATAGAAAAGAATCATCTCAAGTTAGAGAAATGATGGGACCAACTGCTGGTTTCTAAAATGTGGTTAGGATATGTATTTAAAGAGGACCCTATCAGGCCTTTATTCTATGAAACAGCTAGACAAATAAATCTGAGGCATTGAGGGTAATGGCATCTTGAGAGATAATGGATATTCAATCTGGGAGATGGGAAGGAGATAAAACCTTGGCTAGAGTATGTTTTTTTAAAAAAAATCAGACTGCCTGTTAAATTGCTGGATAGGCCAGTCCTATAAATTTTCAAAGAAGTGTCCTGGGTTTCATCCAGGAGGATATTGCAAATGAGATACACACTGCTAAAACTCTCCACAGTTAGAAATTTTAGGGCCATTTCATGTAACAGACACCTGATGCCTGGGGTTAATCACCAGTAGTTCTTGGCAGGACACAATCTTTAATACTCCTAAAGCTAATCCAAGAAAGTAGAAAACTCTCTACTAGATTTTAATTCAAAGATGAGGAAGATTCCTAATTCTGTCCACTATCAGTTATTTTCCAAATGATAAAAGAAAAATTAGAGGTAATTCTTATTAAAATTTTTGTTTGCTTCCAGATAGATCATACTTCACTCATTTCTTTTGCTGAGAGTGTCCATTGTCAACTCACAGGACAAAGGAATTGAGTGTGATGAATTAAATGACTTTTAGAATATTCATAATCAATATCACTACCCTTTGGACAACTCACATTTATAGAAAAGCAATTTTTTTTTATAAATATTTCCCCCACAAATTTTTTTTACTGTTAGTTGTGCGGGGATGAAAGAGGGAAATAGTGCACCTGTGTGTTCTCTGCTTTAAACTTGGTAGGTAGCGCGGAAGCAAAAAGTCCTCCCGCCTTCCTGTGCGCATGCTCTTCGGATCAACGCAACTTAACGCCGCCTCCCATTAAGAGATGGAATCTGTTTCCCCACTTCTTCATTATTGGCTGGCCTCGTGTCTTGCTTTGTCCCAAATGAAGATAGTTGGAATGACAGTTTCGAGCCCAGGCCTCAGGAGGCTTCCCCTCTTCCTCTTGGTCTCCTGACTCTGCCTTTAGATTAAGGCAGACTTTTCGGCTAGAGGATGGGAAACCAGAACAGGGAGATTCCAACCGCCCCAACCAACATCCTCCTCCTAGATAAGCCTATAGGCAGCTGAGGTCTAAAGATGTGAGAGACCCCAACCGATATCGACATAAGCTCTATCTGACCTGTAGCCGATCGCAAACCCAGAGCCACCCAGTTAACTTGTAGATTCGTGGGCAGTGATAAACGCTAATTATTTTAAGCCACAAAATTTTAGTTTTTTGTTTTGTTTTGTTTTGGTTAAACAATAGCTCGTTGATATAGTTGGTTACATTAAAAAATAAGGAAATGAATAGAAAGAAATAATGATGTGATTTCCTTCCTCAAGGAGCAAAATGTCTGTGCTGTTTTCAGACTACCCATAGTATTTGGTGAAAGCCACTGCTTATGTTCTCTTAGCTTTGGATATAGGAAGTCCCCATGACAATGACAATGGCATTGAAAAATTACAAGTTAAAAAAGCCTCCAAGAAATGTGGGTGGGGCTCATGTGGATGAGAGAAAATTTTGTATGTCTAATGATATTTTCTAAAAGGACTTTCAAATCTGTACTATACATTCAAGCCATGCATCTCATTAGGCTATACATTTCATTAGGCTATAGGCTTCATTAGACACTTGAATCAAGAATCTCATTACACACTCCAGACACACATCTCATTATGCCACGCATCTCATTAAGCTCCCAGCCAGGAACAGATGTAAAATAGACAAATTTCAGCAAGGCTTTGATTCCAGCCCACATGGCATTCTCATCAACAGCAGAGCAACGGTGGGCCAACAATTGGGTGATTTCTGAATGACACTTGACAAAGAAGAACCAGCTCAATCAGACGCTATTAAATTACCAAGGAGAAAAAATAGCTTGGTGTCAAATTCCACTTTGCTGTCCACTCTAGGAATGTGTTTCTACTGTCAATCAAGAATCACCTATCAGTGAAGAGCCGGAGATGGGGGTGGAAGAGGGCACACGTCTGCAACATTGCAATCATCTGTCACGAGGCAGACATTCAACAAAGGGTAGCGTCAATGTCACCTTGAGTTTGGCTTCAGCAATCGTGTCTGTTCTGTGTCCCCAGCCTTAATCAGTTGTTTGGCATCTTCATGGATGCGTCCCCAATGGTGTCTCTGGTTAAGCAATACTCATTTGGTCACAAATGATAAAAACCCAACTCACATGAATTTAAGATTAGAATGTATTGAGGAGTCCAGAGGTGTGGCTGATTTCAAGCCAGACTATATCCAAAGGCTGAAACATCACTAGTAAACTGATGTCTCCCTATCTCTCAGTTCTGTTTTGCTTTGTGCTGGCTTTGTGCTTAACACTTTTCTCACAAGATGGTCGGAGGTGGCTCTAAGCTTTCATCATCCTCACAGCTATCAATTACAGCAAAAAATAGTGTCCTTAGGAAGAGACAAACAAATCCAAAGAGATAACTCTCATTGGTCAATTTGGATCAAATGACCATTCAGAAACCAATCTCTTTGTATCATAGGGATGGGATAATTTGGGTTCCCAGCACTGGGTCATAGGCCTTCGCCTAAATATAGTCATGGATTGAAAATGGAAGGAGAGCTGGACCCCAAGGGGATGCTAAGTAGACAAAAATAATCCACATCTATCCTTCCCGTTCTGTCCTGGCAATACTCAGAGCTCTTGCAGGGATTATGCAATATCTTTGCATCCTGAGAACTTAGGGATCTGTCCTTGGTCACCAGGAAACTTTTTGTCACTAATATTCAAATAAATTACATCTTTTAAGCAAATTGAGGGCTAAATAAATACCATAGGTGTTTCTTAGGCTTTTATAATGTCACAAAATGTAAATAATTGTTATTCAAAAGAATTTAGACTAGAGCGAGTAGGCCACCTATAGATACGATTTCTATGTGCCATCAAGCCTTCTGTTTTGAATGGCTAAATAATTCTAACTACTGGTTCATGCCTCAATGTCTTTAGAAAGTTAAATTAGGAAACATAAAAAATGCAAAAAGCAAACAAAACAGAGGGGGAGAAAACAGAGTTTAATTCTACACTCGGGTGCAAAGGACATGTTAAGTCCCTTCTTGAGAATAAATTTTGGGAAGGAAAAAGTAAAAGAGTGTCTTCAGAATACCAGATATTTGGTAAGGATAGAAGGGCAGGTAAGAAGATATGGAAAAAAGGGCAGGGGACAGTGGGAAGTGAAGAAGGTCAGGAAGTACGAAAGGTAAAATTCTTCGACTTCATGGTTTGCCTCGGATTGTCCCCAGGAACCACTGTGCAACTCTGAATAAATAAAACTTCAATATGAAAGGATAATATTTTGGGTATATAGCACTCTGAAGTGATGTTCAACCAGAACCAGTTATTAAATAATATTTTCACTGGACTTTCTAGACAGTATTACTCTGAAAAGACTGGATGTCAATACAGGTTTGGCCTTATGGGTCCTTGTGAAGCTCCTTGCCCGTGAAAACATTAAAATTTGAGCATTCCTTCCACATTCTTTTCAAACGAAGTGCTGTATCACTGATTGTCCAAAGTAGACAAAGCGATTTCCTTTTCCAGCTTAGCGAAATTTTATTTTTTATTTTTTGCCTAAAAAATCATTTAGCTGGATGATGTTAGAGCAAAAGAGAAGTTGCAGTAACTGTTATGGGTCAAATTCGAACTTCATGTAGTAATGGGCTTGCTCTGGTACTGCACCATAAGAACGCTCAAGATCTAGAGGAATTTGATAGATTTATGTTAATAGAAGCAGCAAAGTTCTCACATACTTACCAAAAAAAACCTCTCATCAAGTCTTACTTATTAAAAAAATAATAAGCACAGGACTAATGAAGCACAAATAATAAAAATTTCAAAAGACTTTTCTTTACTCTTTGTTTTGTATGACTTGCCTTTGAGCTTCTCTGTTTTTAGTCTTTCAATTAAAATGCTTGGATTCTCATCATACCGTTCCTGATCAATAAGTAAATATTGAACTTTCTCACTCTTTCTTGGCTCTTGGAAAGATACTCTCCTCCCATCTACTCTCCACCTGCAGGTGATTAAGAGAGAGTTTTTGTGTAGTTAAAAGTAAAGGATGCATGCCCCTAATTTTAGACACTCAACCTCAGATTCAGAATCAGAAGCAAGCGATCTTCCCCTCTTTGTCTTATAAGTACAATTTTGAAACCACAGACTAAGATTGTAATTGCAGGGTACAGGGCAAAGTCAATTTCTTTGCCTGTGAGATTTGCCCCCCAGCAGTCCTTGAACTCAATGACATACGATTGTAAAACTTCATGTGATCCAGAATGCCTCCTTCCTTCCAGCATTCTGAATATGGTAAATGGACTTTGCATGTGTGTCAGTGAGTAACAAGACAGCTCATGGTCCCATTTCCAAAAAAAATGCTGAGATTATTATTATTTTTTAATTTTAAAAAATTATCATAAGGACGCTTAACAAGAGATCTATTCTCTTAAAATTTTAAGTGTACAATACATTGTTGATGATAGGTATAATGTTCTAAAGAGATAATTCTTTTTTGTCCTCTACCATCTTCTTTATGGCAGGGAAGGAAAGCAAAGAAAAAATTAAGGAGTAGGCAACCAATCAATTTCAAGACAATAGTGAGAGACAAAAAGTTCTTAGTGTCTGGTTGTCAAGTTCGTTTCTTAGGAGAGCCTATTGGATCAGAACATAGTCACCTGGGGGTCTATGTGGCTCAAAAAAAAGATGAAAGCCTTTAACAGAAAAGCATATACTGTCAGGGCTCGGGGTCTTATACCTATGCAATGTCTGCTTTTCACAACAATCCCCTGGGTAACACTTTTCTGTTTCTATTTGTTGTGAAACTCTTAGCACTTGGATTTCATTTTACATAAACTATAAATAACATTTAGATATGCAAAGCTAAAAGGATTTGCTCACTTGGCTAAGATGGTAGCATATGTAGACTTAAAAAAAAAGGCATTGTGACCTTTGGGTGAACAGTAGAACTTAAAATGCTATTGTTACAATGTGGCATGGGGAAAGTATGATTTAAATGTAAATCTTTTATCTCCAAAACCATAAAAGACTATGCCTTGGAGGTATGAGAAAATGCAAGCTCTAATGTGGAGCATATAAAAAAAAAATTAAAACATTTAGTACAGCACCAAATCTGCTTTTCTGAACTGCATTTTGCTCATAAAATACTTAGAGTCTGTAGTATTTTATTCATATTTAAAATGAGCTGTTCTTTAACTATTTCGTTTCTGGCTCCATGGCCTCTGGTCCTAAAACTCAAGTCATCAGTGCTCCCTGTTCGCCCTGCCTTTCTCCTTCTCCTAACCTCCAAGCTCCCCGTGACCTTCCAGCCTGACCAATGAATGTCCTTGGGGAAAGAGCTGCCCCTCAGAAACCCTCCAACCTGGTTAAGTCACACAGATAGACAGGAAGGACAGTGTCAATATTGAAGGTCACACCTCCATATTCACTTACTTTGACCTGCTCTGTGGCTTTGAGAGAGAAGAAATAAGATTCTGTTATTTGGACCAAGGTATGGGTGGGACTGGGTTTATGACAGGTTTGTATATGGGCCACAGATTGGACACAGTTGGAACTGAGGATCCTGCCCAGATTCTGCTCTCGTTTTCCATATGGCTTGGTCGGTGCCGGTTGTACCTTTCCAAGCCCAAGTACAGTCTCCTTTTCAGGAGTCTCCTGCCGTTCCCTTGTGTTTTCATCACCTGCTGGTATATCTACTCCTGGCACTGGTTCCTCAGACTGTTTTCTTTGATACCATGTGAAGACCAAGCAGAAGTCTTCTCTTTTTGACACCAAAAGAAATGAATGGCTTGTTCAGCCCTAAGTTGGGTATTTGTTTCATTTGGGGCCAAGTTCTCAGGGAGCAATGTGAATTAGGAACCATGTCTTTTGTGTTCTCAGAATTGGCACATAATAAATAGTTGATAAGTTTGTTTAGTAAAAGAATGAATATGTTTCATGTACTTCTGAATTTTAGACTTATTTCTGTAACCCTTTATATCACTTGAAGTATGCATAACATACTTTCAAAACATTTCTTGTTTCTTCAGCCTGGAATCCTCTTAGACCCTACATCTTCTTACAGTGTCCCCCACATCCCGGATTAGAAGTGGTCCCCTCTTATAAACTCTTACATCACCCAGTATTTTCATCCTTAGCCTTAGTACAACTAATTAAATGATGATGTGTATAATCAAACGATTCCTTAGCCTAAATATTCATCTTTCATAGTCTAGGAACACATGTCAGTGAAAAACTTCACTGGAACTTGACTTCCCCAAAATATTTTACATTGCAAAATCACTTTGCACTCTGAAACATACCAGCTTTCTATGTCTTCTCAAAATCTGTTGTGAAATTATAATTTCTGTAGCAACCTGTGTATGTTTTCTTTCTTGTTTTAGCCACAACAAACTTATAGAAAGCTGTAACCCTCTAGGGCTACAATGAATGATCGATCCAACAAAACAAAGTTGCAATGCTTGACCAGAAGACCACACATCTGACATTTTGTCAAAACACTGCAAGCCAGGGTATTCATTCTCTTCAACACCAACATTTTTACTGACTGATGAAGAAATTAAGGCAAAATGTAGCATAAGCAGTTAGGAGCTACAGTGCAAGGTATGGCCGAATAATCTCAGTTGGACTTCTAGAAAAACCTATTAATATAATCATTATTGAAGTCAATGCTCCAACTACAGAGGCTGAGGAAGACTTTGAGACCTTTTATGCAAGTATACAAGAAGAAATTGGTCAGACACCAAAACAAAACATGTTTCTAATTATAGGTGAATGGGAGGCAAAAATAAGAAACAAAGCAGAATCAAAGGTCATTGAAAAATCTGGACCAGGGGTCAAAAATGAAGCAAACTATTAGCTCCTGGATTTCTGCAAAACCACCATCTTCTCTATCACAAGCATAAACTTCAAATGACTGAACAGGTGACTCTATACGTGCACTTCACTAAACGGCCAATATAGAAATCAAATAGACTATGTAATTGGAAGCAGAAAATGAAACCATATTCTCTCTGCCAAAAGAAGACCAGGAGCAGATTGTGGTACTGATCACAAACTGTTAATACTAAAGTAAAGCTGAAGAAGAGCACTAAAAGAATCGGAGTGCCCAAATATAACAGAAATAATTCCTAATGGACTTAAAGTTCACACAGATTTGGGTATATGGCCATGCTACCCTGAACAAGCCCAATCCTGTCTGATCTTGGAAGGTAAGTGGGGTCGGGCCTGGTTAGTACTTGAATGGGAGACCACCTAGGAAGACCAGGTGCTGTAGGCTTAAAAAATAAAAAAAAATAAGGGATTGTAAGCTGACAAGGTCCTTGCAATCTATGAGGTCAACCAAGGGTTGCCTCACCTATTCTAATATAGGAATATAGACTAAAAATAATAAATAAATAAATAAATAAATAATAATGAAGTTCACACAGATTTTCACTATTAAATTTAATTGATGGAGAACCAGAAGAACTGTGGGTTGAAACCAGAAATAGTTTTAGAGAAGAACGTGAAATAACTATGCCAGAAGTGAAAAGAAGAGAAAAGTCGAGATGAATGACAGAAGAAACACGAAAAATTGTCAAAGGCAGGTGAAAGGCAAAAGCAAAAGGTGACAAAAACAAGGTTAGAATTGTGAATGTTGTTTTTTGACAACTGTTATGTAGAGATAAAGACAACTATTATAATGGTAATGTAAGGAGAAAGAAAGGAACAACAACAACAAAAAACCCCTGAAAAACATAAGATCTCAACCAGAAGATTTAAGAAATAAAAAGAAAATTCAAACCTAGATTAGGAATGTTGAATGAACAACAAGAAAGTACATTATTTGACCAGGAGAGAATAAAGGGAAGGTGGAAATAGTACTGAAATTCTATCAGAAGAGACAAAGGAATGGAAGAGAGTTTTGAAGAAGATTTCTGTGAGGAAGAACCTGTAATTCTAGAATGTGAAGTGAAAGCTGCCCTGAAAATATTGGGAAGCCTTAGGTTAACCACCAGGAGTATATTGGATTTAGACAGAATTATTTCAGATCATAGAATTCTAACAAAATCATGACAACAAATATTGAAAACAAAACAATGGCCAAAGACTGAAGATGTTCAATATACATCCCAGTTTTCAAGGAAGAAGATGCCGAGGAGTGTAGTAACTACAGGACCATTCATTGTTCTTATGTCCCACGCAAGCAATGCAATGCAGCAAAGGTGTCTACCTTATATGGAGCAAGAAATGCCAGATGTTCAAGCTGGGTACAGAAAAGGAAGAGGCACTCAAGATCTAATCATGAGCATCTGTTGGACACTGGAGTGTCACAAAGAATTTCAGAAGGATGCTAGTCTGTGTTTTATAGACTAATCCTTTGACTGCATAGATCATGAAAAGCTATGGGTTGCTCTGAAAAAAATGGGTGTGCCTTGGCACTTGATTGTCCTGATGCATAGCCTTTATTGTGGACAGGAAGCTGCTGTTGGGGCAGAATATGGAGAGACTGAATGATTTCCTATAGACAAAGATGTCAAACAAGAGTTCATTTCATTTCCCTATTTGTTTAACCTGTACACAAAACATATCACACAAAAAATTGGGCTAGACTCAGAGAGCAAAGGAAGAGCAAAAATTGGTAGAAGAAGTATTAATAACTTAAGATATGAAGAAGACACCATCTGACTAACAGAAAGTAGTCATGATTTGAAAAGACTTCTAATGAAAGTGAAAATGAAAGTGCCAAAAAGTTCTGCATTTGAACATCAAGAAGACAAAAATCATGACTACAGAAGAAATACACAACTTTAATATAGACAATGAAAACATCCACGTTGTTGAAGGTTTGCTTACCTTGGTTTAGTCATCAATTCTAAGGGACACTGCAGCCAGGAAATCAAGAGAAGATTGAGACTCAGGAGCAACAGTGAGCATTAGGAAACATCACTAAGAAAAAGATGTGTCATTAGAGAACCAGGTTAAAATCATCCACATGTCACATTCCCATTTACTGTGTTCTGATGTGGAAGTTGAACGTTGAAGAAGGCCGATAGCAAAAGAAAAAATGATTCATTTGAAATATGGTGTAGAAGGAGAGCTCTACAGATACCCTGGACAACCAGAAAGATGGGCTAGTGGATCCTAGGGCAAATTAAGCCTGAAACATCATGGGAGGCAAAAATGACAAAACTGAAGTTGTCCTCCTTCAGACACATCATGCGAAGGCAGGGTTCTTGGAAGACAATACTGCTGGGAAACATAGAAGGCAGCAGGAAAAGAGGAAGACCAAATATGAGATGAATTGACTCTGTAAAGGAAGCCATGTTTTTTGTTCCTTTCTTTCTCCTTACATTACCACTATAATAGCAAGAGCTGAGCAGGACTGCTGAGGATAGACATTGTGGACGTCATTCATCCATAGAGTCGCCAGATGTCAGAGCCGACTCAAGGGCATGTAACCCACATAACTGAATATTTGCCATCTTCCAGTTAGACTGTAAGCCCATGAGAGCAAAGAATCATATTTATTCCTCACTGTTTTTACAACACCAAAACAATGCTTGACATATAGAAAGCGTAATATTATATTTGTTAGGTAAAGGTGAAGAATCGATCAGTGATTTTCAAGGAGTGTGTGTGTGTGTGTGTGTGTGTGTGTGGTTTCCTGGTTTGTCTAAAATGTCTTCACACAATATTTAGCTTTCTAAATATCCTCATATCTCTAGTTTCATTAAAATTAAAATGCAGACTAAAAATAAATAAAAAATAAAGTGTCTTCAGTTACTCCTTTGAAATCTCCTTTAAAATCTCCCCCATGTCCCCACGACTGGCACTGTCTTTCTCTGTTCAGTGTTCTTCATGCCTCTACTTATAACCCTTTACTGAGATGTTATGCCATTATAGTCACACATACAGATTCAGGATGATTTCAATACATTCCCTATATAGATTCTTGTCTATCCATCAAAATTTCCCCTGCATTCTCTCCTCAAGACAATTAAACATAATCCAGAGCTTTCCCTTATTCCTAGCATTTACAAATCATAATGATTCTCTCACTTTATACCGTGAGAAGATAAACCCTGTGAAGGCAGGCATGTCCATCCATTCTGCAGTTAAGGAAACTCAGGTTCCCTAATACATAGTGGGGTAGCCATTGACTCACCACTCTCAAAGGCCTCTAGCATCCCAAACCATGATTTCTTCCTACAGTACTTTTTCTTTCTATTCAAATAATCACAGTCTTGAACCAGATCCTGAGTATTTCTAACTGGCACTAAGAAAGTTTTGTATTTCTTCAATGCTTCCTTTTCGTTTTTTTTTTCCATTTTTTCTATTATTGTATTTAAATAATATTTATCCCTGGAGCTTTAAAACATCCACATCTTTAAAGAGAGAATTTTAAATCCTTTAAAGAGGGACTTTAAAAAGGAAATTCCCCAAAGACAAACAACTCAACAAAAGTGTCTTTTTTTCCAAATATAATTAATAGGATGTTATTACATCCTTAATATATAAAGAGTGCATAAAATAAATATGGACAATTTTAAGTTTATAATTGAAAAAAGAGGTAACTACAGATATTTAATAAAAAGAGAAGCATGATAGGCCAATCAACATAAAGAAAAAATATTCCTAGTCTCTAACAATCAGAGAAATTAAACTAAGAGAATAGCAATTTTTAAAAAATTTGTTTTGTTTTTAATGGTCATAGTTAATATTTGCAATGTCTTATGGGTACTTTCATAGATTTTAGGTCAGATGGCCACCACTTTCAACTATTTATATCAACAGCAATAAAAATGTTTGTGTCTAATAACCTAATAATCCATAATTCTCTTTTTAGGAATCTAGTCTCAAGGGATCATCAGAAATTCGAATTAAGTGTCATATATGTAAATCTTCTTCACTGTGCTGGATTAGATAGATTGTAGACTGAAAATAAAAGAATTTGAAAATGATCTACGAGTTAGATGATAGTATTATATCGATATTAAATTTTCAGATTTTGAATATTGTTCTGTGACTATATAAGAGGAAGTTCTTGTTTTAGGTAATATGCACTGAAATGTTTAGGGGTAAAAGGATAGTTTACTCTCAAATACTTCAGAAAAAAACTATGTATATGTGTATGAGAAAGAGAGAGAGAGAGAAAGGGATTGAAAGAGAATATTAAAGCTGAGTAAAAGCTATACGGGAGTTTCTTGTAATATTTTTGCAACTTTTTCTGTAATTATATCAAAATAAAAAGTAACAAAACATGCTCTTTACTGTTTTATTGATAAAAGTGAAAAAAGCAAAAAACCCTACATGTTAAAAATAGGAGAAAGGCAAATTAAATGGTAATATAGTCACATGGTGGAAAATAAAGAAGACATTAAAATTGTCTACAAAAATTTTTGTTAAGAAAGTGAAAGAATGCTTACAGTATGTAGCAAATTGAAAAGATTTCGATAAAAATCCCAAATACAACATGGTATTAGCTATGCAAAAAATAATATAAATTATTGATCGTCAGTGGGATTACTGGTGATTTTTATGTTTGTTTCTTGTTTACTCTGTATTTAACAGGATAAGCATGCATCGATTTTATTTTTAAAAGAAAATATTTCAATTTCTAGTCTATTTTTTTATTATCTATTTGCTAGAAAAGAACAAATCGTTTATTTTGTCACATGAAACTCTTCACTAGACTAGGAGATCAGGGTTCAAAGATATAATCAAATCCTGTGTCTAACAGAGACTCATGAACATGGACAGTGGATTAGTGGTTACCAGAGGGAAAGTGTAGATAAGGGTCAAAGAGGTCAAATATTTGGTGACAGAAGGAAATCTAACTCTGGGTGGTGAACACGCAACGCAATATATATACAACTTACTATTGAGTGATATACTTGAAACTTATTTAATTTTGTTAATCTATGTCACCCCGATAATTAAAAAAAAAAAAATCTTGTGTCTAGATGTTGTCAGTCTGCTCTTCAGATGTTCATCCACATTAGCGCTCTGTATTTACATTGCAAACCTCCCCTGTGGGAAAGTACACATGTGTCACCACTCTAATAGCACAGAGTCACACACAGGAAGCTGCTCCTCGATGTTGTGATGGTTTCCATTCTGAAAGCTTAGTGTGTAGAGTATCAGAGTAACGCCAGACAGGGTAAATTTCCCCAAGTGATGAGGAGACCAAGCTAGCACCGAGAGAAGAAGAAGGTCCTTTGGCGGAGAATGTAGGAAGAATTCAACACACACGCCAAAGTCAGAGTCAAAAGGAAAGTTTATTAGAAAAGGGGTGACACTCCACAGACAGCGTGTGGCCTCCTCTCAGAGGCAGAGAGAGTGAGAGGGACAGTGACAGAGGCAGTGAGAGATGAGTAAAGGCACATAGAAGGACAGTGAGTGTTCAGGGAATTCAGTTTCTGTCATTCTTTAGTTCTCATTTCCTTTGATATGGACATACAGTGAGGAAGGAGAAGAGTATTTATCCTGAAAAGGTAAGAATATGGAGAGTAAAAGGCCTGCTGGCAGTTCCCAGCCTTTAATCCTGAGGTTCCCCATCCTTTTAGCCAGAGGGAGTGACTCTTGGTTCCTGTTCCCCCTTCACAGGTGTGGGGAATGGGCCGTTAGCAATCCCAGCAGAAACCTTCCTTTGTTCTGAAGGTGTCCTCCTGGCCTGACCACAGGGCTGATCAGCACATTGCAGTCTCTGAATGTGGCTTGATTAACATTTTAATTCTCTTGCCTCCTCCCTGCATTCTGAGCACTTGACTTGAAGGCAGGAAAACCTCAGTTTGAAATGTGACTCCTGAGTTTGAGGAAATTTCTAAAGTCTGGAGCTTTAGTTTCCTCACCCGTAGAACTGGAATGTCAGTACTTACTTCCTAGAGCAGCCGTAAAGATTAAACGGGATAACAGGGGTGGAGAAAGTCACCTACTGCACGCCCAGTATAGCAGACATTAGTGTCACTGTTGATATTATCTCCTGATTTTTTATATCCGGGGAGGCTGACATGGAGTGCACCTTGAATTCCCTCAAACAGATGATGAAGAACTGAAGCTCTGAGACCTGCACGTGCATCCTGTCTCTTGACTTTGAGTTTTAAGTCCTTAAAGAGAACAAAAAAGAAGGCAAATTTTCATATTAATACCCTTGAGGTTTCAGCAAGTCATGCTCTTGAAATTCATAACCACTCACCTGCCTTTAAAAATGAGTGCTCCTTTACCTTTCTTAAAGGTCAAGCAAAAAAGAAATTCCAAGAAACCAAAGTTTTAAATTTTTTTTATAGTTCCCTATAATGCCGGTAACTCATAGAGGAGTTCACTTGCTGAAAATCTCCTTGTAGACTTTCAAGTTTTCATGGCACACAGTTGTTTCCTTCAGAGTGTTATATCCGAATCCACCAAGCTTTCCTGCCCGATAGCACAGTCTCGCTGCTGAGTAAGCCCTGACTTGGGGGACAGAGGCTACCAGAGAGCCAGCAGTGGCTTTGGGGCGCTCCCCTCCCTGGCAGCCTTAGGATCTTCCTCTTGCAAAAAAGTCTCCTGAGGGAGGCCGAGGGGATCTGGAAAGGATAAGAACTGAAGGACTCCAAATGTAAAAATGATAAACCTTTCAACTTGCATTAATTTCTCTCTGCAAAAGAATAAAGTTAATTTGTAATGTTTCTTAAACAAGAAATAGAATAACCATTCCAGCTGCGGGAAGGCATAAAGAACATTTATTTAGTCTGCTGACGGAAGATGAGAGCCCTTTTTAGTTCTTTGTTATTGCCATCTCCAGAAAAGAAAATGCCTTTCATGAACTGTTCGTTAAGTAGATCACCCGAGAGCAGACCTACCTGAAATCGGGTCTGGAAATCAAATTATTCTGTGACAGAAGCATACCAGCTGAACAACTTCATTGGTCAGGACAGTGATCAGAATGGGATTCTTAAACACAGACCATGGTCCCAGCTTCCAGGACCCTCCTACCTAACCAGAAACTCTAACTTCTTTCCGGGGCACCCCACGCTCATCCCCCAACTGCCTGGCTCCTGTCCTACTGCAGAGCTCTGGTGACAGTCCATAAATCCCCTGTAAATATTAGCCAGCAGTGAAGATGTACTCCCTTTCTCCCCAAGGGCATTCGCATCTGAGAATAAATAAGCTTTCATATTCCCAGGAAATGAAGCTATAACGATGGCGTTATTAGCACTAAGTCTGAGATTTAAAAATAGTGTTCATTCATCCCATGGACTTTATTCTAGGTGTGTACATAGACTCCAAATTTCAAAGAAATTTGAGATTTTTTTTTCCTCTGGTGAGAAAGAACTTAGTCTAGTCAGAAACGATTTTATTTAGTGATAAAATATAAGTTACCTTCAGCAGAGGTCTGCATAGGGTGCACATAGTGCAGAATAGGGACACTTGACATGGAATCAAGAATGTCTGAGCTGTGAGAGTACCACACACTTTCGCATCTCCTGTGAGCATCATTAGAAGCCTGAAGTAGACGTCATATCCAATTCGCAGGTGACTATGCTAAAGTACAGAGAAAATATTGGCCTGACCAGGGCAAAATGCCAGTAACGATGGAGACACAGTTGACACAAACCCGGATTTCCAAGCTCATTTTCCTGGACCCAGTGTGAGCTCAGCCTACCTCCTTTCAAACTCAGTTAAGTGTTTATACACTCATGATAGATGTCAGTCTTCCTAGGAGCAGGACCAATCAACTTTGCTTAAATGACTCAAAATATTGAGGACAAATCTAAGTGAAATCACCACAAAGTGAACCATGTACTCAGCTTTCTCCTTCCTCCCCTGGGTGGAAGAATGGGAAGTGAGATAGGGAATGGATACTGCTTTAAAGTTGTCTTACAGTCCAGGATACTGGGTGGCTTCAGACCCCAGCCTAGCCCTTATTCAGGAGAAAACCAACCACTGACTTAAAAAATCAGCGGCATGTAAGTGGTGCTTAAAAATTTAAAATAAAAGTGAAAATAAAAATAATGCTTTTTCGTTATTTCGATTGTAAAGAAAAAAATCAGCCTTAACAAGTTAGGTAAAGAGAAGTCTGATTTTACCAAAGCTCACAGAGCAAGATATCTTTATTCTTTAAAGCTGACAAGAATCCATTCATTTAACAAATGCTTGAAGCCTATGATGATCAGGCACAGTCATAAGCCACCCACGATACAAAGATTCATGCCAGATGGATCTTGCTTTCAAATATCTCAGATCTTAGTGGTAGACACAGTCAGGAAAACGAGAACCTCAAGTTCGGTGTGATTAAACTCTATCGGGACGCGTGATGGGTCACCTAATCCAGACCTGGGAGCATGGACCGAAGCGGGCTTTCCAGACAAGAGGTGAGGTGACATTGGGGCTAACACGGATGTAGCAGGTGGCCAGGCACAGAGAAGGCAAGAAGATTCCGGGCACAGGAGCAGTAGCAGGAAAGGCAGTGGCAAGAGTGCTTTGAGGAATCACAAGGGATTATGGGGAGGGGTAAGTAGGGAGAGGCGAGACAGGAAGGGGAAACCGAGGCCAGTTTTTAACTGGCAAATTTTTAACTTTTTTTTTTTTGAAGGCAGTAGGGAGCCATTGAAAAGTTCAGAGTAGACATACAACATACCAAATTTTCACCTTAGATAGATTCCATTGCAGGATCCGGGAGGATAACAAATAATGACACATCTGACTATAGCTGGGAAAAATTCACGTAACCATTTTTTGACGGAGAATGTGGAAGACGAAAGAAGTTTGCATTCCACCAGACAACATAAGACCTCATTAATTCATACCCTGATATTAAGGAAACTGGTCTGATTCAAGCTAGGTTGAACTAAAACTCACCTTTGCATTATTGTAGTTTTTTAAAAAAGGTATTTCTAAGAAGATAACACTATGTAAGCAAGCAAACCCAGCAGATTGCTGTGACATTGCTTTTAAAAAACAAACTCTTCTGGTTTTGTTGAACCTATAGAATATCCATTTACTTATCAAAAAATTCTTGGATAATTACAAATGAGTATTATTTATTCTAAAGCAGAACTGACAGTTCAGTGATTTTAAAATTATAAAACTGCATTTTTTTCTAAAAACAGAAAAAGATTTCAGTCAGTAATTTAGACTGGCCTCTCTCCAATATGAGGGTTTACTCTACCAGCTTTAACTGATTTGCTCACGACATTAGAAAGCAATTTTTGAATTGTGTAATCAAAATCTAAATGGATCTTAATAGCCCCAAAGAATTAATATGTTTGCTACAATGTGAACAATTTATTCCCTTCACACCAGTAGATTTTGGTTCAGTGATTATTAAATTTTGGGTTATTTGTAGGAAAAACATTATATGAACAAAGTCGTCTTTTAAATTTGCCTTTTCTGTTTGATTTTGTTTATTTTTATTGGGTCACTTCCATCGATAGTAAGTCATTCATTTTTCAAATACGGGGCACAGCTATGTGGCAGACACTGTACTATTCATTGCAAGGTCCTGGATGACAAGGACTCGACTCCTGCCTTCAAAGGGATCACCGTCTGCTGAGGGATATTGGGATATAAACAAACCCTATTAAATGATGCAATAAATCCCATAATGGGAGTTTTCTTCGGGAGTTATGGGAATATAGAAGAGCAAGAACCCAAACTGTCCAAGGGTGAGTGAAGAGGTTTCCCAGAAAGGTGATTTTGAGCAGCCTGGTAAAACGCTAGCCAAGAAAAGGCGTTTTGGGCAGAAGAAATGAAGACATGAAATAACACGCTAAATGTCTTGTAAGCAGCTCTTAAAGATCTGTATGTGAATTTCACACTGACCACCAATTTGTCTAGAATGGAATGCTATTTACTTCTGTCTCATCATGCCCAGAAGGTGTTGGCATCCTGATCAAATGGCAAGAAAGTGACATATTCTGGTGTACCCAGAAGTAAAACCTGATGTCTGCCCTCACACAGTTGACAATAAAATCGTGCTCAGCATACCTACTTTAGTTGCCTATGTAGTCCACTATATGTGCACTCAGAGATTAAGGAAAAGCAAGTGAAATTAAATGATGATCATTTTAATCACAAAAAATGAACAAAGATAATTTGAAAAATGAGGAAATGACGTTAGAAAAATGTATTCAAAATTGTGCGTGTGTGTGTGTGTGTGTGTTTACTTTATTTTGCCCCCATCCATTCAAGCAGAAGTAGAGTTTTTGAGATGTATACCAATGGAATAAGGTATTTATCACAAATATGTAAGGACAAGCAGTTTCAAAAACTTGATTTGAGTATCAAGAGCAAACATTGGAAACTCAGAGCAAAACATTTAAAGCATATGAAACTAAAAGTGGGGAAGAATCCAGGATGATGTAGGAGTTGTTTTTTGGCTACCTGGTGAGGGTACTTGAATATTCTCTGGAAAGAGAGAGGGAGAGAGAGAAAAAACAGAAAAAAACCTAGGGCAGGATTCCTACAGTGCGATTCCCGCCCCTGAGCTGTGTCCCAGGCAGTGGAAGGAATCAAAGAAGCCGCAGAATATATCTGAGGGATTGCAGAATAGGATTTAGCCAGAGAAGAAGAAACTTTCTTGGAATAGTCACGCCATTCTTAGAAAAGTCAAGCTCTTCTGCAGGAGAGAGGAAGATGACAAGACAGACAGACTTAACTGAAGAAGGGCCTGGGAGAGTCCTCAATTCCTCCATGGCCACAGAACAATAGGGTAAAGCAGGCCAAAGTTTTCTGTGTTCCCAAGAGTAATCCAGAAGAACCCGAGAGACCAAGGACTAGTGGAGGCTCATGATTGTGGAAGAAGGAGACAGTGATTGAACACGTGGCCATGGCAGGTGGGCAGTGACAGCTGAAGCAACACAAATGAAGGGAGATTACACAGGATGTGCAGAACTGGGCACGGCTCAGAAGGATAGCAGGTTGGAAGACACACGTGGACCAATACAAATCTTCTCCGAACCCAGAAGCAGAAAGGCTGGGGGAAGGATTATTGAATGAACTGAGTAGCTCTGCAAAAGTGAGTGTTTTTTAAATCACAAGTGATTAGTTGCCTTGATTTGGCAAAATTTTATTGTCTAACACAGTAGAAATGGGATCTCATGAGCTGGGTAGACCTTAGGTATTGAGAAATAAATTTCATGTTGTACACCTGAACTCATCGCTGCATAATGTATCTCCAAGTCACGTGTATTCCATCTTAGGGGACAAGTGGAGCAACACAAAAGGTCTCCTCTAAAATAAGCGAAGCATCAGGGAGCCTGGCTGATTGGAGTGAAAAGAGTGCAGACGGCTTTGCGTTGGCTGTTAATCGCAAGACAAGGAAAAATAAATCACTCCGTATTGGAATCAAACCAATAAGCTTGAGTTCATTGGCATTTCCGTCTAAATCTCTTCAAATTTGATTAGCATCTAGGGTGAAAACATAAAATGAGGAGTCTTAAGCCTCTTGGGGGAAGCTGGTTAACTTCCAGTTCTGTCATTCTAATGGGATGGAGAAACATGGCAGATCTAGAGTAAACAGCCACTTGGTTCTATGTGTCATCGTGGGGCATCTGGATGGAACGTTATTTGCCTTAGCTATCTGAGGACCCCTCTGTAGATCTACTTCTTAATGCCCGCATCCATGATGCCTCTCGTTATGAAACCTAGTAAAAGATTTGTGAGAAGAGGCTGGAGAGGGCCAGACCTGTCCGAAAGGACTAAAAGGCAAGCAAAATGTACCATGATCCTAGAGGTCCTTTCAAATCACACGTTTATAATAAATCCAGAGAGCTACACTGTCTTGGGGGATACAAACTAGGTACTTTGAGGGATAGAAACTAGGCTGTTGCCCAATGCCAAGTGTGCCATACAAAAAATTCTGTCCCATATCCTAAACATCTGCAGCGTAAACTTATTGCCAGGGAAGAAAAAGGTGTCAAAAAACCTCACATTACCCCCAAACTGTATGGGAAAACAACCAGGTCCATTGGTTGCCTGTAGAAAGATGTTTTTCAATGTAGTCATTATGTTTAACTGGAGAAAACAAAATTGATCTGTACAAGTCAGGACTTAGAAACAAGAGTGTAATTACTAATTATAGACTCAGGGGTTTATTCTCCCCTAGATACACATGGCCAACTCTCACCAAAATTAATCTGAGTCGCATTCAAGTGTGGGGTTGGGGGAGAATAGGCTCCCTGGCTGTAACTGCAGAAGTAATGAAATTCCCTTAAAAGCCCATGTTGCCTCATAATAATACTACAATATTGAAGCTCGAGTTTGTTAAGTAGCAAAGACTCAATACAACTATTCACTGTGAAGCTTTCCCAGGAAAAGACCCCAGTGTGTACTGAATATTTTAGTATTTTCTTAGAAATGATTAGTTTTTTAATTACTTTAAGTAGGAGGGAAAAACCCCTTTCATAACTATTTAGGTGGGGGTAAGTTATAACCCCCTTGGAGTTGGAGGTGGCATTGGGAGTTGGGTAGAAATGAGATTTTAGTAAACCATTAATTTTGCCATTTACTTTTCAAGCACATGAGGCAAATATGTCTTAATGAATGAAATAATAAAATAACATACAGCACAGCATATGAGGTGCTATTATTTATAATGGAGAGTTGGGGAGCATAAATAATGTAAAGAAAGAATCGTGCTATGCTTTTTAAAATAGAAAACCGAATTGCTACTCGCTGTACATAAGCATATTTTTAAATTAATTATTTTCTGCTTGTAGATTAATACTCATTGGAGAGAAATTAGAAAATATATGGAAAAATAAAACTCTCTTTTCAATTTTGCCACCCAGATATTATCAATGTTAATATTTTCTATTTTTTACTTTCTTTTTATACAAAATAAGATTCAGAATCTATATAATTTTGTATTGAATTTTTTGATATTTATTAGGTGTTTCAATTTTATTTTACTCAAAATCTGTAAAAACTTTTAAAAAATTAATTTATTTATTTTTATTATGGTGACATTGATTAACAAAATCCAGTAAGTTTCAGGTATACAATTTAACAGTAAGGCATATGTGTATGTGTATATATATATATATTACATTGTGTGTTCACCACCCATGGTGAGATTTCTTTCTGTCACCACATATTTGACTCCTTTTACCCCTTCTACTTCTCTCTCCTCCCCCCTACCCCTCCCCTTTGGTAAAAACACTTTTTTTAAAGTCAATTTGATCATTGGAAACATTATTTTAATTCCTCTCTGCTTTTGTGTTATATAGGCTGAGATCTACTCTCTTGCACTTACCTTGTATTAAATGTCTGGGTATATTCCTATAAGTGAGAGTCCTTACATTTTTGTAGGTTTTCCTTTTTTTCTTTTTCTTTTTCTTTTTTTTTTTTAATTGTTTTGAAAAAGTAATGTCAGGGCATGCTGAATATTCTGTAGAAAATAGGCACACAGTGACAAGTCAGTCTCTTTCCCACCTTTGCCCCCACCCCATCTCATTGTCTTCCCCAGAGACAGCTCCATCACCATTTTCTTCTGTATATTTTCAGAAAGATGTGGCATGAAGCTTTATTTTAAAGACTTCTGGTACATTTTTACTGATTTTTTTCCCCCAGTGCCTTTCTTGCCATCATTGGTGCCAACAATGAGATACTAGTGGCTGCTGAATTTAATGTTAATGGATGGAAGTAGCTAATGTTTCTGTTTACCTGGATTGCACTCATTCTTTTTCCCCTTTCTTATTGAGACAGACAAGAAAAGGTCAAGGACCAAAGCTGGGCCAACCATAGTAGGTCACTCCTCCCCCAACAGTGGGAGTGGTTCAAGGATCTGCACATGACCCCAGTGGGCAATGAGGGACCTTTATGGCATTTATATATTGTAGCTGGGAAGATGAATGTGGCTACTTGCTGGCACTGCTCGCCTGCAATTCTGCATTCTTGGTGAGAACGAAGCCAGTTCATGAGAAACAAAACTAAGAAATAGAAGACAGCCTCTAGCGGCATCATCGATCAGCCATACTGGATGTGATGTCAAATCACTAAAACTAACAAATCCACTCTATTGTTTTGAAATTAATTTGAGGTATGGTTTTATCACCTATAGCTGAAAGAAACTTGACTTCTAATAAAACATGACCTTGTCATGGATAACAACAACTTGCCAGCAGCAATAAGGAAGACCCAGACATCATTCTGATGCCAGAGGAAAATACAGCCAGAGAGAAGCTCCCAAGATGATAGCTTTGTGAAACAATACACAGGTGCTTGCCAACAACTTGGGAAAATAGACAAAATATGCTACAAATGCTATGCTGTGCTCCACGTGTACGCAGGTATTTGTCACACTGGAAGACAGGAAGGCTCTAGCAAACACCCAACGAAAGCCATTCAGCCTCTGTCTATTCCAGGTTAACTCTATCTGGCTTGCTATTTTCATGTCAGTTTTTGTTTGCTTTTCATGTTAGCTTACCTGACTTAGAACGAGAATATAGAGAAACTACTTAGCAATGCTGAGCTCCAGAAACCCGGGTTTCAATATAATTCAAACAGGCCTGCTTTGCGAGATAGGGAGTATTCATTTCCGGGATCTAAACTGGTCCACTCTGAAATTTGCTCTTGGAAGGTTCATGACTGTGGTGACACTTACTCACTACAGGTGAGGTGGACAGATCCTGTCTCTGGACTGGGCTATGACAGGTTGGTGGTGAGAATCAACCTAGCTTAGCAAAGATCTAATACACATGCATGGACAAGCACACTCATACACTCATGTAGATACCCATGCACACATACATGTACTAATATATGCATACACACAAATGCTCACGTTTATAAACATATCAGCCTTGAGAAGTTGGTAGGTCACCATTGTGATAACGGCGCTTACTGTGGGAGAGGAAGAAAGGTCTGGAACCCACCCTAAAGCTGCCAGTGTTTCATTTGAACTTGAGTTTACATATTAAAGAAGGAGAATGAAAAATGTGCTCGCATTTTGTCATTTCCTGACAATTATTATTTGTAACAAATCCCCAGGTAATTTGGTCTCATTAATGCTCAGATGACTATAATCTATTTGCTCTATTTAGCTGAGCTATTGAGTGTTCGAAGATTTAAAAATGCCCCCACCTCTCAAATCTCTGCTTTCTGTCTTTTCGATATGAATTGTAGGAGCAAGGTAAACAGAGGGCTCTGTTAGAATTTCCCTTTTTACAAATGAGCCATAAAATTGTCCATTAATCAGTCCTGGCTCCCAGGGGCCAGTTTGCATTGTAGAGGTTTCCTTTTCCTTTTCTGATCCCCACTTTGTTGAGGAGATTACTCAAAAGAAAAGAAAAAAAAAAAAGTCACAGAGCAATAAGCCCCAAAGAATAGGCTTAGGAAAGCGATTCACATTTGTGACACACGTGACTCGACTTCTCACCTGTATTCCCGTGTCACCATACTTTCTTGCTAATAAATAAAGATAAATCCCTGTTTTAATGTTTCTTTAAATTCCTAAAGTTTTTTTTTTTTTTTTTTGGTAAGCAGCCTTTGGCCTGAGCCAGATTCTCATCATTCAGCACCATTCAAAACTTTAAAATTTATTCTGTTTACTTTAGACTACCTTTAAAATATAAGATGTTCTTCTCCCTTTCTCAGATGGTGTAGTACTCAAACAGGTACTACGTATCAGTTCTTAGCTCCATTAAAATATAAAATATTTAAAATATAAAATAGAAACAAAACATTTAAATTATAAAGTAGAAACAAAACATTAAAAATAGAATATAGTTTTCTCCCCTTCCCAGAGGGTATGGTACTCAGGTACTTCATGTCAGTCTTCAGTACCACTTAAAAAACAAACAAATAAACAAAAACAGGATCTCTAGGGCGAGAATCTATGAGCACAGAAATAATAAAATACTGGAGGAATTTGCTCTGAGTTTGACATTTCAGCACTCGCTCCACATTAATTGCTACACTAGGTGTCAGTTCTGATAGTTCTTGCATTTACCGTGAGGGTATTTCCTTTAAAGGACAGAAGAAGGAAACGTGTATCAAGCCTGAGCTAATCGAGAGGAGGGCAGGCAGGCGGTCCATCTTCCGGCAGCGGCCTTCTCATTGGGCAGCTGCTTGCTGAGACCAGCCTGTCTACCGGCATTTTCCCCATGAACCGGATTTCTCCCCCTCAGCAAGACTCCCCTACATAAATACAGACACTACACAAGTATCACCTACAGATAGGCCATATGTGTGTGTGTGTGTGTGTGTGTATTCATCATCAGTGTTAAGTGTAATAATAAAAGAAAGAGATTGTGCAAAAACTGGCTTTAAGGGAGATGTAACAAAAGTTTTCTTTGTTTGATTCAGAGCTTCTGGTTTTGTTAGGTTCTGAACCCGCCCTTCCCCCTCTCAATTTTGCCATTTGTATTTCGTCCTTTATTTACACTAAGCATAAAACTTATAAGCTGTCTTAAGGGATTTCTTTATTTTTCTTTACCTTTTTTTAAAGCTAAACTGTTTGTCTAACCTGGGGGGTTTAGGAGGGAATGAAATAGCCGGCAAAGGTTTTTATTTCTAAAGGAGAGTCACCCCGAGGTTAACTTGGAAGGCAAACAGTTTTAAAAGTTCATCTCACAAAAGTCAAATCTAAATGCTGTAGTGTGGAGTTTCCTGTATAAAACACAGCTTTTTCCCCATTGTTGATCTGTGAGATGGCAGCTAAGCTCTTTAAATAAGCTGAGTGTGACTAACCAGGAATCCGTCTTCCTCGGTCATTAATGTTGTTTAGATATCACCCTTGGAAATTAAATATATTGGTCTGAAGTGATTAATTGTTCCATAAATCTGCTTCTGAGAAGGTAGATGGACCTAATAGTCCTTTTTCTATTTTGCGAGAGCTCCTCCAATAACCCCACGCTTTTGCAAATAAAATTCCGGAACGTCTGGACTCATATTTGAAGTGACTCACTCACACCTAGTGAACCATTTCTCTCTTTTAGAGACGACAGAAGTGTGAGTTCCTTAAATCATTGATTTTGTTAGCATAAACATGGTGGATTTTGCTAACCTACCTTAAGACTTTATTGGCCTACCTTATTTTATATGTCCTACAGGCTTTGGCAGTTTTGCACATTTAATTGAAACACATTGGTGTCTATGAAAAAAGAACTTGCTTAAATCAAAAAAGGAATTTCCAATAATCATTCTGATATTAACACTTGGACGCTTGACAGTGCCTGCTGCATCCCACGACGTTACGTTTATGCAGCTAGAGTCTGACTTCCTATCTGTTTTAAGTCAAGCTGCATGAAATCTCTTGGCTTCCATGCTTATGGGGAGGAGGGTCAGACAGGTGGGAGCGGAAGGCTGTGTCCAACTGGAAGCCAAGAGAGACCTTCATTATGCATATTTTCATTGGTGCCTGTGTCATCCAGACAAACTCTTCTGATAAGAGAATAAATGAAAGGGCCAGCAACTGGGACGGGATGAGAACCTGCTGAGTTGTTCCATCCGTCTGCCCAGGTCCCACAGACTTACATGGATTCTTAAGTAACTCAGCCCTGACTTAGCTCTAGGATGGCCGACTACTGCTGAGATTTCCCAAGACAAATCACATCATCCTTCTTTGAAACAGTTGATGCATTTCAGGACTCACATATGCAACCCTGGTCTAATTCTCTGGCGTGACACTGGAAACCAGAAGGGACTTCTGCTAGGATAAGGTGGCCTGCTAAGAGTAGAGGAAAATCTTACCCTTCCCCTGTATCTATTCTACCAATTCTCTTGTCATTACCTTCACAGGAGCAGTAGGGCTGTTCTCAGATAGGCAGGCAGGGTCGCAAACACACTCACACTTCACTCAGGTGTGCAGAGGAAATGAGTCTCTTTATTTCTCTGTAGGTGCACTAATCCTTCACAAACCCATCCACACGCTTGTGGAGCAGTTAGGAAAAACAGCCAAAATTGCTGACCCATTGGTACAGGTCAGCAATTTAAACTGTTTCTTTGGGCACTAGGTAAATGCTCAGTTTATCGTTTCTTTTCATTCCTGTGGCTCCTCTCAAAGATGGTGCCTGGGTTTGGGCACGGGGGCCGTATATCACCTCCTGGAGCAGGAAATGAGGATGGGAGATGGCTCAGGGACTCAAGTCTGCTTGGCTCTGAGGAGCATCTACTATCTGCCCTGCGTGACTGGGTCCCACTTCTGTCTCAGCTAGTGCCATGGCCCCCAAGGTGGAGCTGTGAGTCTCACACAGTCACTGGACCAGGTGGTCTGCACTTCAACCCACCGCAGCCCCAGCCTTGTCTGACAAGCTCAGCAGTCAGCACTCAAAGTACACAAGACTTTGCAGATGCCTTCACTAAAGCGACAGAAGACTTGAGATCCCAAGCCAGTCTATGTTTGTCTAACCTTGTGGATTCCGAAAAAGCTGCCTCAGAGCAAGCTTTGGCAGGGGCAAATCCAGGTTTTGAAATACAGATGATTTTGAGGGTTTTCTTTAAGGAAGACAAAAAAGAGAGGTGGGAGAGGGATGCAATATTATGAATACAAAATCAGGTACAAAGGTTATTTTAAGTGAAAAAAAGAATTTAAAACAAATTGTAAAATTTAAAAGTTGAAAATTACCACAATCAATATAAAATTTTTAAAAATCACATTTTTGTTACATTGCTGTCTGACTCACATCTATACAATTTTTCTCCATAAATTTGGCCTTATACCAAAATTTGTTTGCAATACTGATAGTTTAAAAACTGAAATTCACCTTTAAAACATCTTATTGAGGGTGTAATGTAAGTTTATAGACTTACTATCAAGTTTCATGTATGAACACTAACATTTTGGGGTATTTCAAATTGTCCTATTCAATGACTAGTCTTAAATACTTTTTAATTGGTAATACTGATTTTATAAAGAAGTGACATATCTGAACTTCAAGTTATTATCCATATCAGTATTTTATATTACATTAGCAAGAAATTTAAATATTTAATGTGTTTATATAATTCATTTCTCTTCATTAATTGAATTCTAAAACAATCCAAAATTTTATTCATTAGTTCAATAGGAAATTTCTCTCTTCATTTTATATGCTGTGAAGAAAATTATATTACAATTTGCTTCTTGGTAGTGGAATAATTTCTATTTAATTCATGGAAATATACAAAAATAATTTTGTTGTAGTGCTCATTTATAATTATATATATTACATTATTAAGCAGATTCCTGGCAGGATAGATTTTTATTTTTGAGTAGATATCAATTAAAAATTGAATCTGCCATTAGAATTTTATGTAAATGATGATAGAAAAAAAACATTTTACAGACTAACTTCTGGTCCTTCACATATTGTTTTTCCTTTACATTCTCCACTTTGAACCAGAATATGAAAATTTTCTGGCACTGCACTGTGATGTCATGACACCGGTTGAGCTAGCATATTATAATTCTGATCGTTATAATATAGAATACTTGCAATAACTTAACTATACAGGAAATGCCCATGAACTACTAAATATATTCTACCAAACCCAAACCAACACTTCCCTGAATCGACTTCCCCTTAGCTAGATTCCAACATCGCCTATTGATACTTTAATGCCACCTGATTGAAGGAACATTTATTTGAAGAATTCTCAGTTATACAGTCAGTCCCTATAATAGACTCGGCTACATATATTCTTACCAGACATTGCCACTTAGAGGTTTAATAAGCATTTAAAACTCAACATATTCAAATATGAGCACCATAACCTCACCCATAATCTATTCCATCCACAGCCTTCCCCATCTCAATTAACGGTAGCTCCATCTTCCAATGGCCACATCCAAAACCTTTGGAGACATCTTTGATTCCTCTCTTTCTTCACATTCCACATTCAGTTATCAGGTCTTGGTGGCTTTGCCTGCTAGAACATATGCAGAATCCATCCTTCTCTGACTCCACCCCCACCACTCCACGGGGGGTCTCCTAGCCTCTCACCTGGACTCTGGTAGAGTCCATTCTGGCCTTCCTGCCCCACTATTGCACCTCCGTGGGCAGCAGCTAGAGTGACCTTTTAAGATCATATACTGGATTATATCTTGTTTCTGTTCAGAGCCTTCCAGTGGTTCCCCACCTCTCTCAAAGCAAAAGCAAAAATGTTTACAATGATTTATAGATAGGTACAGCTGGCTCTTGCCTGAACTTTGCATGAATTAAAGAAAAGTGCATAAATTAGAAAATGGCACCTAAAACTTTTGTTCTGCTAATATACTGTCTCGCAATGTACCCTAAGGAGACAATCATAAATCGAATCTAAAATGTATATGTATTTCTCACGGCATTGTTGCTAACAATCGCAATAACAGACATAGCAGCTGACACAGATTGAAGGCTTATTGCATGCCATATTCTAAATGCTTCATACAAATTAACGAGTTTAATGCTTGCAAAACCCCATAAGGGATGTATTATCATTGTCTCCATTTTATAGGCAAGGAGAATGAGGCATTAACAAGTAAATTAATTGGCCAAGGTCATACAGCCAGGAAGAGGTATAATCAGGGTCTAAACTCGGGCAGTCTATCTGCCAAAAGAATACGTGAATTAGAAACCATGTAAATGTCCAACCGTATAGGTTCGGTAAATAAGATAAGGTGTGACTATATAATCATTAAACAAAATATTTTCTAAATCTATGATGATGTGAGAAAATATGTGTGATATTAAGTGAAAAATGATTAGACTATATATAATCATCTGAATTGAACAAGTGCATGTACATACATGCACACACATACACATACGTACACATGTGTGTGTAAAAAGCAAATATCAGAAGGAAATGCCCCAGATGTTAATAAAAATTATTTCACAATGTCACAATTACTAAATGACTTTCTTTTCCACTTTCTTGTTTTATACCTTTTTTTTCTGCAATTGTGTTTTTATTTTACAATTAAATAAATGGGGAAAATTTATTTTAAAAAGTTATACTTTTATCTCAAAATTGCTATTAACTGGTCATACAATAAAGTTATAAGAAAATAATCATGAAGACTATGGCTATATATAATAATAATATAATAGTTTTCAAACTTTTTTCACCAAGGAGGATTTACAATTTTCCCCATAGAAATTTCAAGGTTTGAAAGATTCTGTTTATTTGAAAAGAATGTTTTTAGTTATTTTTTACCCATTTAAAAAAAAACACTCAAAGTCATAGAACTGCAAAATTCATGCCTCTATGAGCAAATTGAGACAATCAACTTGATTTGCTAGAATTCCTGAGCAAAGCAAAGAAATATGATTATGAAGTTAATTCAAACATATTATCAGCAGACTTTTTAAAACGTTGACCATTACTCAAAGACTCTCATTTCCACCTTTACAGAGAACTTTAAATTTGGTGCCATCTCTGAAAGTGACTGTTAAATAAAACTGTTAAATGAAAAAGCAGAATAAAAAATTGCAATTGCACTTGGACCTTATCTGACACGCATGTACTTACATGTACGAATTCACTTCCTCCTCACCACCACCCCAGGAGGGTATGGTACTATTGCACATGGAGAAAAAGAGGGATATAGTAGGTAAGAAACGTAGAAAAAGATACACAGCTATGAAACAACAGATCTGGGATTCAAATCCAGGCATTGGACACCAGAGCCTCTCCCTTCTTAACTTACACTACCACCCTGTCTACAGGAAAGGGAGGGACACCACGATACTCAGAAAAGCATTCATTGTGACCTAGGTCTCTTCAATGGTTCCTGAGCTTAGGGAGTTTGTGGGAGGCTTAAGAAACCCAGAAGTCAGCATATTTTTTTAATTTAAAATGGGAGCCATTTGGGAGCCGTGCTAATGCAGCACTTTCTTCACCTTTCTGTCTTCAGTGAGGTTGAATGGTGTGTCTTTCTCCTCCCAGGAAAGAACCCACAAATGAAACAAGGAGACATAGTTACTTGCCTCTGTGAGCTGTTTGAAGGGCAGACGATTCCTGGCCCATCCATTACCGCATAAATAATTAAACACCCTGAGCCTGCAGCAGGTTGGGAGGTCTGTGGAGGCAATTTGTTTAAGTATTGGTGAGTGTGAACTCGGTCAGTCATTAGCTCCTCCTAGTGGATCTCTGGCCTTCAATCAGGAAGCAGGAGAGCTGTTGCAGTTCTTGAGGGATGAAAATCCTGATTGATGAATAGCCGGAGTTTCCTCTGAAGGGACAAGACCTTTCTATACCTCTCAGGCCACAGGATATCACCACTCAGAGAGAGCTGCTTCGCCCCTAAGCAGGGAAACTAAATTGTTTAACAAACTATATTTACATAACCACAACAGAGCATGGCATCGGCCATGAAGGTGCCATTTACAAGAGATGCCCAAGCGACCCTTTATGTATAATTCCACCTATTAATAGGGTCCAATCGCGATAATGTTCTCTTCTGAAGATAAGTAGAGACACGAATAACTCAAAAGGCAAATAATACAATAAGAATTTAAATTTGACTTTTAATTAGATTTTGCTCTTGTATATGAATGAAGACATGTCTGCCATGCTAAAGTTTAGCCACGTCAAATAAATAAGGGTGCCCCTAGAGAAGAGAGAGAGAGAGAGAGAGAGAGAGAGAGAGAGAGAGAGAGAGTGAGAGAGAGAGAGAGAGGAAAAAAAAAGAAATTCAAAGAAAAAGGCTGGGAAGCTGTCTGGTTTCACCATCCCACCCTTATACACAAGCCCTCTGTGAAAACTACTCCACACAGTGAAGTGCAGATCTCAAGACCTATGCAAGCGTTCACCATCTCCCAAACCTTCACTGGATTAAGTGAAGGAGTCCAGTGTTTGAGTTTCAAAGGGCATCTTGGCAATAAAAGTAAACAAAAGGAGCTGAGATGTCAACAAAGCCCTGTTGTAGAGTGGGCATCATTAGTGAACTTGAAAGCATGTTTTTTCTTGAGTAGACTCAAACGAAAATAATCTACCCATAGACAATCCAAGGTAGCAGCTGATAGGTGAATCCAAACAATACTGGGGAAAAAAAGTAATTAAGGAATTCTCTTTATTCTATCAATGCAAGTATAATCAAATAGGAGGACATTTCAGCTACCAAGTCTGCTACTATGAGTACAATTACCTAGTTTGATGTGTGATCCATAAGCTACTGACCCTGAGGAAATACGCTATCAATTTTATTATTGTTATCAATAAGCATTAAAATTCCACCTCTTTTCTTTCACTAGAAGGTGACGTAGTTGAATGGGAAAAGTTACTCCAAATATTTGTCACATTTACCCAGCATTGCTTAGAAAAACAAGAACACACACCTGTGCGGCTACATGTGCAAACTCAAACATGCATACACTATCCTGGGGCAGCGTGAGAGCTTTAAGAATAATTTGGGCTGTCCTAGAATCTCAAAGCCCTAGAAAACCAGCAGCTCCACTGAATTATTTTGATAAGGAGAATGGTAGCCAGAAAAAAAGCTGTAGACTCTGGAGTCAGAAATAAATCTAGGTTAGTATCCTTGCTTTCCTCTTGAACATGGTTTCCCCTTAAGCAACTTGATGACATCGGTAAACTCCAGTCTAAAAAAGCACCACTAAGACCTAATTCACAAGTCTGCCTGTGGGAATGGAAGGATCCCATAAATAAACTGCATAACTGTGGCTGGCACAATACAAGTACTGCAAAATGCTTGGTGTCCTGCTTCTTCCCTCTTTGTGACTAGTTCTTGTTACGATGACTCTCTAGGAGAGAGGGAGTTAAAAAAAAGGGGCAGGCTCCTGAGAATCATAAAATACTTGGAATATTTTTTGCTACTTGGAATATTAGTGCTATGGATAGGCAGGCTCGTGGGAAGATTTTTTCCCTCACATTTCGGAATATCCTTGGGCTTTATAGATTCATATGCTGCCAGAATGGGTCCACCTGACATACCCGCAGCCTCTCTTCAACTCAGCCCATGTTTTCTGGAAATCAGCTCTTTCCTAGGTTCCCGTTTTATTCACTCACCCATTCATTCCATGAATAAGATGTGCTGATCTTGTGTTGGGGATGTAACAGTGACTAAGACGGGCTCGGTTCCACTTTCATGGAGATCATGTCTCCCAGGGGGAGACAGACAGGAAAGAATTAAATAGGCACATAAGTGGTTGAATGATCACTTGTTACATTGTGCAAGTGTTATGACAAGGGTTCCGGTGGAGAATGGAGTCAAAATTGTTGGGGGATCGATTACCATCCAAGGCAAAGGTTAAAGAGGCTTCTTGAGGGTGGGATGGCAGTTAGGCCAAAGCAGGGAGGGCTTCCCAGCAGAGGAAGAACTTGTGCAAAGGCCTTGCACAGGAACAAAAGCAGAGTAGCTGCTCAGTGGAACATTTGGTTGGGAAACTATTGGAAATAAGGTATATTGTCAGATTCTCTTTTCAAAACTACCCCACTCTTACAATCCTGAATATCTTCCCGAGGATTTAATTGTATATATAAAGTCAGAATAGCTTTCTGTGACTTTCTCCTTATTTATTTGTTTGCTTATTTGTTTGTTTGTTTATAGTTGTCTCTATGTGTCTATTTAAGAAGCTAAA
>NW_006431920.1:8586368-8594861 GCF_000325575.1 Pteropus alecto | reverse complement strand
AACCTTGTTCTGCTTTTTGATCTGTGTAGGATTTGTGTAACTTTGTTGGTCCTATAGATGAACTTGTGGTGGGGAGGGAGGAAAGCATGGGACAAATGCACAGGCTGCCTGTGTCCCCAACCTCTCTCCAGGAAGCCCATAGCACAGGAACCTCTTGTTGATACTGTAAATACAGTCACAAGGTAGATGCCTGTGTCTTCCCATCGCCCACCCACTAGGGAATGGGGCCTTCCTTCATACTCTGCAGGAGACACAATACTCCACTGGCAGAAGCTCCCCTCAGATGGGCCCCACAGTCTACAAAGATCAGCTTGGGAAAAGAGGCTGTGTGGCCTCTGGTGGCTGTCTGTTTTCATCAGGAGTCTCCAGCCAGCCTTTTCTCCGTCAGGGAAGCACCATTTTCTTCCAGCTAATGAACTAGAAGGCACCAGAAGCTCCGTTTGGCATATTTTCCACTCTCTTCTTCTCCCCCTTCCCTTTCCCTCACTCCCACCTCACACAGATCCTGAGCTGAGAGACTAACATTCCTCAGCTTACGTACTAGGGAATCCATCACAAGATCCCTTTCCACACAGGATAGCTCTCTCTTCTCCTCCGCAAGGCTGCTGCCTCTGACATTTCCTGCACGCCCAGCCTGAGCCAGTTTGGAAGTCTCTGCCTCCTCCTATCAGTCTGGACCTAGGCCTGCATCTGGACACTCAGGGCTCCAGCAGCAGCTGCTGCTCTAAGTCCTGACACTCTGCCATGTCAACACTTGCCTGGCTGATTTTCCTTAGCACTCTCCAAACTTCCCCCATTGGCTCTCTCTCCCTGTCTGATTGGGCTCTCAGTCAGAAAGGGCTCCCTGAAGCCTGAGATGCAAGTCACTCGGCACTTGCAGCCTTCCGGCCAGAGGATGTTGGATCAGTTCAGCGGTCTTCGGTTCACAAAAAGAAATTCAATTCTATGCAGCTTTTACCAAAATACCCTCAAACAGCCATCCTTGCAGAATGTACCTGTCGGCCTTGGCACTGTCTTTCTTTTTTTTGATTTTTCAGACTATCTTCCCTCCTTTCTGTGAGGGTATGATGGGCTCCAGGACCTGGGGGTTCAGGCACATGTACTTCATCTGGACTTTGCTAAAGTTTTTTTTTTTTTTCTTCTTCTCCTTGAACTTTTCTCTCATGGTCTCTTTCCCCACACTGACGCCTTTCTCACTTTTCTGGTTATAAGTCTCAGGCGGCTGCATACCGAAAACAAGGTGGCCTCTTACAGCAAATCTCAGATAACACCTGCATGGAGACTCTTTGGGAAATGCAGAAAACCACCAAGAAATATATTTAAAAATCTACCCTAAGGAGCAGGAGAGAACACCACTTACACGTCAGGCACACCCTTCCAACCGTCTTCTCTGCATCACGCTCACAAAGAATAAACACACATGTAAGTGACCTTGATTTCATATAGTCATAAAAGTGGAATGACTTTACATGTCTTCTAGCCTTTCCGATTTAATATTTTATGAATTTTAAAGACAAGATTACTCTTTGATCCAGCAATTTTACCTCTAGAATGGACAAGTACATTAAAATGTATGTATTACGGTATTCATTATGACTATCATCTTATTAGCCCCAGATTAGAGACAATTTAAATTCCCAACAATAGAGGATTAGCTAAACCAATTGTGGGATAACTATGCAATGTACTACTATGAGAATATTAAAAATGGTGACATAAATATATATATATATATTACTATACAAACATAGGCATGGAATACTGAGAAAAAGACCATGAATTAGTATGTGCAATGGAATAAATTTGCCCATATATATTACATTTTGAAAGAATATCCAAAATATTAATAATGTTTACCTCTAGGTGGGTGTTTTGTGAATAATGTATGTTTCTAGCTTATCTGACTCTGTTAATATTTTTACAATCAACATTTATGCTCATGTAAAAAGTTAATAGGAAAAATATATATTAGAGATAATATTTTCTATATCATTATTTTTCTCAAAAATGACAATTAATGACAAGATACCACAATGTAGTTAACTATTTCCCTATCTCAACACCTTTATTTTGTGGGGCAGGGGTCTTAGAGACTAGAAGTACCCGCATAATTTAGGGACAAGTCTAGATTAGATCCAGGTCCTCTGTTTCAAAATTCTAAATTCTGAATCCTATGCTGCTTTCCGGTTGTTCTAAATACAAGGACCTTTATAACAGATACTTAAAGTATAATGTGCTTGTGTGTGTGTATGTGTGTCTAATGTAGACACACAAATGTCACATTATTATTTTTAAAAGGAAAGTTTGAGGTTGGCTAGTAAAAGGGTTAGTTATACTTTTCTAGATCCCTATTACCATCTCTTTGAAAACAATTTCCTACTCTAACCGCATCTCAATTTTCTCTATACCAGTAGTTCTCAAAATGTGGTCCCCAATTGATAACATCAACATCACATGTGAACTTGTAAGAATTGCACATTCTTGGGCCTCACTTTGGACCTGTGGAATCAAGAACTCTGGGATAGGGCTCAGCCACTTGTGATTACGATGCTCGCTTGAGTTTGCGAACCTCTGGTCTATGTAATTCACACCGGCAATGTCAACAGGCAAAACCAAGACAAGACAAAACCCAAACAATGGGAAAACTTAGAGTAGTCTTTATTCCTCATTACTATCCTCCCTCATTGCCTTCCTTTCTGCCTAAACTGCTTTCTCTTCCCCCAGATAATCCTGAATAATTGCTAAGAATGTAGATTTCAGAGTCAGGTTGCCTGGCTTCAATCTCAGTTGAATGGCCTTAAGCAAATTACTTAGGGTGTTTGTGATTATTCCCTCATTTATAAAATAGGGTGAAAATTATAGTACCTACCTCCTGGCACTATTATTCATACAGATTTGTATGTATAGCTATAGTATGCACATATAAGTGTATTTTAGTCATCTTTATTACCTGCTTCCCACCCACCTCTATGCTTCGTTTTGGGTCTGCCTCATCAGAAACATTATGTGCTCTGAGTGTCTTGTCCCTGTTCACACTTAACGGTCCTGTGCTTGGTCACCTAGATTTTCTAGATCGGAAAAAATTTTCTTATATTCCACTCTCTATTAATGATTAGTAGTTATTGTAGGTTGAATTGTGTTCCCCTGAAAACATATGTTCAAGTTCTAACCCCCAAAACCTGTGAATGCAAACTTTTTGGAAGTATTGCCTTTGCAGAAATCATCAAGTTGGCATGAAGTCATACTGGATTACAGTGGGTCCTAATGCAATGACTAGTGTCCTTCTAAAATGAGGGAAATCTGGACACAGACACACACAGGAAGATAGACATGTGAAATTGAGACTGGAGTCACACTGTTATAAACCAGGGAAAGTCAAGGTTGTTAGTACCACCGGAGCTAGGAAGGGGTGGGACAGGTCCTCCCTGAGAGCCGTCAGAGGCAGCATGGACTGCCACCACCTTGATTTTGGACTTCTGGCCTTCAGAACTGTGACACAATAAATTTCTGTTGTTTTAAGCCAACCACTTTGTGGCAATTTGTTAACAGCAGCCTTAGCAAACTAATACATTAATGATTTGATATATGGGTCCTGCAGCTAGCATACATTAATATCCTGCTTACCTGGATGACGCACTTTCAGCATTTTCTGTAGTGTAGAGAACAGTCATGAGCCCTGGACTTGAAGTCAAAAGCCCTGTCTCTAAATCACACCCCTGAGCTATGCAAGCTTGTATAGTTTCTTAAGGTCTCTGGACTTAATCTCTTAACGTGTAAGGTTGCCAGATAAAATACAGAACACTAAATATAAATTTCAGATCAACAAGATACCATTTTTTGTGTAATCGTATCCCATTCAAGTATGCCTCAGGAAACACACTTATACTAAAAAATAAATATTTATGTGAAATTCAACATCCACTGTAAGTTCTGTGATGTTATTTGCGAGGTCTTAAACCCTACTCTCACAAAAATACAGTGAATAATATGTAATTTGCACTCTTATTGGACAAATTATAGGGAAAATTATATGTGAAAATGCATGTTATTTTTAAGTGCCCAATAAAAATAAATAACGATAAATCAGCAGA
This sequence comes from Pteropus alecto, assembly GCF_000325575.1. NCBI lineage: Eukaryota > Metazoa > Chordata > Mammalia > Chiroptera > Pteropodidae > Pteropus > Pteropus alecto. The sequence goes on along the minus strand of NW_006431920.1, from coordinate 8,590,770 downwards.
AATGATCTTTGAAAGACTCAAGTGGAGAACGTAAGCTATTTCAGAGAAGAGCTCTCAGGCCATCACTCAGGTATTATTTATATCCAATTTTCATAAGCATGATATATCTGGTTTAATTAGAAGAGGGTGGTTGAAGATCACTAAAGGTAAGATCATGAGAAGCAACTAATAGACCCACATAACATATATTCAAATTACATGTATAATTATATATTTGCGTCTGCTTTTTATAATTGTTCTTTATTTCCTTTACTGCCAAGTATATATATAGCACATAATAATAAAATCATGAAATTATATATATGTATATGTAAAAGATGTAAAGTACAAATATAAAGGATGTAAAGAACAATTATGAAAAGCAGATGCAAATACTTGCAAAGCGATAGTTCGGGGTCAGTTAATATAGGGGGAAAGCAACCTTATGCAGCAAGAGCTCCCAAGCATATCATGATTTCATCAATCATAGTACAGTGATTAACGATGATAATTACCACTCTGTGTCACTGGTTAAAGGTTAAGTTGTGTTTGTTATGCTGCCTTTGTGACAGTAGGGCTGTGCATAGCATTTCAGAAACATTTCTCTCCAAAATAAAAATTTAAATAAGGTTAGGCAATAAAAAAAGTAATCTTTGCTCATCTAGGCATTTGACTACTCAGTAGATGAAATGTTATCATATTTTAAGAGTGGTCTTCTGGAGAGATGAGCCCTTAATTGAAACAGTTAATATAATGGTGAAAATTTCCAATATTTCATACCCTTGGGAATCCCCTCCACAGGTAACTGGTCTGCAAAAAGTGTTTTTAGATTATGAATTTCTAGTCGAAATATAAATATTGAGTAATTTATTAACTAATGTTTAGTAGAGAAAGCAAAACAATATAGGCAAAGAAGAAAATTCTCTTGAATAAAAGTCTAAAGAATTCACACTGTTCCCGTCTCCAAATGCACAATTTAATTTCAAATATGGTGCCAATTTCTGTGAACCTAATATTTGTAGACTTTTCAATTGTTATTAACTATTGAATAAAAATGAAATAGAAAATGTATCTCGACTCAAAAGCCTGGAAACAGAAAATATGTATCCGTGAGGCTGTGTAGAAACACAGAATATTAGCCCCATAATAATGGAATTTTATAATTTCAGCCTGAAATTTCCAACTTACTTGACAGCAAAAAACTTTTTTTTTTTTTTTTTAATTTCAAGAATCTCTAATATTCAGTGAAACACACTTTGGAAAACACTGGACTACAAAACGCCCATCACTATTGTCTAACTCCTGTCTGACTTTTTAGAATCATCTCTGATCTCTGCTACCCAGACGTTTTGAATTTAAACAGTGTCAGAATACTCATTATTAAGTTTTTAGAAGCAGTAGTTCTTCAAAATGGGATGTGCGTGACTCAGGGAGTACATAAAAATGTATTAGGTATTATAAATTTTTTCAGACTTTCTGTTCCTTTTTAATCTAAAATTTAAGATAAATGAATTTTACAAATTTCAAGCATATGGATTAATATGCATGCATCTATATGTATATACATATGTACATGTATGAATGTATGTATGTATGCATGTATGTATGTATCATCTATCTATAATAAGCATAATGAGAGTCTATGCTGAAAGTATTTTTCTTCAAAAGACTATACAATTTAAAGTAAAGGGATCACTGTTCAAAAGATCTCAAGCTGTCTTTTTTCATGCTAGTCCCATTGCCTTTTTTTTTTTTTTGCTTTTGTGTAGGTCTATTCCATGAGACCACAAGTCTCTTAAAAGATCTTTGTATCCCCTGAGCCATTATAGTATCAGGGACTCGATAAAGTTTTGTCGAATAAGTGAATGGTGAGCAAATGAATTCCTAAGCTCGGGTGGTTAGGCTGAATCACACACAAAGGAAACCTGAAATAGCAGATGACCTTTCTGCCAATTTTGATTCCTTTTGCCAAATTCATGGCCTACCCAGCCAAATATGCTTTACCTTGCATTTGTCCAGTTTGTTTTTCAGAGAGGATAACAAGGCAATTTTCCCTTTATATCAATTTCTGTCTGGTCTTCAAAGCTTCCATAGATGAGAATGCAGAAGATAATCACAGCTAGAAATTATAAGCTATGGGAACATGTAAAAATTGTAATTACTTATTGAGGAAAAGATAATTAACTGACAGATGCCTTGCCCTAATTATAACACTGTCAATTACTTGGCCTCATTTATCAAGATCTCCAACTTTTCCAGATCATTTTGCTGCTCAAATTAGTATGCGTAGGATATTTTTTTCCACTCCCTTCATTAGACTAATGTGCTTCTCCCGTTGGAAGTTCAGAAATGATGGTGGAGTCTTGCTCCACTGCATAACACTTCTCCAGGCACTTTCCCATGGAAGAGAAAGTCTTGAGAAAGCTATCAAGATTATTCTTGTCTGTATAGATACAGATTGTTTCACATGTACCTTAATTATATTGAGTTAAAAATATATAAATAAAGACCATATTTAATTGTTCAAAATGAAGATGAAAGAAAAAGAAAAGTCAGCAGGAGAAATTCGTGTAAGAGAAAAGATTTGTTACTGACAAGACCTATTGAATATTAAAAAATAAGACATGCCACCCATTTGAGTTAGGTCTTGCAGGGTAGAATAAACGAGTTCGACACTGTTTATTTTTAAATTTGCCTGTAGGAAAAGAGAGAATAATTTTTCAAGATCCTTTCAAACTGCTCAGGGATGGGAACACTGGCTATGCATGAAGACTGCCAAGGTCACAGAACAGACATCGCGGTGATTTATATATTTGTTTGTATTTTGTATTGTGCCACAGAGTAAAGAGAAGAGGGCTAGTTCTATCTTGAATTATGACTTAGAGTAGGCATTGAGTTGTGGGTTGGTGAAATCACACCTAGAATACCACAGTCAAGTTAGGACATCACAGCTGCAGAAAGGAGGAGATAAATTGGAGGGAGTTCAGAGACAAGCAAGAAGAATGATAAAGGTATTGGAAGACATGACTTATGTGGCAAGACTGATGGAGCAGACTATTTATAAGTACAGCTTGCCAGAGGGATGACTAAGGTGACGGCATGATAATACTTGATAAGCACAAACAATCAAGTAGCAGAAAGACAACTAAGGCTGGAGGTGCTCATAACTTAAGAGATGAATAATTAATATTTTCAAGGGTGGGAAGGGTTAGTCTGAATATCAGGAAATAATTTTTCTCACAAAGAGTTTAATTAAACTTAATGGACTTTTTAAAAAGCCAAAATTACTTGATTGTTTTTAAATTATGTGATGTGTTATAGAAAGAAGGGAAGAAACAAAGTCCCAGGAAGTGGAGGGTAAATCCACAATGACTATGCCTTCCTGGGACTGGAGTCTACCCAGGAATCTCTGCTAAAACGGCTAACTAGGGTTACTTTTTTAACTATTATGCTGGTGTCAAATCTTCCATGAGCTATTAGGGCCAGAGTAGTTAAAAATATCTGACACTTAAATAACCCTTTCTTACAGGTGTATGAAAGAGCTGACAAACGTTTGAAGAAGTATAAGGGACTAAAGTGTCATAATTTGTAATTCTTTTCGGATTGCTTGTTCCGTAAAAATATATTTAACTCTCTAGTCCTCAATTTCTTCTTCTGGAAAATAAGAGATAAGACAATCTACAAATTTGTATTGGATTCCAAAAGCTTACAAATTACCTTTCTGAGTCAGTCATCTTCTTTTGATAATAGCTAATGTTTAAAGACATACTTTAATCAAATATTTCTTTCTCTCTTCCAGATACCCTTAAAAGCCAGTGGCCAGCAAAATGTCTTTTGTAAAAGACTAGAAAGTAAATATTTGGGGCTATCTCTGTCATAACAAGTTAACTCTGCTGTTTTAGGGGAATTGACTGTGGACAATATATAAACAAATGGGTATGACCATGTTCCAATAAACTTTACTTATGGACACAAATTGAAATTTCATATCATTTTCATGGGTCATAAAATATTTCTCTTTTTTCCTCCAACCATATATAAGTATTATGTGTGTGTGTGTGTGTGTGTGTGTTTATATATTTATATATTTATATATTTATATATATTTTACTTTAAGGGTAGTATAGAAACAGACAGTGGGCTACATTTTCAAACTTAATAATCATTGAATAGTGTTTTCCATTTTATTTTCAATCACTTTTTATTATTATAGAATTAAGCAAATTTTGATTCTAAAGTGAACATGTTAAAATCTCTGAATAAAAAGTAGTTAGAGAGGAAAGTCCTTCAGCTGCACTTGGACTGATAGAAATTATGAAAAGCAATGGTGATGACTCTGATGGTTACAAAAATAATTATATATGTGTGTGTGTATATATATGTATATATATATGTGTGTGTATATATATATATAATTATATGG
>NW_006431920.1:8565735-8586319 GCF_000325575.1 Pteropus alecto | reverse complement strand
TATATATATAAAATCATTATATGGAATTACCTTGGGGCCTCTGTAAATTACCAACTACTTTTACTTCACTAAAATAATCAGGTATTCTCCCAAAAAGGAAGGAACAAGGGAATGACAATGGAATTGTTCTCTGGCTACTCTAGGCTTTTGTTTTTTCAGGTTTCTCTGAAAGAAAAATGAAATTCCTCCTTCTGTGCCACAGAGAAGAAATAGGAAGTATACATTCTTCCATGGCCATCAAGACCTACTTTTTGGACATTCAAGCCACACAGACTAGCAGTTGACAGGGCATTGGGCACATGATCACATCTGAGTTACTAGGAGATAGATGAAATTTCACTAAAATATGAAAATTGAAGCAAATAGAGATAAAATCACCATTAAGATTAATTAGGTATTCCTATAAATCAGAATGCCCATTAAAATGGTCAGTTAGAAGGACTAAAAAAGAAGCCACAATCTCAAAGAGCATCCAGAGCTCAAATGATCATCTCGATGGAATTAATGTAAAAGAGATGCCTCCAGCTCAAATGATACCTCACAGGTGTGTGGCATCCTTAATGTTTTTTCTATTTTGTCTAGTAGAAAAAGGGATGGCTTTGGTTTCTGGCGCTGCCAATTTGCTTGAGTAAGAAAGGCTTACAAATGAATACATAGATATCTTTGCAACCAAATAGAAATGATTTTCCCAATCAGCTTTATCCAGTTTAGTAAAAATAAGTTGGGACTTTACAACTGCAACTTTTACTCGGATGTATAGAAATAGTTTTATGTTTTTCACTGTCTTTTAATAGGTTACAGCATCAAAGCTGACAGAGTTTAATAAAGACAATAAATAACTGCATTATAATTTTGAACGTTTACGTTGCTAATAAAGTAACGAATTCACCCCAGTGGGAGAAAATATTTTAAGCACATGCATAAAAGAAAAAACAAGGAAAGCATCTACATTTTAACAGTTATAAGGCCAGTTGTGTTATTACCATTTACTAAATCACATGAAGCAATAAGAATTTACAATAAAAGAGTATTGTCTGCAAAACGATTGCAGATTTTGATCATTGCAACTAGAGAAACTGCATATTCCATATCACTACAGATAGTGTGTAGTAAAAAGAGAAAATATTGTTGATTCTGGAGAAAATGCATACTAATTTGGATAAATTTATAAGGGTTATGAAACAGAATTTGATGAGTTTTCAGATCTCTAGGAAAATAAAAATGAAAAATACATAAAAATGAAGACAATGAAGTTTAAGAACAAACGGAATTGGCTGAATCAAAGTATTATGAATTAAAACAATGACATACAAGAAGGTGCTCAGAAAAGTAGGGATAGGGAGAAAAACAAAATACGTGAATACAGAGGATTGAACAACATGCATCTTTGCATCTCCTGCTTCACTTCTAGGTAGTCAGGGTAAAGATTATCGTTAAAATAAAGCTTAGACTAATGTTTAAAAGCACGCACCCTGAAGCCTGGCTTCAAACACAAGCTCTACTTACTATTTACCATCTGTGTGTCCTTGGGCAAGTTAGTTAACCTTTCTGTGCCTTAGTTTCTTCATGTATAAATGGGAATAGTACCTAACTCATAACGTTATAATGAGGACTCATTGAGTTAACATTTGTAAAATAATCTAGAATAGTACCTGATTGAGGATAAAAGCTAAGTAAATGTTTGATAATAAAATAAAAGTTTATCTTTCTTGAACCTTTATTGCCTCTTCTCTTTTTGGTAGCCGAGTCCCTCTCCCTCACCCCCAGAGAGTTCTTATGCTCACGTTGAATCCCTCCGCAGGCAGGTCCAGCCGCTGTCCCATTCCTTCAACCCCCTTCAATAACCCCTTCCTTTTCTTGCATCAAATCTTCCTTTCCCCACACCCGCTCGCTACATCTGATAAACTACTAGTAATAGCTAACGTTCTTGAAATGTGAACTATGCCTGGATACAACCCCAAGTTCTCTCTGTATAGCATCTCATTTAATTTAATTTAAAACTGCAGGGGAAGGACCTTTCATCAGCTTATAGCTAAGGAAAATGATGCTCAGAAAGGTAAGTAATTACACAGCATCAAGAAGTCAACCAATGGCAGGCAGACGCAGTGTACGAGTAAAAGTTCAAGGGTCAGGATGTCCCCCGCATCCACTACTACTGCGTGTCGTCACACTCCTTCCGCGGCAAATCAAACCTGGAGCTGAAGTGGAAACGTTCACTATTCTGGTTCCACACATATGATTTAACAAAGGCCTCTGCAGATCACGACTCAACTCCAAATTTCAATTCCTTACAAGCTAATGGAGAAGTGTTGGAAGGAACAAGGGAGTTACAGACACTGCTCAAATTATCCGCTCTTATGGGACTCTAGTCATCACTTCCTTTGAGGACCTGACAGACTGTTATAGAGCTGGAGTAAATTTGTCATGGGGCAGGAACCATGAAGGGTGTTTTTGTTCCTTTCTTAGTGGAGACAAGACCTCTTCCAGCCATAAATCCCATAAGTACTGTGGCTTTATTACTCAGCGTGGAATTATATGATAAGCAGAAGTGCGTGCATGCGTGCGTGTGTGCGTGTGTGTGTGTGTGTGTGTGTGTGTCGCGGGGGAGGCGGGGACGGAGGGGCGCGAGAGGATCATTCTAAGAAGACTTAAGGTTTGAAAAGAAATAGAGAATGGTCTTGCTCTCCCACCTCTCTATGCCACCCCCATCCTCACTCTTGGAATCTATGCCTTTGGAAGAGAAAAGCATTGATCTATTACAGTTTCCTTCTCAGGTGAAAAAATATATATAACATATATAATATATATATATCTCACAGTTAACTATATATTTCTTTATTGAATATCTTCCTGGTAACTGTTTAGCTTCATCAAATGAAAATCAAACCACTACTTATTTATGAAGCATTCTACATTATTTGATCCACCTTCTCAGAAAAATAAACGTCCTGTATTTGAGGTAGGGAAGCAGCTAGCTGCTGAGCAGAAGAGGAACCAGCACTTGCAATGACGAGGTCACCTGTGACCATTTCTTCTATTCTTTAGCATATTCAGATGTTGAAGTGTGAGTTCCTTAAGTCTTCCTAGTGTCACTGTATGTTTTACAATCTTACGGCTCATAAATTCAATTTAAATTTATAAGCGGCTTCTCAGGCATGGGCTTTAGAGATAACTAAAGTAAAAAATAAAGTTTAAGGAAATGCATATCACTCTCCTCTGCTCTGACCTCCCTGCAGAGGCCAGTTGGCACAAGTCTCTACATCATTATGTGCCCAAGTGACCCAGTTTTATTTTTTAATATTACTAATCATTCATTTGCCTATTATTTGTCATGGTATGTTTCATTTTTAAATTAATTCCTCAGTTAATTTCAAGATTTATGGCCAAGTTTTTGTTTCAGAAAAAAAAACCAAAAACCTCAATTGAAAAATAATTAATCTGGGGGTTGAAACTGTCCTTACATTGAGTTCGGATAGTGCATTATCAGTCCAGAAAACTAAGACTAACTTTTGAATACATTAAAAGAAAAAAGTAGGCAATTGTACTACATTTCCAGAAGGACAAATTCCCAAGAGGCCAGACATGTCTTTAATTCTGGATGAAAAATGGCCTGTATCGAGAAGGAACCTACAGAGAAGAATGACAATGATATAAATGTCTTTAAATTATCATTATGTGTGATCTCTGGGGAAGGTATTTTCAACTACATTTTATGGGGAGATGAGGAAGAAGAGGCATAGAGCCAATATGCAACCTGCCCGAGGACCACACACACATGGAGAGACCCCATCCATCCTTCCTCATGCTCCACCTTGGGCTCACAGGCTCATTTTTAAGGGTTCCATGAACGGGCTAAGTTCTTTCTGAGTTAGGGACTTCTTGCACTGTTTCCTTTTCTTACCAAACCCTTCTTCTGGCTCTTTCTCATTCTTCGGGCCCAGCTGAGATTCCCTTGAGGCCTTCCTTGACTACTCCACCTGAAAACAGAGCTCTCTATTTGTTCTCAACATGCCCTTTGTTTGCATCATATCAGTTGACTTTTTAAAATATGGATCTGCTTAATAGTTTTCATCCTTTGTCCTTCACCCACCCACTAGAATGAAAACATCAGGAGGGCAAGGCACTTGCTTCCTTTTGATAAACTTCATTGTACAACCAGCATGTGTCATGGCCTCTAGTACCTTAAATGTTCTCAGTAAGTTTTTTTTTTTTTTAATGGATAAAGGAAAAGACTAAAGAGAATGGGGAAAGAGGAGAGTGCTGGATGGGAAAGAAGGATTCAGCCCAATTTGTGTCTGACTGTGGGATGTTGGATTTGTATACTTCTGTGTCCCAGATGGAGAGAGCAGCTGGGATCACTTGCGGCAGATAGGAAACTTAGCCGTGAGGATGGAAGATGTGGGATCTCCAGAGGAGTATACACCATCAGCAAGAGATGAAGGGCAGGGTCTAAGGGCTAGCTGTCAGCCAGTGATTAATTTGAAGAACTGCTTTCCACAGTGGGGAAACCACCTTGCCAGCAGGACCGCAGAAGTCAGCCCCATTGGTCATTTACCCAATGACCTATCTGTCTTGCTGGGGAGGCGTTCGACCTTCATCTTTGCACCATTTATTTCACTTGAACATTTTCTTAATTATTCTCTTTTATTTTTCATTCTTTTTTTCGTCTTTATTGCTGAGTTTTTAAGATGCATGTATTTACTAATCATCTTATTCTAATTACATTAAACGGTACAATTTTAGTCTCATACTTTATTATTCTTTTTGATATTCTAATTGATATTTTTCTACTAAGAATATTTATAACCTTTATCGTGTCTCTTTAATTGTTCGTATTAGTTCAGGCTGCCATAACAAAATATCGGAGATGATGGGTTTGAACATCAGGCATTTTTTTGTTTCTCACAGTTCTGGAGGTTGGGAGTCCACGATCAGGCCCTCAAGTGGTCAGTTTCTGGTGAGAACCTCCTTCCTGGCTGATAGGTAGCTGCCTTCTCGCTCTCCCAGCACGGAGAGGCAAAGCAAGTTCTCTGCTTTTGTTTCCCTGAGGGCACTAATCTCATCCCGAGGGCCTCACCCTAATGACCTCATCTAAACCAAATTTCCTCCCGAAAGCCTCATCTCCAAATACAACATATTGGGTTTTAGAGCTTCAGGATATACATTCGAGGGGACACAATACAGTCCATAGCACTGTTTAACCATTGTATAGACATCTTATTTTATTTCCTTTGAAATTTTTAAATCTTTCTTTTAGCTTTATATCATTTACTCTTTAGTACAGAACCCATTTTAAAACTTCAAATCATAATTTTGGTTTTCCATACTCCCTTTCAAAGACTGTCAATAAAAGCATAAGAGTACTTATTTGTTAAAATACTATTGAGCAGGAAAATTCCGCTACTAATCCTAGTGGAGATTCCCATTGCATGGAAGACCACAAGGATCACCGAAAGAATGCTTTTCGTGTTCGGTCTTCAGCCCTAGGGGAACAGGGTGAGGGCGAGAGAGTGGATACATACAGCACAGGTAGAGGACAAATGGTGCTTTTTCTTACCAGCTCATAGGGAGGCACAAAGCAGCAGACACCATGAAGCAGAGGCAAATAGAGTTCTAATAACATCTAACATAAGGTTTTCTGGAAGCCATATTTTTTAAACATGCTTTTCAAATATTTGTCAAGAAAACCAGCAGATTGGTCTTTGAAACATTTTTTATGACTCAGATATATTCCCTTTAAAATTTGGAAAAAATATAATCATTTATTCTTTCATTTTTTTGGCACCCCACATGTATGTGTCGCCCAGTTTTCTCCTACCTGCCTTACCTTATATCTTCTCCACTAGAAGCTATGCTAGGAGTTGCCATTTATAAACTACCAGTTGGTTTTATAGGATTATTACCACGGGGGACTCAGTACACCTTTCTAAGGCTTTTCGTGTATTTGAAGATCAGAATGCTCACATATAAACTGAGAAAAGCATTTCTTTGATGACTTTCCAGGTCATTCTATATGGTCCCCACTATGTTTGAACAATGAAAGTGAGAGAAGAGGGGAGAAAAATAAGTAGGCTAGAAAAATACTCTGGCCCCTACACTGTGCTTTTTGCTATAAAACTGATTTAAGAAACTTTAAGCATCCATTTTTTACAAAAGTAACAGTTTGACTACACACAGCATCCATCTATAGATTATGTTAACTGAAAAATGAGTGAGTAGATCCAAAGTTTTCTGACCATTAAATATAGCATGAAATTTTTTTTTAAAGTTAAAAACAACAGCAAAATCCAGACTAACAAGATGTCTTGTATTTAACAAATACAGAACATAAATGTGGAGATCGATTGGATACTTTTACAATCCATTTAAATAACTACATATTAACGACGACAAAAAAAGCAGTGTAATATGTCTCATTACATAAAAAGCTCCACTAATAAGGATTGAAACATAAACCATTAGTTCCATGGGGTGGTGGGTTTTGAAGAGGTACAGATATATAAAGGCAGAATATATCTTACTGTGTCTTGTCTTACATTTGTTTCATCATTAGACAGTTTAATAAACCTAACCATGAAAATAGTTATATATTATTTTGTAAACAACTAAGAAAATAAACCAAGTCATATTAATTATTAATGTACCATACTGATACTTGAACATTATAAAGGAAAGTGGGTTTTATTTTCCTCTTCCAAACACACAATTGGATAATAAGTGAAAATTTAATTCATCTGGGGTTTGGAGACTATGCAGCTTTAAATAAACATCTGGGTTTTCTTTTAACCAAATACATTAGTTGCTTTTAAAGCACATACAATGAATACATTTAAATAATTTTTAAGAACACAGAAAACAAGAGAGTTTTATAAAAAGACTATTAGAAAGAAATGAGACAGATTTTTCCTGTGTGTTCAATAAGTTTAGTCTGAAAGCAATTAAGAAAAAGTTTTTAAAATATCTTTTACATCCACAGAACATATGTATGTCAGGGTTAAAATTTCAGCCTCTAGCCAAAAATTGTCCCATAATCTTAAGAAACTAAATTGAGCCCTCTAAGCTTCAGTTTTCTTATTTATAACATAAAAATGATAATAATATCTACGGCATAGATTTGTGAAGATTTTAAAACATAGTAGATGCAGAGAATTTGGCAAGTGTTTGACCTAGTGCAAGTGCATGCTAACCTTCTATCTGCTCTCAACATTATTATCTTTATCATTATCATTGTCACCTTCCAGGGCTCTGTTGGGGTTGTCAAAACTTCAATATTTTTACTCGATATCACGCAACTTCTTCTTTTCTTAATAATATATGGTAGTTTATGACGCACTTTAGCAAAGGTGAACAGCCATATTTGGACAGCCAGAAAGAAATCTTGAACGCAACTCTTCTATGCAGATAAAAGTGTTTCGAGGAAGAAAAAATATATGGGCAACATGTGGAAAACACATGATGAGATGTGTGAGAAACTTAAATTAGGAAAAGTTGCCACATGTCAATGTTCAAAGTATGACTTGGTATGGCTACATATTTTTATGTTCAGTATCTTGGATTTTCTTTTCCCATTTAAGAAGGAAAGACTGAGAGAATAAATACTACAACTTGTTCCTGTTGAGAACACATTGAGCACTCAAGAAGAGCCTGCAAGAGGCCTTTGAATCTTTAGTTGTGCTGTTTATAAATCCTTAGGGATTAGCTGCCTATTGACAACTAAGCCTGGGAAATGTCTTACATTTGGTACCAGTTCATGTTAATAAATGTTAAAATACTTATCTGGAAAATTCGGTGCTGATTAGATACAAGCCCTGAGCAAACCAAAATCCAATTCTAAGACCAGCTTTCAAATTTGGGAAGTTTTCTATCTGTTTCATGAAAGCACAAGGAGAAACAGAAATTGCAAAGCTCATTTAAATATAAAGCCTCCACAGAGCATTCAATACTTCCTATGTGAATTTTCAGTTAAAAAAAAAAAAAAAAATAAGCCTTTCATGAAAAACAATCCCCAACTACTCCATTCCACTCAGAATTCATAATTATGCTTAATCTGCAGCTCCTTTTGGCTCGATTACAGGTCCCGTTGGCAGGTAGTGAATGCAAAAGCATTTTAATGGGGGGTCCCCTGGGAATGGAGCAAAAGTTTTGAGCATTTACTGATTCACAATATGGCCAGCTGTTGGGCGCCCTGAGCTCCAGGTCCACAGCAACCCCGAAGCAGCCATTTGCATGGATGGTTTCAGGTCAGCAAACTGGAAGGGAAGAAGCCATCTCTGGGCAAACGATGGCCCCAGTGTGAGAGTGGAGAACAAGCCACGGAACCAGCTTGCCAACAACGAAGCCAGACAGAAAAGCCCTCTACGTGACAGGGCGATGCCCAGCTCAAGGAGCCTCCTCTCTGCTTTCCTTTTGGCAGAGGGTTGCCCCAAGGGGCAAGTGCTAATGAGAGTGAGACTCTCAGAGATGGGGGGTGCTTGGCCCCATCAAAGGGCTCATTCAAAGCTGCGCTGTCTCCACCACCCACTCAGGAGCTGCCAAACAGGATTAAGTTACCATCCTCTCTGCATGCCTCAAAGGTATGGTTACTTGCAGGGGAATCGGACAGTTTGAGAGTTAAAGAGAAAGTCTTTTTTAATTGTGTGGGCGTTAGATAGCGACATTTTATAGCATGTGTTTTGTTTGTGCTGTATGTATTTTGTTTTATATTTAAAATAAATTTGAAGGACATTTCGTTACCAATTCCAAAGAATTTGTTTTTATCAAAATCGTTCACTCACTCATTCATTCATTTATTCACTTATTCATTTAAATAAACATTCTTGAATGTTTAGGGCATTGGATTATAAATTTGAATTATAAATCACCTGTGTCCTTTTTGACAATCAAGCTGTTATCAAAGGCAAATTTCTTTAGCTATTTTCTCTAAAAAGACACTCATTCTCAAGCCACCAGAGTTTTACAGAGGCATTCTATGTTTTGTGTTTTTCTTATTTAAGAAAAAGATTTTATAAACTTATTTCTGTAGTCCTTTAATCTTATATGTAACATACATATGTATATATGTACATACATATATGTACATACATATAAACTTATTTCTGTACATATATACATATGTACATACATATAAACTTATTTCTGTAGTCCCTTAATCTTATATGTAACATATATATATATGTACATACATACATTTATTTATTAATAAAATGATTTATTAAACACCTCTTGTGTGGTAAGCTCTGGACTAAATACTGAGTTTAGAAAGAGGAGCAGAACATAGCCCAGACCTCCTGAAACTCTCCCTGAAAATGGAAAAATGTACATGTCAACAAAGCCAGTGTTAGAAGCTGTTAAAGTCTCTAGGAGCAGTGTGTATTAGTCACTGCAAAAGCCCAAAAGAAAAATGACCTTTTTTTGCATCAGGGAAAGTCTTAGATAGTAAAAGTTTCCTGACTTGAATCCCACTGTTATGCTTTAATTTAATTAAATCAAATTTAAATTTTATTTTATTTTGAGCAAGCCCTATAATTAAGTCATAATTAGTAAAGTTTGCAGAGCATTAAACAGCCGATAGCCACACTCCAATGGGGGCCAAAGAGCTCTGGACTGTTCAGACCATGAGGCCAGAGAACACGAGTCGAATATGTTATGTTTGCACTTGGAAAACCCGAGGCCCTAACTGTGAGTGGGAAGACGTCTAGGATCACTTGCTCAGGTCCTTAGGCACCTTTAGACTCTAGGGAGACCCAAGCAGTTCAATATTCAATTAAAAAAGAAAAGAAGAAATCCCTAGATCATGAGAGCTTATTTTAAACCATTCCTGGGAAACTTAGAGAAAACTGAATTGAACTACACTGCAGTGCTCTCTTTTTCTTTTTCTGTGTCCTACCTCTTGGTCCTCTCAGAGTGTACTTTTCCTTACCAGTCTAGGTAGGACTCAAAGCTTTCATAGTGATGACCAAAACACATAGAATATTATATGCGCGCACGCACACACATATAGATACTATCGTTTGCTCACAATAATATTGATGCAAACCTCTGGTCCTTCCGACCTCATCTAATGTCATTCTCCCTCTTGCCCAACACACTTGAACCACACTGGCTTTCTCTCTGATCCTTGAACTTGGTCATATATCTCCACCTTTGTACCTCGCACTGCTTGTCTTCTGCTCTTCCTACCTTCCCCCACCCAATTCCCTGCTCTCTGCATGGCTGCCTACTCCTTGTTATTATGATTTTAGCTTAAAAGATGCTCTCCTTTCAGGGCTGAGTCAGGAAATGCAAAAGGTTAGCCTGGAAAATCTTGTGGAGCCAGAAATTAAAGGAGCACTCAATAAATAATGGGAACACGTCTGAGAACACAGGAGGCAGTATAAAGGACCCCCAACTTGCCAAACTGGGACATGCAGATCATCAAAATAAATAAAAAAGATAAAATTATAAGCTACTGAATACTATAAGAATCCAAGTGTTCAAATGGATATAAATCAATCAATCAATAAAAAAGGGAAAGTCAACGAGTAAATGTAGAAGGAATAATGGAACTAGAAAATTATCACTTAGAAATTATCACAATAATAATTGATTTGAGCAAGAACCATAGGAATTATCATTATAGAAATAGCAAGCGAAAACTTGAGAAGTAAGTTATTTACAAAGAATCTCACCACGTGATTCTTACTAATAACAAACTTTACAGTAAAGAAACATGGCGGAATACCACCTTAATGAAGTGATCAAAATGAACAATATTGATAATGGGAAATAGACATCACGTGCCTCCTGATCTGATGTCTAACATTACTTCTATGGCATTCCTACCAAAAGTGCATAATCTCAGCATAATTATGAGAAAACTAAAGGACATACCATAAATAAACTGGCTCGTACTCTTCAAAAATATCAAGGTCGTGAAACACAGGAAAGACTGAGGAACTGCTCCGAATTAAAGGAGACTAAGGAGACATGACTACTGGATGACACACGTGATCCGGAATTTTCTTTTGTTAAAACAAACAAACAAAAAAGACCTTATTTGGAAAATCAGTCAAAACTGAATAAGGTTTGTAAATTAGGCAATAGTATCGTATCAATTCTAGTTGACTGATTTTGGTAATTGCAGTGTTGTTTTGTAAGAGAATGCCCTTTCTTTTAAGAAATGCAAAGTTAAGTATTTAGAGGTAAAAGGGCATCATGTCTGCAATGTACTCTAAAATGATAAAGCAAACAAACACATTTATACTTCTGCATGCCTGTATGCGTGTGTGTGTGTGTGTGTGTGTGTGTGTGTGAGAGAGAGAGAGAGAGAGAGAGAGAGAGAGAGAGAGAGAGAGAGAGAAGGCAAATGTGCTAAAATCTCAAAATTGGGGAATCTATGTGAATAGTACTAGCCGGAAAATGTCTCAGTAGGCCTGAAAATAAAAAAGTTAGTCCCTGGATATCCAGTCACTTTTCATATTATTCTCCTGTTTCGATTCTCTGTATTCCACCTGTTGATATGATCTAATATGCTTTCTAATTTTTATCTAATAGTTTATCTGTAGATTTCTTGCTTTCCCCACTAGAATGTAAGTTTGCTGAGGGCAAAGAACTTGTAGGTCTTACCTTTGGTATAAACTACATCTAAAACAGTCCTTAACTGCTTCAGTGCATTTAGCATTGTCCTCCTGAGTGAAGACAACCCCCTGTCTTAGAAAAATTTGAGGACCTTTTAAGTGGGTCTCTACTTTCATTCTTACTCTGCTGTAGTTTATTTATCAGTCACAATAGTAATCACTTACAAATGTAAATCAGATTTTAATAAGTCCCTTTCAAGTCCAATGGCTTCCCTTCAGATTTAGAATAAAATTCAAAAGCTTTACCATGGCCAGTGAGGCCCCTGACCTCCTCTTAGATTTTTATAGCAATGATCAAAATATATTTGATGTATACATATATATGTATGTTATATATGTGTGTATGTGTGTATATATACACACACACACACACACACACACAGTTTTCTACCATTCTCTCCCACTCACTCGTCTCTTCAAATGTCTCCTTTAATGACCTTTGTAATAAGTCAGCAATCTAGTGATTAAAGGGTTTTCCTGAGTTCTGGGAGCCATTCTAGCAAATTAATCAAACCTAAGGCGAGGATCCTTGGAGCCTCTGGTTTGTAGCCAGTGGGTCAGAAGCACAGGTGATAATCTGGGCTTGCAATTGGCATCTCGTGTAGAAGGTGATCTTGGGGGACTGAGCCCCTTACCTGGGGAATCCGATGCCATCTCTGAGTAGAATTGTGTATTGAGTTGAGTTGAATTTAGCATTGAGTTGAATTCTCAGACACCCTGCTGGTTCGAAACGTTTCTGCTGGTGTGGGAAAACCTCCCTATCCGTGTCGAAATTGGATCCAGGACCCTAATTTATTGTATTAAATAAATATTTAATGTGTAAGTGGTAAATATAAAAAGGGAAGGCTTATAAAAAATATATATAATGTCTTTATAAGTTAAGCAATTTTTAGGTGTCTCAAAACTCAACCCAGATTTTTTGATCAGTGGACTATAAATTAACTGATGGTAATCACTGTTGTTCTGTGGGATCCATCTGGTCCTGTCATCACAGGACACATAACTGCACCTGGCTACATTGTCAAGCTTTGCAGAACCCATTGGTGCCCCACAGCCACAGGTCTTGTTAGGACAGAACCACCACCCTATACTAGCCAACCTGGGCTCAAGCAATGAAGTGGCCCAGTACGATGTCCCCACAATTCTGTGGTTTCTGCTAAAGCTCCAACATCTCTCAGAAGGCTTCTGGCATTCTGTGAGAGGTTTGTTACTTTGCCTTCATGGCTTGGGACTAGCAGAAATAGTTTCTTGGACTATTACTCGGCCATAGGAAGAGATGAAATACTGCTTTTTGCAACAATATGGATGGACCTTGAGATGATCATACTAAGCAAAATAAGCCAAACAGAAAAGGTTGAAAATCACATGATATCACATATGTGGGATATAAACCTAAAAGCAACAAATGAACAGAACAAACAAACAGAGACTCATGGACATGGACAATAGACTAGTGGTTACCAGAAGGGAGGGGAGAGGGGGGAAAGGAAAAATAAAAAATAAAATGTTAAAAAAAAATCATGTATATATAGTATGAAAAAAATAATAAATTAACTGGTGCTTAAAAAAAGAAATAGTTTCTGAAGAAAGCAGATTATATCACAGAGATTTAATTTTCTTAGAAAACAACAAATTATTTTCTCTATAGCTTTTCTTTATCAATTCCTCTTTCAGAATTTTTTTCCACATTGGTGGAAGTAGGAAAAAAAGTCTGCGCTTAATATTTAAAAGTCATGGCTTATTTTGAAACTACTGCATTTTTGGTGGGGAGGAATATAAGCCGGTGGCACCTGAAGTCCCTAACTCCTCCTGACCCATTACTTCATTTTACATGCAAATATACATCAAAGCCTCACAGCTTTGCTAGTGATCAGATATAATTACCTAAGAACTCAGGATGACATATTGGAAACAGCATAATTTTAGTGTCAGTCAGATTTGGTTTCTAACCATAGTTCTGCTGCTTGTCTTTGACTAACCAGTGACTTTGGATAAATGACTTAATCTCATTGGCCTTCCTACTTTGTAGAGGCTTTAACTTCTTCCTCAGAAGGATTTGAGGAGGATTGAAAAAGGAAACAGATGTATCCTACCCAGTGTGGACTCTGATACGTAGTCAATGCCGATTGCTTAGAACACACTCAACGTGTGAGCCTGGCACATAGTAGGAACTCAGTGAATATTTACAGATGAAAGTGTGAATAAATGCCTGCAAAATGCGAATTCTATGTGTTTTCTCCTTGCCACCAGTTCTAGACTCATTCCATCTACAAACTTTTCTCAATAGTGATAATAACGTATACTAAATTTCATTAATGTAAATGATTTAAAACTATATTACTTCTACTCATTCATTGCCAGAAAGGTTTTAGAGATGGATTGGCTTACAGAGATAAAACAAACAAAAATCAATGAGAAAACAACAACACAACTTTTTTTTTTTTTTCCTGTTAGTAAAAGCCTTGATTCCCTTGGAAAGCCACATTCTCTAGCCCATGGCACTTCCAGGGGAACAGAAGAAAACTAATCCACTATTAAATTAAAATGAGACCTTTGATTCATATATAAATCTGAGAACATTCATCAAAGTCTCTTATTTCACTGAGTTATTTGGTATCTGAAGACAACTTATGTAAATGAATCTGATACAGCAGGTCATTAAACCAACAAACAGGAACAATCACTCTTCCCAACCCTGTTGTTTACAGCAGAGACTTACAGATATTCCCAAAATCTGTAGTTGCTTCTTTATCCTGGGCACACACATCAAGACTATGTTTCTCTACAGAACTGCATGTCTTCTTTGCAGTTATGTGTAGCTTTTGACTAAATTCTAGCCAATGGAAAGTGAGCGAAGATGAAGTATACCACTTCGGCTGTGGTTCCTAGAAACCACCTTCCATGCTTCCTTTCTTCTACTAGAATGGAGAGAATCTCAGAATGACATCACAAGCTACAAATTAAAGATGGCTGTTCCTCTCTAAGCCCGACTCCCTGAATGACTCGATGGAGGAGATGAGCCACTCCACAAACCCATTCATCTTCCCTGTTATATAAGCAAGAAATAAACGATAGTATTGAGTCATTATGTATTTGGGAGTCAATTTATTATAGAAGCTATCCTACTCTATCGATACTCTGCAAAAAAACAACTTTTCCCTCATCAGTCATCCCCCCACTACATTGATGAAAAAATTGTAAAATCAACCAATGTCACAGTGGGTACCCAACACACGCATCATTCTTAAATTGTCTTTATCTTAGAATCCTTTACCCTGAAAACATTTTCAGACTAATTATAGAAATTACCATCAGTATTTAGTATGCTTTCTCACATTTCTTAATGCCTCAGTACACCTTGCACTCAGCCTTACTTTAACTGAGACTAAGATAAAGGATTTTTATATTTATTTCTACATTTATATGATCAGCTTTTAATTACTAAATAGAGTCGCTACTTAAAAAATGTTTTGCATTTAATACACATTTCAAACATCTGAACTTTCTTCCTTCATTACATATGATGAATTCCTCCACGACGGAGCCAGTCTCGGCTTATAAACTTCCAGGACTCAGTACGTTGTTTAGCATACAACAGGTACTCAGTAAACAATAGCTGCTTGCAATTAGAGAAACACAGTCATGGGAATACACTTTTGTATTAACTCAAAGTTTCGATACTTTGGTCAATCAATGATAAATATTGGGTACCTCACGTTTGCACAGCAGGCAGTTTAATAAATGAGATAAATGGAAAAGAAACAAAAGAAATGGCCTCTGCATAATGAGTGACAAGAAAGGCAGAACACAACAGAAGTACTGAGTTGGAGCATGTGATCCCAGCAAGGAGCTCGTGCTAAAATGCATAAGGCTCTACACTCCTCTCATTTTGTGCCTTGTGCATGTGCACACCTTGCTACTTCTAGGGCTGTTCTTAAAGGCTATTTTAAGACTCAGCAGCCAGTAAGTCTTTTTTTTTTTTTAAGAAGCTTTCCTAAGCCTTTTTGTTATACAAAGGAAAAGCTATTTCTCCAAAAATAAAGAGTTGCTGAAAGCCTGAAGCTTTTGATTTAAAGGAAAACTCCAAACTCATCGATTTTAATCAGAGCTAAATTGGGAGATTTCAGAATCTGAGATTTTGTACATTTCTTAGCATCTAGTGTTTTAGAGAATATTTAATTAAATCAGTTAACTTGGGGAAAAAAAGTCCAGGAGAAAATACAGAGAAATGTCTTAAAGCTTGCATAGAGGATTCTTTTATTCATTGCAAAACCTGTAAGTTGATGGGCCTGTAATCCAAGAAAAATTAGTTCATTTATCTTTAACCATATGCGTAAATATGCCTCTCATATTTTTACCTGCCTGCACTAATTCATAAATGTCAATCAACTTTTAAAAGCTTGATTATGTTTGATGATCTTGGTGAGGTTAGCCGGCCATATTATGAAATTCTCCTAAAAAAATCATTATATTTCCTTTAGTGTCCATGTTCTCCATCTAAATAAAATCTTTCTACAAGTTAATATGAGAGATTTTATAATTATTAGGAAACTACTATTCACCTAAATACTACATGAAAGTCATTAGCTAAAAGAATCAATTTTAATCAGCAAAAGGATTTAAATTTGTTTTTAAGTTTTTCATTCTTCTTTGCAGTTATAGTAATTGTGTTTCCTTCTCTAGTATGGTAGAAAAAACATATTTACTAACATTTCAAATGTCTAAAATATCCTGACTTTTGTTCAGGAACTCAACCTTGACTACAAATAACCTACAATCTTCCCCCGGCTCTGTGACTTTGTGACCCCACGTGGGTACGACCATATTTTCAGTCTGCTTTTAAAAGCAAAAATGGCCAGATAAGACCTTTTATATGTAAATATATTGTTTTTATTTTTGTTTGACGATTTTGAAATTTTAAAAATAAAGAATATCATTGCATTATTTAAAAATTTAAAAAGTGTTTTAAAAGGTATAGTAGAAACATTTCATTCTCATCCTTTTTCTAATCCATTGTCCTCACCTTCTAGTATCCACTATTATTCATTTCTTGCACATCCTTCCACAGTTTCCTTATGCATATACAAATGCAAACTATCTATTATGATTTCTGCATATACAAACAAATACAAAACATCTATTATGGGTTCTACGTTTTTGACACAAATGGTCCCAGGATCTACACACTCCTCCATGTCCTCATTCTTATCTTTATCAAAGAAAACCTTGTGGCTATTACTCATACTTTCTGAAAAAGTCTACTCCAGGTATTTTTAGTAAGAATATTATTTAAAAGAGAAAACAATAAAAAGATGAACACATAATAAAGGGCAAAGACTAAAATGAAAAAATTCTAACTGCATGGCAGTGTAGAAAACATCAGCAGTCTAGATATTTCGGCAACCCTGAAATTCTTCCACTAGCTGCTGAATAATCTTGAATGTGTGGGTCACTTAGGTTCACTTGGGGTCACTAAGGTACAAACAAGAAGCATATTTTTAAAAGTCATTCAACAAATATCGAACGGACACCTTCCCACTGCGTACCAACTGGCTGCTGAGGAAGAGCGCAGCAGACTATTCCCTATTCTCACGAAGCTTATGTTCCAGTGGGGAAAGCTGAGTTATGTGAGAAAGGTGGTGAGGGAAGGTCTCTGTGTGGAGACCGTATTTTAGCTGGTTCATGAGACCTGTGGGTAGAGAATGTTTGATGAAAAGAATCATGACTATGAATTCAGGACACAAGCGGACATGACAGAAGCGCTTTGGAGCCTCTCCAGGTCCGATGGGACCAAGGCAAAAAGCTGGATACTTTTCTATGTGTGATGGGAAACCGGTAGAAGTTTTTAGACAGAAATGTCACGATCTTGTTTTCTCTAAGATGATGTTTGCAAGTGAATGCCTTCAAACATTTTCAGTAATTGTTCATGGCGAAGATTTTGAGACAGAAAAAGAAATCTAACCTCTATCCCCTACACAGAGGAGTTTCCTCTGCTTGCTTTACAAATTTCTGTAAACAAATTATGCTTGAATCTTGGCCTCTGCTGTGATCAGTACTTTGACTATCAAAGTAACTCTTTCACCTTCACTATTTTCAAATAGGAAAAATAAAGAGTAAAATTATAGATCAGCATAAAATTCCTAAAGGTTCACGGTTTATTTCCAGGGAGATGGATATATTCATAGTCATAAGACAGTTCAGTAATTCTCTAAGGATCAAGAGTTACATTGTTGAACCAGATCTCTTGAGAAAATCTAAACTTTTCTGTTTTTCTACGTATCTCAGCAAATATTCCCATGAAATAAAATGCATGTGTTTAAACTGCTTTACTGCTAGAAAAGGACGCTTTTCAGGTCGCTGCTAAGATACACATTGCTGGAATATGCTTATTATGTTAATAACAAAGATTTAGTTTCATACATTGGTCCAGAGTTGTAGAGAACATTATAATAAAGGGGATCTGGAGGCATGAATTCTCCAAGACAACGAGAGAAAATTCAAAGCATTTTCTAATAGCAAGAGATTTAATTTATCATCTATAAATTACTGCTAATTTGATGATAACATTCCTTTCTGCCACCAGTTTAGTAACTAGAACCACTGAAATGATATGCTGTTCAGAATATAAGATTATGTCTTTAGGTAGAAGATAAACACAATGCTTCATTGATATGGCAGTATGACAATGTAATAAACTGATAATTCCTAGGCCCTCACATCTGCATTCACTAATTGAAGCAGATGTTTATTGAGCACCTTGGTAGGCACTGGTGCACAAGTGCTGAATATGACAGACAAGGCTGCTACCATCACGCAGTTTGCATTCTAGCAAAGCCACACAGTGATATATATTGCTCATTTGAACTGTACACGCAAATTTGTCCTTTATTTCTTTGTATTCCATATTTAAAATAAATGCATTTTCAAAAAATAATAATCATCATTCTACCCAACTTTAGTTGATGGGCTGAAATCTTTTAAGAGAAAATAGATGTGTGGGCTCATAATAGTTTATAAATATCTTTTTATAGGCTATGTTAAATCTTCTTAAAGTATCTAAAAAGGTTCATACAACAAGTTCAGTAAATTTAAAATATTTTGAGACTTTCCCCCTCCCTGTTCCTCCATTTGTGTTTTTAAAAGGGTTCTGTATAAATAGAACAAAATAATTAATATTTTATATCAGGTATGAAAAGCATAAAATTTCATATCTAAAGACAAGCTCTATTTTCATGGATTTGTTATGGTTCTAGAATCACATTCAATAGCTTGTTTTTCTAGCATCTTTGCATTCACTGTTCTTTCCTATTGTCATCTTTTTTTCTGAGGAAGAGAGAGCAAATTCAAAAAGTTTAAAAAAGAAAAAAAACATTCATCTTTTCCCATGACGATGATTTCTCTGACCTCAATTTAGACTACTCTAGAAACAAAATGGTCAAGTTATTCTCACTGCAGTAAGATTTCTCTCTGGCCCCCCGGACAGATCTCAATATCACTTTATCAAAACTTCTCAAACAATCATTGACCTGTAATAGGTGATGTCTTCCAGTCCGACACCATTCTGCATTTTAACCATAGTCCCCATGAGAAGTACAGAGTCTGAGAGTCAGATTCCTAGCCCTTACACTACATGATGTCACACTGAGGATATATAAAAATATAGTGAAAAGGCAGGCTGACTCCTTCAGAAGAGTCGCAGCAGCTAAATCCATAATAGAAACCAATATTGGTTTCATAAACAGTATTATGACTGGAAGCTTCTCTTACACTAAAATAAAAAATGGAATGCTTAACCAGAGGCATATTTTTTTAATTTCAGAAAGTTTTCAAATGACTTCCAAATGCATTGCGAATTACCAAAGAGCAGTCTTCTTTAGTAATGTGGCAGGGTCAGGTATTAACAAGATTAAGAGAATGAGGGCAGAGAGAGAGATGTTAGAAGCTACAAGAGTGTAAACTATCAAACCAACTTCCTTGAATAAAACAACGAAGATGTAGGTAACTATATTTTTTTCCTCTCCCTGCTTCCAGTCTAGAAAAATACTTCCCTTTCTCATTCATAAAAATATATCTATTAAATCATTCATGTGTGTGAAATTTTGATCTGTAAGTCAGAAACGAGAGGGGAGGTTTTAGAGATGGGGAGCAAACAGGGGAGAGAAGAGATTCTGGCTGTGTCTCTCACTGAGTCAGGCTGAATCATTTTGAGAATTAGAGACCAAAATCGATAGAGTTACTCAAAAAGATTCTGTGTGAAGCAGGACATAAGGTGGACTTCTATACGGCCTTTTACCATTGTGAGGAGGAGCTTAATTCTCTCCCAACACTATCCATATCTTCTGATATCCAAGTGCCTGGAGTTGGAAAAGCTTATTTGGAGGCATCAGGGACGTTGGAGTTACCATGGACCGTGGCACTAGGGAGAGTTTCCGAAGTAGTGTGGACAGGGGATGGACACAAGGGAGCCTAGGCCATTTCTGTGACAATCTCTGCTAACAGACCTCCTTGTAGACTCACGTGAGGCAGTCCTGCAATTGCTTCCTAAAATAATAGAGTTTGGGGCTTCGCATTTGGGTGGGCCTGAAGTCTATTTTTAGACTTCGGCCTATCAAGCCAGTACTCATTTAGACTAAGAGGCGGTGCATAAAGGTGACTATGGACTACCACAAAAGAATTTGAATTTAAAGAATATTAGACTGTACTTTGAGAGTGAACCATAAAACTCATCCAATTGGATCATAATGGAGATGTGAAAAATCATTTGAAAGACATTAAATAGTTGTTACACTTGCAACCCTTGCTTATACCTTAACTATAGGTTTAAAGTATATAACAAAAATCATCAGTAAGAAAAGAGATTTTAAGTCAAAGGGTACATTAGCATTCTATTGTTGCTGTACCAATTATCGCAAACAGCACAAATGTATTACCTTACAATTCTGGGTGTCAGAAGTTTAAAGTGTCAGCAG
>NW_006431920.1:8548120-8565564 GCF_000325575.1 Pteropus alecto | reverse complement strand
ATGTGATGTGTTTCTTCTCTATGCTCTATTTCCTTGTCTTTTCCTATGTCTAAAGGCTGCCCACATCTCATGGCTACTGGTCCCCATTGAGCAAGAGAATCACTCCAACCTATTACCATCTTCACATCTCTTTTTCTCCCTCTGCTTCTGCTGTCACATTGCCTTCCCTGACTCTGACCTACATTTATTAGGATAACATTGGTTAATGACATTACATAAATTTCAGGTGTACAACTTTATAATATGACATATGCATACCCTGCTGTATGCTCACCATCCTAAGTCTAGTCTATTTCTTGAATAGTTGTTTTCAAGTCCTAGCAAAGGAGGACTGTAGCATATAAAATCTCATTGGAAAAACAAATATCTATTATTCTTTCCTTGGCCAGCCTCAGAAAGACTGAGCCTGATAAAGCAGCTTAACCAGCCAGGTCAGTCCAATCAACCCTTAGTATCAGTGAGTGACAGACAGATGTCTCGGGCAGATCACTCTTAGGTATGGTGTTTTTTCCAGTGTTAATAATCGTTCCAGCTTGTACTTTCAAAGGATCTTGCCCTTGAACTTTTTTGGCAAAAAAAGAAAGAAAGAAAGAAGGAGGAGGAGGAAGAGGAGGAGAAGGAGGAGAAGAAAAGAAAGAAACGAAACTCTCTTTCCATCCCACGAACTCTACCTACCAGCTTTTAATTAACTTCTTATTCTTATCCTAAAAAATCCTGGCAATCTTCTAGTCTGCTAAGGGCCTAAAATAAATCTATCTAACGCTTCACCTAGTTCTTTGACATTCTGATTTTTCTTTCTCCTTAGTTAAGTTTTTTTTTTATTTCTTTACTTTTCTTTACTTGTTTTGTTTGTTTTGTAAACTCTCTTAAAGAGAGCCTGGTGCTCAAATGTCCATTGTTACTCTGGGGACTCTCACTGCCTCTCAAAATCTCAGTATCTCTTATTTGTGCTTGGCAGCCACGCAACTGATCCTGTTCTTTATTTCCCAGCTCTCACTCTTCCTTTTTGATCAATGGCTTCTTTACTATTTTCTATGCCTGAATATTCTATCACTAGCTTTGATCGAAGCTCTTTTGATGTCGATTTTTATAATGTTATCTATCCTTGGCTTATTGTATGTTTCATCATAATTTGGAAAGAAATCTTTTTATGCATTACTTCGCAGTAGCCTCCATGTTTATTTTATTGTCAATTTTTAACTCAGAAATGAAGTGGTAGCGATGGTGTCTTCTTTCTGAAGAATCTAATTGGAGAGGAGTGGGCAAATACTTTTTATTATATAATATCTCAGTTTAAGCTTTGGCAAACTTCCAGATCTCTCAGACTTGGCTAAAAAGAGCTCAGCATCATTTCTATGCTTAAGATACTCAACTTGAAGAGGAGTAAAGCTTGGTGGTTAGAAATATGCACTCTGGGAGCAAACTATGTGGATTTAAATTCTGGTCCTTGGGACTTACTAACCTTGTGACCCTGGATAAGTTCCTTAAATACTCAGCACCCCAGTTTCCTCTTCTGTATAATGCAGGTAATATTTAGGTCTACCTCACAGAATTATTGTGAGCATTATATTAAGTAACGTAGGAATTAGAAGATACCTCAGTAGAGTAAATGCTACAGAAAGATTTGCTATCACCAAATCGTCTGTGTATTTTTACTTACCCAAAAGAGTCCTTATCATATCTCTATAATTCACAACTGGCATTCTTGCCATGCATCACTGCTATCGAGGTGGTCGTATTAGCTATAGTTGCTTGCTTGGTTCTACATATTCCTATACTCTGGTAGAATCCAAGATTAATTTATCCTAAACTGTGCACTATAATGAATTATATTAAAAGGTTCGAGTATTTGGAGAATCCTGTCCTTGGACATTCAAATGACATTAAACTTATACAAATCCAAGATATTATTCTATTTGGCAATTTTGTGAAGACTGACGATTAGGCTCCATTGCTTGTTTATGTGAATCAGTTGGAAATTCTTATGATCTTGTGCAACTTAAGATGCTTAATCAATAGGTTTATAGATCTCTGAGGGGGGATTATATTCATCAAGCAACATTTTGAAATGGAGACAAGAAGGGGTAGTAAACTTAAAATAAAATGGCTCCCCTGTTGCATTAATTAGGTGGCTGTGAGCAATGCATTCCTCCTCTTTTTTATTTATTTCTCCTATAGTGGTAATTTTTTTTTTTTTTTGATAAAGTAACCACACTGGTTCCTCAGCATTCGCAAACATTTTCTAGATAACTCAAAGAAAAGAACAGAATTAGGCCTTTGGAGACAATGAAATGAATACCTAAAATGAATGTAAAGATCTCTGAACTCATAGTGAACTCATAGTCTGACTATTTATAAGGATTACTGAGACTAGGTCACATTTCACAATTGAAATATAAGCTCAAAATATTTCCACTGGATTATTAAACTTTTTACATTTTATGTTCTTTAAGCTGTATTCAAGACTCCACTTTACAAGTGAAAAAAAATATATGGTTTTAAGGAAACACATATTTGTTTATTTGTTACAGCATGTAAAAACCTTGTTTGAAAGATTTTGTCATTGAGTCAAGCAATTATTTTAGTGTTGTTTTTGAAATGATGTGAAGAAGATAAAGTTGAACTGCAGTCAAGTTTAAATATATTTGTAGTGAGACAGATTGGGTTTGATGCCTCTCCTACATGCTTATAGCCTTAGGCTTATTCTTCAACCTCTGGTAAGACTCAGTTTTCTCATCTCTAAAATGAGAATTAAAATACCTCCCTCACAGTGTTATTATAATGATAAAATGAGTAATCCATACGGAATCCTTACCACCATCAAAGATCCATGGCAAGAGCTTAGCGAAAATAGTCTCTGTTAAGACTAGGCGAGTCAATCAGCCTCCAACACCTTCATATCTGATAAGTATGTTCTCAAAAATCTAGCTTTGTTGAAGAAGTCTTTAATCAGATTTTATTTTCTGTTGTTCCTTTAGAAGTTTCCTTGCTCAAGCAAAACATGAAGCTCTATGTAGAAACCCTATAAACTCATTTTATGAATCAGCTTCACAATTCCAAATATATTGAAATTTAGCCATGAAAATATGTTAAGATAAATTCATAACAGAGTAATATTGTGCTTCTTATTAACTACTATAATCTCAAAGAAATGATACAATTTAAATCATATGATGAGAGATCTGCGACAACTATAATGTGATATGAAAATAACTGTGATTGCTTTGGTAACAAATCCAAAGACACTGCTAATATTATGATGGTATGTCATTTAGGTTCATCATTAAAGGAAATGCTAAATTTCCATGAAAGTTTAGTGAAACAGATGTAATGTTTTCTTAAGTTCCCAGATCTTCTTAAGCCTGAATTAAGGCCTGCAAATTTGCAGCTTGATTTATAAAAACGTATGATGTCTATTAACAGAGACTGCAATAGTGATTAGATGGAACTGTTGATTGTACCTTCCTTACGTATGAGCTTTACAGGCAAAAGCAGCTCCCACATGAGTGATGGGTAATGAGTGTCTAGGATGATTGATTTGGCTACAGAGGTTGTGATGTTTCAAGAACAAAATGGCCTCTCTTAATGCTTTCCTTCAAACATGGTCCAATTTAGAAACCTACTTAATGGCTTAATTATTGCATTCAGAAAATGTAAATATGATACTTTGGCTTTAGTTAGAGAGGAAATATGCCCCATTTATAATGTTGGCACCCTGTCGAAGTGTGAGGCAATTTGCACTAGAGAAAGCTCTTTCTCCTTTGGACTAGAGCCAAGAATCTTGATAACGCTCCCTTTTATCTGAGTGAACCCTGGGCCATTGCCCTGCTAACATATTCAACCTCTTTTCATTCTAATTTTTTTCCTTTCTAATAAAATAGCAAAATCAAATAGGATTCAACATTCCTATTCCTACCTTTTAGATGTCATTAATTTGTATTATTTCTGTGTGGGGATAAAACCCAGAAATGGTGAAGGGGACATTTAGTAATTACACCAATTGTGTGACTCATGTGCCCATAACTACATCTTCGATGAAGAATGGGAAATCGTCTGGATAATTCTAAATTTACAAGTTTTCTTTAGATAGTTTAAAGGAGACTAGTGTGTTTATTTGAACTAAAATAGAAACAGGTCATGGAAAAAGCAGAGGACTTTGATGAGCCCCTTCTTGCCTGGGCAACTTTGAACTAGTTTTTTGCACTCACCTGTAAAATGAAGACAGCGCAACTTTCCTCCTAAGCTGTTAGGAGGATTTAATTGGCTAATTTGTAAACTATAAAGCACCATGCAAATAGTAGTTTTTATCAGTCTACCCACACTATTTCCTAAGTTTCATTTCACTGGTACAGAAATATGGTCTGTGATGGTGAAAATTACATAACCGTTACAGGTTCAAAAGAATTTAGAGGAAATGAAAAAAGCACATTTGAGAAAATCAGTATCTTTTTGATAGATCAGGAATCATGACTGAAAACAAAAGTGTTTGGTATAAGGAATATTTGAATTGGTTACATTTAAATATATGTGTTTCAAAGCTAGTAGAAAAGCTTTGATGATCCAGGGACTGAACTCGTCCTTCATGTTTGAAGACTGGTATCATATGCTTGGTAAAAGAAGGAAAACTACTTTAACTCAGCTACTGGTTTTTTTTTTTTTTAATTCAACATCTGAAACATCAAACCGAATTGGGTCATTGTTCAAAGTATCACTTAGATCAGTTTTCTCAATACTCAAAGGCTGTATGATCATGGAGCAGTGCAGAGAAAATGCTATCGGTGAGGCTTCTATATTTATAAAACATAAGGCTCATGAAATCCCAGACTGAAGACAAAAAGGAGTACCAAGTTTCCAAAAAGGTGAAAAGTAGAAATATGTCCTTAGTTATATTATAAATCATAGCAAAAACATGTCTATTTAAATGTCATTGTACTCTCATCATTCTGTTCATTACCTTTTCATTCTGCATAATGTTTTGGACTATTAATTCAGGTCAATAAAAATAGTTCAATAATTAGTTTTTCAGTGTTATCTGTCTTGTGGAGTTTTTCATTTTCTTATTCAAAAGCGTGGTAGAATTTATGAATAAACAGTGACAAGCTTAATAAAATCAACCGACGTGAATGATTTATAAGCAGAAACAAGAAACCTAAATGATATTCATATTGCTATATGATTTCAAAAGTCCTCTTTTCCATTATGTAGTATTATTAAAACTTAGAATAAACTTATGTAATGACAATATCATATAAATTTTTATCCTAGAAATTACAGCTTTGGATTGTACTTACGCAGTATAGATGTCCGAGGCTATGACATACAATTATTTTTAAGTGACAAAACTTCCCAAGCTTTAAAAGGGAATCTTGCCATCTAAAGTTGACAGATTTTTTTTCTTCAATGAAGTAAGGGTTCATTTCAAAAGAACAGTTTGAGGCATACACTTAAAAAATAGGTTGCTTCCCTTAAAATGTGGTCTATCTGTTCTGTCACAGCTCATCTTCAGGGCCAAGTCACGTGGTCAGAAGCCGAATGTGGGACTTTTGCTGAACCAGGTGGACCTTATTTTTATAGTCTCACATCCAGTTTGCTGTCTGTCATCACATGGACTTAATGTCAGCAACTGACAGGTTTCAAATATTGATGGGCAAATGCTGCTGGATTCAGAAACTTGGAACTTGCCCAAAATATCCAAATCTCACAAGTCTATAAAATTAGTCAGAAAAGCAGGCTGTTTTGTGAAATGTCCACAGTCTCCTATTTTCACATGGGATTAAAAAAAAAAAAAAAAACACAGGGGGAAACTGCCCTTTTGATATATTAATCCATGAATTTTTTGAAATTTCAGCACCTGGCTTTAGAACCTATTTTTGAATAGACGATGCACCTCTGCAAGAGAGAATAAATTTCTTTAAATGTATGTGACACTTAAAAAATTTACTGGAGAATATTGTTTTTATTCATTTTGTTTTCTTTAGTGCTTTTCCCCTATGTTTTTCTATATCCATGATGTTCAAGAGAGAATATGAAATTCACTCTACTTCAGAGAGTGTTATAACCTCTCAAATAAGCCTCCTGTCTGCATGACCTTGTCGCCTTTTGTGACAAGTGTACCATCTAGAGTCATGTATGTCTCAAAGAAACCCATGTTGCTTTTTCATATTGTTGCCTACTGCGTTTTTTTCTCTCCTGAGTTGAGGAAGGAAAAGAAAGTTACGACTGTGCTGGTTCTTTCTGTAAATAAAGTATGTGTAAGCTCTCACACGTATCTCACCTAGAGGGATAATTTAATTTTCTTAATTATTCCATGCTAAAGAATTGCCCATTTTTAGTGACTGGTACTGCAAAATAGTTGAATGCATAAGAAAACAAACATTCCATACCATCCTTTTAAAGTTCTACTGCGTGTGTGTTTGTATGTGTGTGTGTTTAAGATACAAATACAGAAGAGCCAAAGTGTGTCTACTTGAAATTCTAATGCTGAAGGAGTGAGCAGATTTCAGGATTTGAATAATTTCATTTAGTCAATAAAGGGATAAATCATTCTGCAACAGCTATTTTTTCTTGACTCGACTTTGGATTAGAAATTTACTCCATCTCGGAGAAGCACTTATGCAAATGCTGACGATAGTGATTGGCCGATGACATTCGAGTCCAGGGTTACTCCATTACCTGTGTGGCCGCGATGAAAAGATCAGTGCGTTTTCATGCTGGGATGAATTGATGCAATGCATTGTATCGTGTCACCAGCAAATGTCATTTTAATAGGACTACAAATCATTGTGACATCAACAACCTCAAACAAATCTTCTGGATATTTAAATACGCTGATTCTTCTCTGGGGTCCAATGAAAGATGTTTTTAAAAAAAAAAAAAAGACTCAGTCATAAAGTAGGAACATCGAGATAGCAAAATTTTTTATTTCTTTTCAACTGTAAACTAACCTACATGGCCAGAGGACGAGTGATGCAGTGGCCGTTATGGGACTGTGGGTGATTAATTCCTCAACAACGTATAGTCAGCTCTCAACCTGTGTGCTAGAGGCATGGAGAACAGTGGTGCAGATTCTTTTTAGATGACAGCATAATTGGGAAAAAGTTACAGATACATTGTTCATTCTTCCTACCCCTGGAATCAGAAAGAAAAAAAAAAAGTTCTAGGCAATGAGGAATACTGCCAACAACAGTTATAAGACAATCTAGGCTTGCATAATGCACAGATAATCAAATTTGGCATTTTCTCATCCTAGAATTACTCAAAAATGCCTGCGATGCCACTCAGTTGTTTCTTGGTCACAATAACCTATGGACTCCTAGGGAAAAAAAAAAATCAAACAGCCCAAATTGTTTTAACACAAATTGAATTAACCAACAAATATCAGATGAGAGCCCTGGATTGTTCTAGAATGCTAACTATATAATGACTGGAACTTCTTATTTTAAAGATCCATCCCCTATTTGTTATGCATAACAATAAAGACATACAAAATAGCACATTTAAAACATTATAATAGTATTTTCTATATGCTTTTCTCACTTTATTTCAAATTGTTAGAGACTTAGAAGAGAAAGATGAGAGAAAGTAATAGAGTAAAAAATCAATTTGATGTGTCCTTTGGGCGTCCTTTATAAAAGTAAATTTAGGACAGCCTTGAAAACAGAAAGGGCAGATATGAAGCCACAAATGCTGTGATTAGAAGAGAAAACTTCAGTAAAGCCAGGAAAAGGAATCTTGGAACCGTATTCCGTGATTTAAGTTGAATTGCCCTGGCCGAAAGTTCAGCTGGTGGCATACTTCCACAGATACTATCCACCTACGAGTATGTCACATGTTGCTTCTTTAGGGGTTTTTAGAACATAAAGTGTTTACGATGTGTTCTGTCTACAGATGAGTCTGTGGTCACACTTTAAGCTATTGTGACTGCAGAATTATTTTAGATTTAATAAGATGATATCATGTAAAATGGCAAAAGATTACTGAAAGCATGATTTTGCAGAGGTTTAAGAAGAAATAAAAATAGCGTTCTTTTTTTTTTCCCCCTCTACCATCATGGGTTCTCCAACCTCTTTAGCAGGCTAATCATTGCTGTTTGCACTCACGAAAATAAAATATTCTCCCAAAACAATTATAGGTGGGCTATTCATTGTACTATCCTGTATTTTTTTTCCCTCGAGAGACTATCAACATGTTCTCCTTTACCTATTGCTTATTTAAAAATACACTGGTCTGTATGGGAAAACCCTTTTTGACTTGTCTCCTATTCTCTCTTTCAGAATGATGGTTGACTACTTTCTCCCATCGATGAAGACTAATATATATACATATATATATATACATATATATGATATATATTCTGTGAAAATAATATAGTTTGATTACTTTTTTTAGTCTCAAAACCTAATGCAAGTTCTGAGAACTGATTTTCTTATCTAACCAAATCATAGGAATTACTCAATAAATAACTTATTCTGAATATTTTATTCTTGGCGTCTTCCCAGCTTCCCAATACAGATGGGCACAGCTGTGCTTTTAGTGATGATGCAGCGTATGAAGTGCAGCCCGTAGATACTATTGGAAGATGTGACTTCTCAACGACAATCATGTTGAAGAATGTGTTTCCTCAAGAGTTCCTTAGGATTCTCTAAGTCAAGAGTAAAATAAGGGCAATATTTAGATTGCTCACTATTGTAGATTAACGAAATAAAACTTCCTCAAAGGATAACTCAAGGTCAGAACTTGGAAGACTGGAAAATCGTTTTGTTTTTTTTTAATGATGTGGCTTATATAATATTATCAAATTTTTATTTTAGGCATTAAAGACCTTGTCATTAAGAATTATTGTCCACTAATATCATCACTACTAAAATATTTCAGAATCAATGCCTTTAAAGTCATTGAAATTTCTTTTTAAGTCATGTTGCTAAAAACCAGTAAAAACTATATTGCAGAATTGCTTCTGTTCATTTGCCAGCATTTGTGAATCATTTAGGTGAATACACTCAAGCTGTGTATTTATACACCTGGATTCTTCATTCATTACTTCTTTCGCTTTATTTATTTAGAGTACTCGTACATGCCAATCCCTGGGCTAGGCACTGACGACACTGGAGAAGCAAAACCAGACACCCTCCTTGTGCTCGTTCATGGGCGAGCTGAACACAGCACCTCCTCCTTTCATCCGTGTGACCTTGTGTTAATTACTTTTAAAAACTGTGAGCCTGAGTGGATGTCCTCTTGGGTAAAGTGAGATTGAGAATGTCCCCATTGCAGAACTGAGAGTCTAATAGACATCAAAATGACATTTGACTGATGAGAGCTCCTATCATCAAAGGTCATTAAATGGTGAGTTATCTGAGCAAGCAAGACTTTCTCAAGAAAGAGAAGAAGATGGAGAAGTGGCAGATTGTCCTTAAAACATTTTTAGTCTCTCCGACCCTTGAGGCACAAGTATAGATGTAGAAGAGATGACTAAGGAACAAGAGCAGAGTGATACTTCTCAGTGACACTGACATCAGACAAGGTGTCCAAAAATCTAGGTGTCCAAACATGTCTGTTGGATAACTTCACCAGATATTGGGTAGAAGTGTGCAGAACTACCTCATAGAACTCTAATTCACAATTTTTCATAGGGAAATCACTCACAGATTGAGATACAATCTGAATGGTATCATAATTGGGCTCTGGAGCTACATCTTTGTTAAAGATTGTACAGCTTAGAGGAATCTAATAGAACATCTGAAAAAAGCAGTAGATTCTGGCTGATTGCATGGCCTGGAGACATGTACTCCCACTGACTAAAAAGTTAAGATGTCACAAAGTCTTCAACCCTTTCTTTCACTTTAGCCTCTAAGAATTGGTCATGAGGTAGAATAAAGACACTGTCAAATTTAAATTTTAAAGAGAGACATAGAGAACTATTTTTTTTTTTTAGGAAAAATTTTACTCAGTCCCATGGAACCCACAATCAAGAAACTAACACGGCTCTTCCACAAATTGTGTTAGGGCCCTGATGCCAGCTATATTTTCACCTATAAAAACAAAAGCACGATCTTGCAGAAATGTTAACTTAGTTCCCACTGAAATGAGATTCTAAGTGTTTCCCAGTGGGATTAGTTAAGGATCTGCTCTGCAGTCTCTCTCAGGCCCCCCCTTTTGCTCTTGGGCCCCCCCTTTCTCTCTCCATTATGATACTGTCTATGGTTTCAGACCCTAGCACTCTCAAAAATTTACTTGTGTTTATATGAAACTTACTCTCAGATTCTTCATTTTTACAGAAGTGTAATGGTCTTTATTGGTTCATTTACTTTATGTAGGTTTGTACTAAAGAGCAAAGTACCAGAGCAAAAGGCAAGAGTCACATAAATAGGTTAGGCATAGAAATTTTTAAAAAGTTGTTCAGTGGGCAGGGTTTTGTTTCATTGAGATCAATCCAAAGTGTGTGTACTACTCCCCAGAACTTCCTGCGCCCTGATGGCCTATTAAGCAGGTCAGATAGAGAAACCAACTCACTTTTGACATTGCAGGAAAAAAGGAAAAAGGCCAGTACTGAATATGTAGGTATTGGAGACACATTTCCTGTGAAGTTTTCAATCATCTTCCTTTTATATATTTTATTGACTATAGATAAGGAAATATTCAACGAAGAAGAAGACACTGCGAGACAGAGCAGACGGTCTCTAGACCTCACCATTTTTTCTTTGTTCCATAAATATGTATTTGGTTCTGTTTTAGTACAGCCTTTGGCTTATGACCTCAAAGCATCATGTAAGTTCAGAATGACTTGCTTCGGTGCAGACTGCACCTTGCTGCCTGCCACTCCATCATCTGCTACTCCTCTCATCACTGCTAAGTCCTGAACATACTTCCTTCACAGCATTTCTCACATAGGTCCTTCTTTTTATACCCATTGCACAACCCCATTACAGCTTCACAACTGGGGGCCTCTGTGGATCCTAACTAGGTTTTCTGCCATCACACACACACACACACACACACACACACACACACACACTTTATCACCACCACCAGTGTACTCAATACCATACACCACACTTAGGAAATAGGCAGCAAGTTCCTAAATACTACTTTTATCATCTTACTCTCAAAAAAATATCTATGACTCTCACCTACAATTTAATAAAAATTCAAACCTCAACTTAACGACCAAGATCCAACCTTACCTGCCACTATTCCTTGTATAAATCTCATGTTCCTTCCGCTATGGTCAGCTCAGCATTTCTGAACAGGCATTGTGCCCACCCCCCGCCCTATGTTATTTAAATTATTACCCGAATTTCTATCTGAAATTCTCTCTCTACAGCCTCTCTAACAGCTGAAAATGAAGATACCCTTCAAGATCCTGTCTACACCAAAGTGAAGAAAGGACCTCACTGGGGGTATGACTCTTCCTGATGCTTTGTGATAGTCACTTCAGATATACAAAGTATTCTTCAAAAAAAATTACAAAGATACTTTATAGCAATATTGTTATTTAGAATATGATACAATGATATTTGTATCGTATTTGTTCCATACCTTCCTGATTCTTGGCTAAGGTTTAATTTTTTTTTAACTAATGCTGCTAAACATTAGGCTAGAAAAAAGGTTAAAAGAAAACTAGAATGTGGTAGAGAAAACATAGAAACTCTACTGCTCACAAATAATTGTATAGTTTTCTTTTAATTATGCCCCAAGATAGTGGGGAGAAATAAAACAAACAAAAAAATGGACAGTCTTTTGGTATAGACCCAATATCTCTTCTACCAAGAATTGTGGAGGAACTTGGGTTATTGTGGGCAATCGGAATCAAAAAGAAGCCAAGATAGAAAACAGAAATCTTATAATTTGAAAGCCACACAGCAGGATGGTTGTGTGGTGCTATTAAATCATAAAACTCATGCCCCATTTCATAAACTAATGAGAGCTTGTCGTGAATAACGATTCAGGTTTTTCAGTGAGGCAGACTGGACTCTGATTTGATGGGCAACCAATGGATTACAAAAAAAAAAAAGCCATTTCTAAGCAATTAGAAATGGAGGAAGAAGATAACTTTGAATTCTTTCATTCATTGGTTAGTTTCTGAATATACAATAAGGACTAAAATATGCACAGTTCCTGCTGTGTGGATCTTTAGGGTCTAGAAGTTGAAGTATTACAGCTGAATCAGGAGGGGTGAGCTCTTTTTAAAAGAATCTTGTAGTTAATTTCAGACCCAGGCCCCACAGAAAAAAAAAAAAATTGCCAATTAGAGATGTGACATTTGGTTGTTCTGTGTCCTCATTACTGCAATGTCATATTGCCATTTAATTGATCCTCTACCCTACCCGCTAGGTCTCATTTCTTTACTCCTCATATAATATGCACCCAGATGAAATGCATAAGATGTTTTGGAAAAGGAATGAGGAGAGGAAACTGGTTATGTGAAAACAACCCCTTTTTCTTGAGTAGTAGCATATTCACTGAACATGCATCTTTATATTACAGTTTTTTTGCTCTTTCCATGAAACATAAATAATTCTAAAAACCTTTGCAAACTTTGTAGGTAATCTTAATAAAATTTTTATAAATATTTGACCATAGCTTTTGTAAATACATGTATGCACAAACTTGTACATATGTATGTACATACACACATATATTCATATACTTGCACACATACAAAGCATGAATAGTTATTACACATACAACTGGCACTACCTTCAAGGAGAAAAATAACTATTCTAAATAATACTAATCTTAGGTCATTTTCTTTTCAAGTCAACTCTTTTTTGTTTTATTACCTTTAATGACTACTAC
Source organism: Pteropus alecto (assembly GCF_000325575.1). Taxonomy (NCBI): domain Eukaryota; kingdom Metazoa; phylum Chordata; class Mammalia; order Chiroptera; family Pteropodidae; genus Pteropus; species Pteropus alecto. Next base: position 8,552,769 of record NW_006431920.1, on the reverse strand, counting down.
GTTTAATAAAGATTTCAAAGAGATCATATTTAACAATGCCAAGGATGTGGAGAGAGGGTTACTCTCATATAATGCTGGTGAAGATGAAACTGGAGAAAACTTTCTGGAGAACAATTTGTCAATAAAAGTAAAAAATCCTTAAATTGTCATCTAACCATTAATTCAACTACTAGATAATGATCAAAAGGAGTATCAACATACAAAGATGTATTTACAAGGATATTCTTTCTAATGTGGCCTATAGTAGGAAAAAAACTAGACCCCCATCTACTTATGATAAAGTACGCTATGGTGGTCATAGAATGCTTGTAATTCTATGCAGCTAATCAAAAATAAAGAGGTAAGTGTGTATTTATTGGTATGGATGATGTTCATGATATATTGTTAAGTGAAAAAGGGATTCCAAACAAGGTGATAATAATAGCTAATATTTGCATAGTGATTACTTTGAGAAAGGCACATGTCCTAGCACTTTATATGCAAGAACTCTCTGGTTTACTAGTGAGGAACCAAGTTTATACATCAAAGATAAGACAACTAATAAGTATGAGCTTTACATTGAGATAGTCTGGCTACCGAGACCACACTCTAATCTCTCCAACATATACCTATCTTCATATAGATACGTGTGGGATTTTGCTTATGCATTCACCTTTACATATATAAATGCAGAAAACATATATATAAATACAGAATGACATTCATCAAGATTTAACACAGTTATCCTTAAGTGACTGGAATGTTAATTTTTATTTAGCTATGTTTGCTAAATAAAACAAAATATTACTTGCATACATTTTTAAGAAGGACAAAAGGGGCAAGGACAATCAAAATATTCTGCTCAGCTGTCACTAGGTGCATTCCACAAAACAGTAGTGTTGTCTACTTGACCCAGATCACGGGCGTAGCAAAGACCTCTCAAGTGTCACAAATAATGCACAACATGGGAAATCCCTGCAATAATTGAAAGTTGAATAAATTGTATTTTCTCAGCTTATGTGAAAGTGAGACACCTTGGAATATTAAATTACTCTTTCTAACCACTGAATTATAGCTTCCTTATAAAACGCTAAATGGTACCACGGCCTGAAAGAACTAATGTGGCATCCAAGTGTGTGCTTGACTATTATTTAAACCACGGTTGGGTTCAGGTCAGCTTTACAAGCTGCTGGTCCTGGCATTTGTTTAGGTCCAAATAAATGTACATATAAGAGATTGCAAAACACCTTGTTACGATTTAGATTTTATTTTAAAATTTAACCAATATAGTGTGTTTGCTATCACTTTTTTAAAATCTAATAAACTTTAAGGAATGCTACAGACAACTGAAAATAAAATATAATTCTTGACTTTTTCTGTTCTGAATGGAATTAAACCTTGCTTACTGCATGTCACAGAAAGGAGCTCTTTTACTTCTGGTACTGACATGCAGTTTTATTAAAGTAATAATTTTTTGCCCTTCTGGTTATCTGCAATAAGGCAAACTTGAAAATCTCTACTATGGCAGAGTGAACATCTATAAATAAAGTTCCGTCTTTACTTCCTTTTTTCCTCCCCTCTTTCCTCCCTCCCTCTTTTCCTTTTTCCTTCCTTCCTTTCTCCTGCCTCATTCTCCTTCTCCTCTTCCTCTTTTTCTCCTTCTTCCTCTGCGTCTTCCTCTCTCCCTCTCTCCTTCCTGCCTTTTCTCCTTTCTTTCTTATTAAATAACTACTCTTCAGTTTTTGATCCTCTTATAAGAACTGTCCTACAAGTAGATCATACAATCTGAGCATAACTCCTTTCAAGTAAGGCTGTAACCCTACACATGCTTTCAGGAAAAGCTACGTTTTCAGGGACTGAAACTTTAGCCACCACTGCATGCTGTTCTTGTCTGAGCTCCACGATTGCTTCGTTATTTCTCCCCTGAGGATTCGATGGATTTGGTTCAAGCACCATTGAACGTGATGCTGTATTAATTGCCCTGGAGGGTAGCGAGGCCTTTGAACTGTGGCTGTGAGGGATATTTTGCTGTAAGACATGTGTCAGCACTTGGCTGGTTAACTCTGGGGCTGGACTGTGCAGCATGCTGGGACCAAGGATCTGGAAAACTACTTTGCATCCTAATCTTACATCTGTTTTCCATCATGCAGTGAGATTGACTGGCCATTCTAACAGGAAAGCATCATTCTGGAATAGCCGGAGTCTAAGTACAAATGTTGTACTGTCAAAGAATATTAAGAATTTTCCATCATTTTTTCAACTTCTCCCAAACAGCTGGCACACATAGGTGATGGGTGATGCAATAGATTAATTGCTTGACCTTTCACCCCAAGAGGAATTGTCTGTGCGTGAGTTATGTGTCAGTATTATAACACTGAAACATAAATTGAAGATGATTCCTCGGCTTTCAATAAAAATAAGACCTCGTTTTTCATTGGCCTAATTTTGAACCCTTTCTAGGTTCCACACGCCACTCAGAGTTTATTCAAACTCAGTTTAAAGGCAGAATTTCATCTTAAATACAATCAACACCTTTCTTTCAAAGGACACAGACTAGTTGATTCACCCAGAATAATTTCTTCCTTCCAAACTTCTTGAATAACTTCCTCTTTCATTGCTACAGATGGGGACAGCTAGGAAAGTTTACAAGTTCATAGTAAGTCAATAATTACAATTCTAGATTGTAGTTGCAGAGCTGTAATTACATTAGTAGGCTTCTGAATGGCATATCAGCTTGTTTCTTCAGGATGCTGCAGCCTCTCAAATAATATCAGTCACCGTTACTGATGTCATTGAATTTTAGGTTTACAGTATTTATGGATACATTTCATGAATACGTATTGTGTAGTTGGAAAGAATAGGTTAAATACTGAATTTATACAGAAGTGTTAATTTTAAGAGTAATTTGTTCTCAAAGTTCTGTAATAAAAAATAAGTGCAAAAATAATCACTATCTGTGCACATACCTCTTTCAAACTTGATCCCTTAAAATGCCTGAGCATCTCATGATTTGTGGAGAAAGGAGGAAGGTTGTGGAAAACGTAGCGTGGGTAGAGTGCTTCTGTAGTGTATGCAGGAGAAAAAAGTGACTGATTGTATGTAAAGAGTTTTGTTTGGAAACCTCAAGTAGTGTATCATGATTTTTTTTTTAATATTTAATTTTTATTTGTAATTGATTGACTGGTTGACAGATTGAGTTGTGAAAATGCCACCATATTTATGGCTGCAAAAGAACTGGCAGTGTATTGAAAACGGTGTGCTTTCCTTTACTTATTTATTTTTTTAATTTCAGGTTTGATTGAACAAACTCTTTGCAATCGGAGATCTTGCTCAGAAAGAAAGACTCTATATATGCTCAAGATTGATCCTAGAATAGACAGTAATGAAGGACAATCCAGTGGACATTTTTTAAGTCTTCGATACATGAAGAAGGCCGATGCCTTTAGAGTCTGGAGTCTGTGGGTCATCCACTTTTTCCTCTGACCTTCATGGGGCCCTTCACCTCAATTTGGGGGCAAAGGTTTTATTTATTTAGTGTTAGTAGTTACGATGACTGTCAACACAGACACATGACTTTTGAAAGGACATTCACTCATTTACTCAACTGCTTATGGAGTTCTTTCTGTGTGTGTATATGAGAGAAAGTAGCTCATCTCTACAGAAATGATTATTATTTAAGAAACCATAAACTAGTGTTCAATTAGTAAAGTGAGACTAAAAATCTTGAAAGAAACAAGAGCAAAAGTATGTGCAAATATTTTGTGATTCTAAAGCATTCTGATAATAGAAGCTATGATTCTAAAGGAGAAGAGATTAACAAAATAATTAGAAATCTGACAAAGTGCCCAGGTTGACAACAATAATCTGTAATCATAAAATAGTCAGCAAATTCTCAATCTGTGTTTTAGAATCTTGCCTTGTAAGCATCCCCCTGGCTTAATGGTGAAAAAAAGCATAGAGTTGATTTCTGCCTCCACCATTTCTAAGACAAGTCACTTAGCCTCTCTCTCAAAGCCTAAGTCTCTTTGTCTGTATATGGAAACAAATATGACTTATCTGTGTATTATCGTAAACATTAAATGATATGATGTTTGCAAAAGGCCCACTAGAAATAGATGATTAATTCTCAATAGATGGTTTCTATCATCTTGTTATTATAATTGTTGTGATTATTATTATATTACTTGTTATATATTACTGTTGCAACCAAAAAAAAGACATTATTTGTAGACATAATTATTTTTAGAAATAAAAAATGAAATCTATAGAATGGTTGTATTTATAATGATTAAACCACTTGTTTTCTATTTTAAGCAAGTATGATTTTTTATGGAAACATAAAAGCTTCTATAACAAAAAAAATATGTGCATTGTGGAATGTCTGACAATTTTGCTTTAAATCATATTTAAGAGTGACATGCTAAAAATATTTTTTAAATATTTGAAAGACTAAGATTTAGCAGTTTTCAGCTTTTTTCTGCCTTCAGATAATATTGTATTATTTTGCCATAATATTTGCAGTCTGAAGTTCAAAGTGTATGAGGTGGCAATAAATTCTTGAGGCAAATTATATACATGTTAAATCAAACAGAAATTTACATGTTAAATATATGTAAAATATAAAAATATATGTAAATTAAATACATATATGTCTCTCTATATATATGCAT
>NW_006431920.1:8498138-8548056 GCF_000325575.1 Pteropus alecto | reverse complement strand
ATATATATACATACATTTGTCCAAGTTGAAGTTTTTAGATATAGTCATTAAAAGATGCATATATAATTAAGAGTAAATGAGTTCACCTTCTACTCTTCACTAGAGTATAATAGTAAGGAGAGATCTGTGATGAATAAAGATAACATTTTTTAAAAATGAGTATATTGTACAAAAGAAAAAAAATGTTTATTAGAAACAAATTAGAAAACTTGAAGTTTCAGAAATAGTCATAGTTAAGTCAATAATGGTAGAGCTTAAAATGACTATATATACTTACCCTATCCTAAAAAAAAATGCATTTTATTATTTTTAATACACATTTTTGTTATCAGTTTAGCCAATAGTAGAAGTAAATCTGGAGCCAATCCAGGAGGAGCTGTTGATTAAGTAGTTCTGTGAATTGAGAGAAGCTTCACATTAGCTCAGACCAACAGATGGGTCCATGTCGAAAGCGGCTTTCTGTGGCCTGGGGACACATCACATCATTCATCCTCATTAACATAGAATTACTCAATATTTTAGTAACTATTTCATGGCATATTTTTCATACATTGTCCTATAGAGTATTTCATCTAATTCTCATGATAACTTTAAATAGACGAAAACAAAGCTCAGAGAAGTTATTGAGTTTCCAAGAAAATTTTCAAATTCAAGGGTCTTTTTTTTAACATTACAGCTGCTTCTGAGATGGACCCAGAACAACTTTTATTTACCCTCTTTCTAATCTAAGCAAAAAAAAAAAAAAAAAAAGGTACATTGATGGTGAGTCCTTATGGTTATACAATAGTAACTATAATAGATGCCTGTGAGTTTTTTTTTTAATATTTGTAAAGCATATAGCGCTGTACATAGCTCAGAGTAAGTGCTATAGAAGTGTTTTTAAAACAAAAATAAATAGAAAAAAATTGAGTAAAGAAATAAAACTGTTCATTTCAGTTGATGGCTTCAGCTCCTTCTAAGTCGAGAGAAGTATGCCACAATTTCTTAAAGAAAAACATGGAAAAATGTTTTCTATACCTGACTGCCCACATCCACACTGAGAACCAGATGCTCTTTATGGAGAATAGGTAGCACCAAATTCCAAGTGGAAATAACTCTATAAATAACTCTGCAAATTGTAATGCATGTATCAACTGAGCGAAATCTTATTTGCTAAGCTGTAGCGACTTTTCTAAGATGTCTGACCTGATGCTAATATTCTAACTTCCAAACAACACAGTCCCCACTTCACTGTCCTTAATTCTCCTGAAAATACACTAGGACCAGCTTATCTGGAAAGACTTTTGCCACAACCTTTACCCCGATCTCTCAGAGAGCAAAGGCCAGTAGCCTATCTTCATTCCACACCTGTCTCAGAAATGGTTGCCAAGACAGTGCACGTAAATATGCTGGTCCAGGCAAATGATTTTTCTGAAAATTATTCTGTATCCTTTATCACATCATTCTTCAGAGATAGCACATTCCTATTTTTCTCTGGCCACTTAAATCTCATCCAGCTGCTCAACCTGGGTCATAGTTCACCTTAGCATGAGGTGACAGAAAGAGTCAATTTTTAAATCTTTTGTTCTAGCATTTACTATCTATGACTCCCCACTGACTGTGAATTTCTTTATCTGTAAAATAGAAAATATGTAGATTTCTATAAGAATTACTGAAAATGGATGTAAAGTACATGCTAAGAGTTTAATAGATGGCATTTTAAAAATTATAATTCCGGGAAGAATTCATCTTCTCAGATTATCAAATTTATCTAGCATTTATTTTTTAGCATTCCTTGTTTAAAGCTATGGTGGTTTTAAAATATGTTCACAATTTTTAAAAATTTTTCTTCTAACAAGACATTGAATTGAATTTCCTTCCCCTCGAAGGTGGGTAGAGTACAAACTGGACTTAGTGACTTGTTTCGAGTGACTAGAATGGGCTGGACATGACACTCTTTGATTTTCAAAGTCAGAACATAAAAAGGCTATAGATGTTCTTCCTGGCTCTCTTCTGTCAGGATGCTTGTCCTTGGAATGCAGCCACCACACTGAGAAGAAATCCAGGCAACTTGGAGAGGCTCTGACGGAGGAGAACTGAGGATCCTGATCTTCAGCTCCTGCTGCATTCCCATCTAACAGTCACTATGAACTTGCCAGCCAAGTGAGTAGCAATCTTGGAAGCAGACTTTCCAGCCCACAGTCAAGCTGTTGCACCTGACACCGAATGGAACAAAGACCAGCCTTCACTGCCAAACCCAGCTCAAATTATAAATTCACAAGCAAAATAAATAATTCTTATTGTTAAAGCCACTACATTTTGAGGTGGTTTGTTACACCACAGTAAGTAGCAGGGGCAGAGCTTATATTCAATTCCATATGCCAGAAGTCACCATTTTACATGCAGATGAGAAAATCTCCTTGGAGAATTTAAACATCTGCATATAACAACACTCAGAGCTTAAAAAGAATTTTGTTACTATTAATTAATTTAGCTGGTTTGGACATTCTCATATGGCCAAGTAAATTGTTTTTCATGTTGTTTGTTTGAACTGAACAGGTATTTATGGCTTAAAAAATAGGGCAATACAGCAAAAGTGTTATTTTGCAATTTTCTCTTTCGAGATTCTTATTTCAAAATAGAGGTGATCAAAATAACTTTTAAGAAACTGTTACTTTAGCTGAAAGTTACATTTTACAAGAAAGAAATTGCTTGTCAACCTGAAATGTTTGAAAAACTATATTCAGTATTGGAAGTTTAAATAGAGGTGACATTTTCTCATGACAAGAACTGTCTTTTTTATGTACCTTCATTGTACACCACTGATTATATGACAGATTGGTATCCAGAGTTTTTTAAATGAAGAACAAAAGATAACCCTCTAAATGGATTAGTTCCGAGATCTGGAACATAAGTGTAGTCCACCGGGTTTGGTATTTTGGAGTCTCAGAAATCCTACACTCTTCAATAAAGTAGAGGATGGGAAGAAGTGAGAGCTATTCAACTTTTATAAATTTCTTAATCATTTCCTTCACCTTCAGGGAAAAAGAAATATAAAGTAAACATGCAAATTATATTTCTCGTTTAAAATAATGAAAATACGTAGTAAGACGCGTAGTAGTCTCATGGAAATATGTAGTGTTCCCGTGGTTTCTAATGGGTCGTTGGGAGGAGGAATGGACCCTGGATGGATATGCTATTTATACTGTGGAGAAAAGTTACCATTCGACTGAAACAGTCATACAACCTGCAGACAACTCCATGGAGAGAAATGTTCTAGTGGTCCTAAGACGCTTTTGCATCTCGCTGAAAAACTGAGCCAGGTTTTTGAATTATTGTCTATGTAGTACAGCTCATAAAGGCTGATACGATGGATGCAGCAATCTAGTTAATTCAGCCAAAAGTAGAGTTTAGACTCGAGTTACCCTGGTGACTGTACTTGACTGTATATTTCATTTCAGGTAGGTAAAGCTGATTCTAGGTCATCTTTTTTTTTTTGGTTGAAATTTAGGGCCAAGTTGATGTTAATTACCTTTAGATATTTCTTTGTAAAGACAAAAAGATTTATTTATTAAAGGTCATGTATCAAAAATCTGCTCACAGGTCTATACTTTCAAGCCTTGACTCTGATATTTGTGAGTGGGTCCTATAATTATGAGTGCAGGGTAGGGGGACAAACAGAGGGTAGAAAGTATGTAAATAACCATAATCTAACTTACAGAGTAATTAGTGCTAAAGAAAGAATTTAAAATGGACATGAGGAAAGGTAGCATTTTGTCTAGTTTTGAAGCTTTATATTATAAATCAGGTACTCAGATACTAAGATAGATTTGACCCCAAATTTGCTTTGGTATATAGATTGTTTACCTGCCCTCTCTCTTTTCCCAATTTTACGGTGAAGATATTACTAGACTAGGGGAGAGCTAAGTTTTTTCTCTGCATCAGTGGATTTCTTTGTTGTTGTTGTTTTCAGCTTTATCGAGGTGTACTTAATATATAAAAAGTTGAATACATTTAATGTACACATCTCGATGAGTTTGAACATACGCATACAGCTGTGGTACCTTCGTCACAAACTAAGTGATAAATATATCCCTCGCCTCCCAAAGATTTCTTGTGCGTTTTTCCCTTTGTGTGTGTGTGTGATAAGAACACTTAGCATGAAAAGTATCTTCTTAACAAGTTCTTAAGTGCACAGCACCATGTTACTCACTTTAGGCTCTATGGTTTATAGCATATCTCTAGAATCTATTCATTTTGTATAACTATAACTTTATACTTATTGAACAACTCCCCTTTTTCCCCCGTCCCACTCCCAGGTAAGCACCATTCTATACTCTGCTTCTCTGAGCTTGACTATTTGAAATATCTTATCTAAGTGGAATCATGCAGTATTTGTTCCTTCTCTGATGGACCTATTTTATTTAGCATAATGTCTTCCAGGTCCATCCATGTTGTCACACATGGTAGGATTTCCTGCTTTCTTAAGGCTGAGTATATATATACCACAGTTTTTTATCCATTTGTCTGTTGATGGACATTTGGGTTGTTTCCAAATATTGGCTATTATGACTAAAATGCTGCAATCAAATTGAGAGTGCAGATATCTTTTCAAGACAAACAGATTTTATGTTAAATTCGACACGAGAAAGTGGAAAGATGGTCTATATAGATTTAGAAAAATAATAATAAATTAGCTCTATATAATGACAATAAATGTCCATCTAAACTGTGGTTATTCAGTACTCTACACAAATCTGAAGTGAAATATGGATACTACTAATCTGGAACATATTCTGCTTTTTTAAATTTGGACAATCTTGAATTGAAGCTAGGTTTTAAAGAAACTAGTTACACTTTTCAAATCCCAACTGTCAAACAATACATTTATACCAACTTCAGAAATGTACTTTGGCAACCATTTACGAACACAGCTTATATGAGGGACAGTTAACAAGTCAATTGCCGAATAAATCCAGCAAATGAAATATGAGTTCTCTGCCTGCCTATGTTTTATGAAGTTCCTTAGTTATAGATTTTTTAAAGCATTCTTAGAATTTTCAGACCTTGAGTTGATTTCCATATTGATATTTAATCTGATTAAGTTTAAACCATCTGTCTATAAACATTTGGTAATTTTTACTCCAGCTTTAAAAAAATCAGATATACAAGAAATAAAATGTAATACACTAACTTGTAGTAATTTCATTACACTGTGGTATTTTAAGATCATTTATTGCTATGGAAATTTAACCAATTTTAACAATGTTTTATATATGTGTATATATATGACATATATATACATATCTGTATACACACAGACATACCGTATATAGTAATTTCTGATGAACCCAGTTTGCTATTCTATTTTATGGAACCAATAAGAGCTCTTATTGAAACTTAACTATTGAATACTTAAAAAATTTTTCATAGTTTCTTCTTCAGGGACAATGCTTATATATTATAATTCTAGAACCAATGAGAACCGAATTCAATTTTAAGAAATATTTATATTTCCTTTTCTCCAGTGCAAATGCAATTTTATTTATTTCATATAAAATATCATGTGGATTAATGGTTATGGATTTAAAAACTTTGTAATGTACTCCCAGTTTTTAAAAAGAGATAACTCTAAGACAGTAAATGTTTTTGAGTTTTCATTTTACAATTTGTTTCTATATTAAAATATGCCTTTTAAATTTTCTTATAGGCACAAATCTTCCTTCGAAGTTGATATGCCTGAAAACATGTGGCTAAAAAATACCCAAAGATATAATTTGTGCATGTGTATGTACACATACATGTGTGTGTATGTAGATAATTATTTTTGGATCTAATTAGGAGACAAATATTTCAACTAAAGGCTAATTGGGGGGTGCCAGAATTATTTTTTTTTCTTTAAAATCTGGCTCATGCTGAGGTCATTTTAGTGGGTTATAAAATGCCTTCTGGATGGAGATTACTGGTTTCTTCTTGGCCTAGAAAAAGTGATAGTTTTAGAATACTGTTTAAACTGGTAGGAGTTTTTGGTAATGGATAGGTTTAGTGTTTCCTAGGAAGAATAGAAGAAAATAACATTCTCAAATATACTTTGTAAAATAACAACCTGCAGACTAAGAAAAGACATAAAATTGAAAACATTGCCATTCGACTAAGTAAAAATTACTTCATTTTTTCCTAAGAATGTTATTTGTATTTGTTCTCATATTAGAAAGAAAAAAATACCTGCCGCCCTCTGCACCAATAATGCATTTTAAGTAATTCCAGTTTTTAAATGGTATTACCACCCACACAAAATTCATAGTTCTATCTGTGAACAAACATTTACAATGATCATTACTCAGGATCATCTGAAATATAAAATGATAAGTAAAAATAACTCTCTCAATTTGTGTATTTCAGTAATTTTATATGACCTTTTCTTTCATATCTACTTTGCTATGTTTCTTTGCCAAGCTACAGTACCAAGAAAAATGGAATTATTATTTCCAGTCTATTTATATAGTTTACTGATTTGATCTTACGAGTTATGCCTAGCCTGATATTTAAAAAAAAAAAAAAAATCCTTTTTCAGAAAAAAAAAAAAAGAGAGCGGAAAATTACTTTCAAGAACAGGAAAATATGACCCAGGGATTTATTGTTTGATTGGTATGTCTATAAATTTCTAACCTCAACTCTGTGCTCTTCTCCACTTAGCCATCATATTATTTATTTCCTGACAGTTCCCCTTAGGTCCACATTGGAGATTCCATAGTTTTTATACTCCCCTGAAACCTGAACCTAAATTTCCATCCTGCAACCTAAGCAGATGGCCTTTCTTCCTGCTTTTCTGAACAGTACTCGACACTAAACTCTCTCTCTCTCTATTTTCCTCCACTGACTTGCCATGTGTGTCCATCCTCGTTTTTAATCTTCAGTCTCTCCAGAAGATGTGTCCTCCTCCTGCCCATTGCTCATCCCTGCACCTGTGTTCTCCAGCCCCTCTTTTCTTGTCTCATTTTCATTTCTTTCTAATTATTATGCACATGCTCAGATCAACTTAACAGTAAAAATAAAATGTTTCCTTCTTTCCTCCTATCTCTTCAATCTGCTTTTTTTTTTTTCTTACTGCCCTTGTCCTGCCTATCTATTTGAAAAAGAAGTCTATCACTTCTATCTACACCTCTTCAAATATTCATTTTTCTTTTAATAGGTGATATATGGTTTTGGTCTCCCTCCTTTTATTGAAGATCACCAAATGACTTGAAATCACCAAATTTAGCCATAATATTCCCCAAGCCTCATTTATTGAGCCTTTCTTGGACATCAAACACTAAAGAAAAGAAGCCAACTCTCTACCAAAATGTATCTACCCCTCTCATTGTATAGATTGATCGAGAGGAAGAGGCTGCCCGATTTTTGCATTTACATTTGGCTCTGCTTAGTTCTTGCCAATTAAATAGAAGCAGGACATAAGTCACTTTCAGATCAAGGATTTTTTCAAGTCTCTCTTTTCTCTTTCAGCCAGTACCAGCAAGGTTCTTTGAGGTCTGGTGCCATGATATGGAACAAGCTGTTTTCCCTGAATCACCCAGCAGCCAGGACCACCCATTTGGAACTAGCATGTGAGCAAAAAATAAACTTTTAAGATGTTAAGCCACTAAAAGACTTAAGTTTATTTGTAACCATGCATAACCCATCTTAACCGAAGCAGGTACTGCAGACAAGTATCTCATCTGTCAAACATTTTCTTCACCAGGATTTTATGACATGTACCTTTTTGGCTCTTCCTCACTCTCTGATATTCCTTTCTACCTCCCTCTGATTATGTCTCTTTCAGTCTTAGCTCCATAAATGAACTGATTCTGGGTTCTATCACTAAGCTCTCAATCTCAGTGTTTTATTTTATCTACATCTGTCCATCGTTCCAATGAGTACTCCTATGAGAATGACTTCAAAACCCATACTTTTGGACTATATTATCACATTTTCATTGTCCTACTTTATTAGTTAAAGTTATTTTGGTTGTTTGAGCAAACAAAGAGAAAAAATGAGGTCTTTAGAAAGATAGAAGGAGTTAAACAATCAAACTTGGGGAATGTTGAAATCAGGACACTCTAGATATAAATCGAACATTTGAGGTCCTATACATCTGTGGTTCAGAAGTGGTTTATTCAGTAGAAAAGCTTCATAGTAAAACTTTCCTGATAAAGAGAGGAATATTCTGGTACATGCTCCTTATCTCATTGCAGATGGGCTCTTTGATGAGTGTGGGTCTAGAGTGCCACTACCAGCATGAAATAGCTACAGTCCACAACCCCCCCAGACCAAGAATTGAACAAACTGTGTTAAGAATAGCATCATGTACTAAATTTGAGTAGAATTACAATCCATGAAATGAGGATCCTAATTGTACATTATCACAGAGTGTTAAGGTGAAACTTGGCCTCGATTCTCCACCAGCGTCCTGGGACTGAGCTAGAATCAGACATGAGACTGAATACAAAATACAATCTAACCAGCCCTATGTTTCTGGCTAAGTGATTTGGTGAGAGTTTTAATAGATAACATATCTAATTACTTATTTTAGGTGTAGACAACCTGTTAAAATGGTTTTCTGCCTTTCTTTACTTACTTCTTGCTATTAAGAGAGAAAAGTATTCTTAATATATTTACCTTATTGATAAGGAACACTCTAAAATAACAGTATCAATTCTTCCAATCATAGATAAATAATCAAATGACTTAAAAGCTCAAGAATACTATTTTAGAATGTGTCATCTCAGAAATTCAGCAAACTAGCATTAACACAACTCAAAAAAAAAAAAATACCTGTTAAATGATATTAGAGTAGCTTTAGTATTTCATTCAACAAATATTTGTTGCGTGTTTGCTCTATGCCAGATATTGTGCTTGGCACAAAATGTAGAGATGTCAGTCTTAGTAACTCTCCTAAAGAAACATGATTTTGTAGAAAACATCGACAAGTGAACTTAGAGTACTGAGGACCATGTTAGAGCCACGAGGAATAATAAAAGCATCATAAAGATTTCCTTGGAAGTACAGAGAGATATAGTAGGGCATCTTTATGGGAACAAGGAGAATCCCAAAAGATCATAGTGAGTTGAGTCTTCCTTTTATAAATGTTACATGATGATAAAAGTAATAGATGTAGAATATTTGTAAAATGAAGGCAAGTCTCAACAAGAAAGCACAAATAAACTACTATCTCATCATGCAGTGATAATCACAATAAATATATGATATATTCCCATCCAATCATTGTCTATGCTTACACACATGCAGTGTTTAAATAAAATTGACATCATAGTATATACACTGTTTTATGACTTTTTTTTTCACTCAACAGTATATTGTAAATGTTTTCCAAAGCCATTAAAATTCTTATAAAACCTTATTTTTTTAATGGCTATATAATATTTCACCATACAAGGTATATCAGTCAGTGTTGTTAGCTGCAATCCATAGAAATTGACTCTAGCTGATTTAAAGAGAGAAAAATTTATTGAGGGTATTGGACATCTCATAAAATCACTGAGAAAACTGGAGATGCAATCTCATAAAAGTGGAATGGAAAACAGAAGTAGAACTAGTCTGGTGAAGACATAATTGTTCCACCTCTTTATTCTGAATGTTGCAACTTTCAACCCAGTGCTACAGCCACTACTGATCCAGAAACTGGATGTCGCTTCCAGTCTTACCTTTTTCCTCTGTCAGAAACAATTTTCTACTGTCCATGCTCTTTTGATGTGTAACTAGTTCTTAATTCAAATTCCAGAAGGAATAAATCTGATTGGCATCCTATTAGAAAGGAAAGTTGGGTAAGTGAGTATTATAGGCTCAATTGTGTGCCTCCAAAATTTAAATGTTGAAGTCCTAACCCCCAGAAACTCATAATATGACTGTATTTGGAGATAGAGTCTTTCAAAGGGCAAATATGTCAAAATGAGATTGTTAGGTGGCCCTAGTTCAATATAATGGATATCCTTGTAAGAAGAGGAACTTGGGACACAGACAGGGAGAAGACGATCAAGAGGCTAAGGAGAGATATTTCAGAAGAAACCAATTCTGTTGATACCTTGATCTCAAACTCCCAGCCCCCAGAATGGTGAGAAAATACATTTCTGTTTTTTCAGCCACGCAGTCTATGGTTCTTTATTATGGCAACCCTAGCAAACTAATATAGTGTAGTGTGTTACTTTTTCATTTTCTATAATTTTCTTTTGCCCCCTCAATAAGATGTAGCAACTGGAAAATTCTCCAAACATAGAATGGAGATTCACATGCTGGAAAATTGAAAAAACAAACAAACAAACAAATAAGCACAATACATACGTGTGCCATAACATATTTAACTGATGTCTTGCTAACATAAGCTGACTAATTTTTTAATTTTTAATAAATTCCAAGAATGAGAATATTTTAATACATAGTGTCTGAAGAAAGTTATATCAACTTATATTCTCATGATTTGTGTTTAAAAGTTGTCTATCACATACACCCATATCAGCACAGTCTTATCAGAGCTGAAACATACCTTATATGCATTCATTTGATACAGTGATATTGATCAAACTGAATATCCAGTTATCACTGGTTATCTGTAGCTCTTTTGTCTACTCACATACTTTGCCCATTTTGGATTGTTTATCAGTTTCATACTGATATAAAAAAGTAATTTTATGTTAAGCTGTTATTTTATTTTCCAAATAAAAATATAACATAGTCTTTTTTTTACATAAAAATATTACTTTTTGTTTTAATTATAGCCAAATGCATCAGTAGTTTCCTTTATGGTTAGTTTCTTTCCTTTTGTATTTAAGAAAGACGTTTTTTTGATACAAAGTAATACACATTTTCTTTCACTCTTGAAATGCCACCGGTAGTACATTCCCTCATGACAACTTTGGAAATAGTGGATGCGTTACCTCACTCCTCCTGAAGTCACTGGCATAAACAGAATGGATTTGGGCTTGAAAGAGAGAGGAGCTACTTGTCTGTGCCACGTTAACCAGGGGCAGCTTCTCTCCCCACAGGAGTTAATTTTTCAGCTGTTCCACATAAGACTTAATTAAGATCACACAAAACATCTGGCTTTAGTAAATTTGAACAGATGATTTACCAACTAAAATTACTTTTTAAAAGTGGTTCTCACTCTGGACTGCACAGGAGAATAACCACGGAGAGTTTTTAAAACTACCAATGCCAGGATCCCGCCACCAAAGGTAGGGAATGAACTGTGCTGGGGTGAAGTTCAGGCTCAATTATTTTTTAAACTTAAGTGATTTTTTTTAATATAAAGCCAACATTGAGAACCATGATTTAAAAACAATTAAAGGAGAAAGATGACAGAATTAACCTTAGGAACTGGGAAAAGTTGAAATAACATCCCTTCTAAATAAGTGGATAAGTAGACTATGTTCATGTATAAAATATCAGTATCTAAATAACATTAATTCTCCCCATACTGATCTTTGGATTCAGTGTAATTCTAATAAAATATGGAACAGAATTGTTCATAAAAATTAATAAGCTATTTCTAAAATTTTTATGGAAAAGGACTCAAAATAGCCAAAGTGGTCATAAGGGTGAGAGCGAGGGGAAGAGGAGTGTGGAAATTCTCTCCTCCTAGATACCTAGATTAATAATAAATTGTAATAATTGAACCATAATCATTAAAATCTAGATATCTAGAATAGTAATAAACTAACAATTAAGATGACATATCCCATCATCACACTGTATATCTTAAATTTGCAAATGTTATATATCAATATTTCTATAATGCTGGAGAGGAAAAAAGATGCTACCGTGCCAGGCAGAGAAAGACAATTGGCAATTAGAACAGAAAGAAAATCATGCATAAACACAGGTTTCATAGCAGATTGCTAGGGAAATTTTATCTGTATGGAAAATTTTAAAAAGATTAAAAACATCCTGATATTGTACAATATATAAAAATTATTTCCAGATGATAAAGGACATATCAGAAGAATTTTAACAATTTTAGAAGAATACATAGGTGAATATTTTATGATCCTACATTATGAAAAGATTTCTTAAATAAGACCTTTAAAAGTGCTAATCTTTAAAGCAAAGTTAACATGCTGGTTATTTTTTAAAAATAACATACTTAAAAAAAATTAACTAAAAACATGAACAAATATTTCCACAAGGAGAAATTCTTATGGCTAACAATATGGAAAGATATTCAATCTTATTAATAATCTAGAAAATATATATTAAGATTGAAATTAGAAGTTACATTTGATTAACAAATATTAAGAAATCTAGAAATTCCAATTGTTGGATGTCTTATGCTTGCTGATGGATATGTAAATTTGTTAACACCTTGAATGATAATATTTTATATTTTTCATTGTCTTATGACTGCAATTTTATTCCTTTACAGACCAGAGAAAAAGTTTTCTATGTGTGCTTAAGGATACATATGCAAGACTATTTATAGAAAAGAGGTTTATAGTGTTGGGATTCTGGGAACAATTCACAACCACCTATTAATGGTAAAAAATACAAAGAAGTTGTAGTATAATCAAATCGTGGAATATTATACACCAGTGAACATTAAAAAGTAGTTACTTGCCACAATATAGTAGTTACTTTATAAAGAGGTAGGGAAACGACCCTTGGGTTGATGCAAGATATTGGTAATTTTAGTTCTTGGGAAGGTTACATAAACAAACAGCTATACAATGAAGACTCATTATGAATCAAGGATTATGATTAATCCAGTTATATGGACCCACCTAAATTAAAAAATAATAATAATATAAATTCAGTCCATTTTCCAATGCTGTCTTTAGATCCTAATAACTGAGATGATATTAAAACTATTGGTGCAGATAGAAAAAGTTGAAAATCTGATAGCATATGATAACACTTATATGTGTGATATTAACCTAAAAACAAATGAACAGAACAAACAAACAAAGACTCATGGATATGGGCAATGGACTAGTGGTTACCAGAGGGTAGCGGGGAAGAGTAGGGGGGAGGTAGATGGGGAAAAAACATTTAAATCATTTCTTCAATTATAAAAAAAGTACTCATTTAAAAAAAAAACTAATGGTGTGTGAGTGTGTGTGTGTGTGCATATATATGTATATATATATGCGCACATATATATGAATTCCTAGGATCAAGAGTAGCAGTCAGTTTAGAGTCATCTGTGTTTGTTGAAAGGAAAATTTACATTTGCTTGAAGCATCACTTAAGATGCTTTTGGTTGAAAATAACAGAATATGTAACATATTGTCTATAGAAACATGAGGGCTAGGGAGCTCTTATTGAATTGTACACTCAAAACCTATATGATTTATTAACCGATGTCACCCCAATAAATTTAATAAAAAATTAAAAAATAATAAAGAAATAGTTTTAAAAAAGAAAAATGCAGGAGATAATTAATGCTCACGCTCTTTTTGTCTCTAAGATTTTGCCTCTAAGGCTCTGCAATTCTTTTAGCAACACCTTTCTCCTTTAATTTAGCTAATGTCATGTAAAGGTAAAATGTTTGTTGTCTTCATGCCCTTCCCCTGCCCACTTCTCTTTAAGCCCTTTACCTGGTTCCCCTGACTCTGTCCCCACACCAACCAGCTTAAACATATGTAACCAGGCAATATGCCTCATTAAGACATCCCCATTTCCTCCTGTGACGGTCTCTTCTTGTTGACTCAGGTCCATTCACATTAACCAACAAGTGTACATCCCATATACAAAAGCCATCCACCCTTGACTCCCAATAAAGGTTGCTGTCCACAGGTTGTTTGGCTCTCTGTCTCCCTGTATTCAGCTTGAGAAACCCCACTTTGAGAGTTTGGGTACCCCCTGGTCCTCTGGGTGTGTGGTGACTCTCTCTTCTAGGAAGTGTGAGTAATGATAAATCTATTTCATTTTTATATACCTTTCCACGATAATATCCCCTGTCTGCACCAGACCAATCATAAAAAAAAAAAAAAAAATTAAGTAACATAATTACTTTTACAAAACAGCTAGCTTTATGCTCAAGTATTCTTTTTTTATAGTTTTAAGATTGGCGTTCACACCCAATACCATCTAAAAAAGTTCCCAAACCATAAACTATAGTAGAAAAACCATACATGAACTCTGGTAAATAAGGCCATGGATATGCCCATCCCTGTGGCCAATGGAGGGGTGTCATACTAATTTGCTTAAATCAATCACTGGAGTCAAGAGTTGGAAGAGAGGCAGCATGCCCACAGAATCCGAACAGCTGGGGTCCTAGTCGGAAGGAAGAAAGATAGAACCTATGCTGGAAAACAATCACAGTACTCACTGCACCTAATTAGAAATTAAAATTAAACTATTTTTTAAATTCCAGATAAAAACATTAATAGAAGAAATTTTTCACATGCAGTTGTCCCTCTGTATCATTGGGAAATTGGTTCCAAGACTCCCACTGATATCCAAATCTGTGGATGCTCAAGTCTCTTATATAAAATGGCACAGTGTTTGCCTATAACCTGTATTTGCACATAGTCTACAGACTCCACATCATTTCATTCTTCTCGATTCAGCATAATGCTCAGCATGTGGCAAATTCATTTTGGTTTTTGGAACTTCCAGGGATTTTTTTTTCTCAAATATTTTCTATCAGCAGTTAGCTGAACTCAAGGATACAAAACAGGGCCAACTGTGTGAATATCATGTATTCTTCATTCTTTTGGAATCTCTTTTTTAGTAGTATCACATAATCCTGATTACTGGCTCTTTCTTTTTTATTAAATGTTCTGTGGAAATGAACTTGAGTATCAAAACCGGCATTCTAAGCCAGCAAAGTAATAATTATGCAATTTGCTTTCACTAGCCAAATGCAATGGAATTCAAAAAGCCTCTCTTACTTAAGATGTTTTAATAATACTAATTTTTTAAACCATAAAACTAAGTACACAGTGTTTAAAGAGACAATTCATTAGCTTTACAGATGAGTTAATAATAAAAAGCTACTCTGCAAATGGAAAAAAAAAATGAAGAATCTTACATACTTAGATTCCCAGATTTCAGTGTATTTTCTCCCATCATAAATTATTTCCCGTTACTTGATCCTCATAAATTAATGTTTGCTGACTACTTTAACCTTGGACAAATTATTGCTTTATACTTAAAGAATCACATTTACAGGTGCCATTTACACAAGACATATAGTCCACCATCAGGTAAGTAATCCAGCAGTGTGACAGTGGGTGCTGTTTTGTGGCAAGTTGTCACTGATCACGGTTAATTCTTGAGACAGGAGATTATCTTGCATCCTCCGGGTGGGTCTAATCTAATCACATAGGTCCTTAAAAGCAGAGAATCTTGCCTTATGATCAGAGGGCGATTTCTAAAGGAGAAAGATCAAAGAGATGTAATATTGCTGGCTTTGAAGATGAAGGAGGGGGTCCTTAAGCCAAGGAATGCGGGCAGTAGCTGGAAAAGGAAAAGGAACTGATTTTCCTCTGGAGCTTCCAGAAGGAATGCAACCCTGCCAGCACCTTGATGTTAGCCCAGTGAGATCATGCCAGACTTCTGACCTCCAAAACTGCAAGATAATAAATATGTGTTGTTTCAAGCCGCGAAGTTTGTGATGATCTGTTACTGCAGCAATAGAAAACTAATACAGCCAGCAAATACCACAATATCTGAAGTATATCCAAAATATAAAAATACAGAAAACTCACCTCCCACTTAAGTGAGATCTTACATACTTATTGTGACATATGGTTTCTATTTCTCCAAATTCCTAAATCTTTGGTTAGAAAAGATATAGAATTCCTTTTATAAGATTTAAACTTTTTGAATATTCTTTATTTTCAATATAATGAGATTAATCATAATTAAGTAATTTTGAAATGCTCTTTCTATAGCTCCTCCAGAGGTGACTGTATCACTTAATCTGTTTTCCTACCATAAATTTTGAGGTCTACCTGCCTGAGTGTAACCAACTTCTAAAAAGCAGCAATCTACAGGCAAAGATGAGCTACAGTTCTGACCTGTAGCTTTTACTCATTTTCCATGTGATGGAAAGAACAGCCCCAAAATTGGAACTAAAACACTCTGCAGAATCTGCTCCAACCAGGTAATATAAAGCGACCTGCACGGAGGGATTGCTATTGACATGCACACCTCCTGACCCGAGACTGGTGTTGACCACAATACCTGGTGTCTGTTCCCTGTTGTTGTTATTGTTACCTGCTGAAGGGCTGCACCTTATCACCTTGGTTTCTACTTTATTTCTGCACTACCCACGCCACCTGCAAGGTGCGGCCCACAGTGATCCCCATGCCCAGTCTCACCCTAGTCACACCCTGTTTGTTATTTCCAAACTGTCCAGCTTCCTTCTAGAAAACGTACACAGGAGGATGCAGGTGTTTTGCACACATCTGCACAGACCTCCTATGTATATGGCTGCTGCCAGGAGCCTGTGGGGTAATGCGATTCTAACGCCTGCCAGACTGAAGGCAGCTTTTGTATAGCTAGATTTTTTAAGAGCTTCTGCTTCCCTCTTATGCGTCATAACAGTGAAATACATCCAAATGTATCCATCATTATGTTTAATACAGTGCCCTTGTAAATAATTAGCATATAATACTACATAATAATACATAAAATTAGAAGGTATCGATTTACTAAATATCACAAAATTTTGCCTCTCCGAGAGCCATCAAGAACAGTTTGCTGATTATAGACCTCTTTATGCACAGACACATTGTTTTACATACATGAGTAAATGAGATATCAAGATCTCTGCTTTTATTATGAAAGTGCTTTGATTTTTTTGTTGGTGGTGTTTTGACTTCCTATTTCCTCTGTCCTCTCTTATTTTTACCTTTCCCCATTAAGATGTAGTCATATTTATCTATGTATCCTTGTGTATATACGTGTGTGTGTTTGTTTTATTGTTGTCGTTTTGCTGCTAAAAGTGGCGATTTAGAGAAGCAAATTTGGGCATTTACTTTAGAAAATATTTCATTGCTTTTCAAAATGCAAATTTTAGCCAAATGTCTCGTGCCGATTGAGGAAGGAGAGTTGTCCAGCCTAGGGAAGGACGATTTGAGGGGACAGTTAGTGGCTTCCAGCTAGAGAGGAAACAGGCATCTAAGCAGATGAAAAGGGGCCTGAAAATGGCAGTATGCTGAGACCCAGCAGGACCTGGAGGGAAGGGAGCATGGCCAACAAGAATTCCTCAGGCCAAGGACAGACGTTGGACTAGGAAGACTCAGTCCATTGATTGTGTGTTTACCTTATCGCCCACATTGTGTTGTGTCGTGATTGCCCTTTATCATCTGCAATCTTTCGTAAAATTCTGCTCCACTGTAAATGGCCATGTGATGTTGGGGGAAAGAAAGACTAAGGGATCTACACAATAATGAAGTGTGGAGAGAGCAGCAAAAGGAGAGCTGTACCAGGTCTGAATCAGAACGTGCCATGGAGGCGGGAAATCTCAGTGACGACCGGTGACCCGAAGAGAATTCTCAGAGAACTCTGAGAAATTTAGGGGAAGGAGTGGTGCTGTAGAATATGGAATGGGGGTGGCATTTGAAGAGTAAAAGAAAATGTTACCAAGAGAACTCTAGGACTTGGGAACACTGA
Organism: Pteropus alecto; assembly: GCF_000325575.1. NCBI lineage: Eukaryota > Metazoa > Chordata > Mammalia > Chiroptera > Pteropodidae > Pteropus > Pteropus alecto. The sequence goes on along the minus strand of NW_006431920.1, from coordinate 8,530,464 downwards.
GATGGCAGACAATCCAAATCATAACTCCTTTAATACAAATTTTCCTAAGCAAAACTGCAAAGTCAATGACTAAATACTTCTAATACCTTCATTACCAACAGATAAATTACTCTTTGTATTATACCCCACTGAAATGTAAATTCTTATTATATTCAGACAAAACTGGGTCTTTGTTTTTTATCTTTGTCTATTCGGTAAGTTTAACGTTACATATCCTGGTAGATTAAATTTGCAGTCCTTTGACTTCTAATGAGGTTGAAAATCTTTTATTTTTAAAAAATGGCTTTATATTTATTCTACTGTGAATTTAGATATCAGAATACTATATACAATCATTGGGTAATGCCCACCTAATCCAGTTATCTACCCATAAGAATATCTATAATTTTATAATTAACAATTTTATAAATATAACAAAAGAAGCATTATTTTAGAAGAAACGAATCCACCTGTAGACTTGAGAACAAGGTTTATTTTACTATACAGCTAAGTTAAGCATAATTATCTGCAGCAAACAATAAATGACTTTTTAAAGCAGTAAACTTTCTATCAGTTCCTCATGAGAATGTACCGGAAAATTAGAAACCCTGAGACAGATGAAACCAGCAGAATTCTCTGTATCTTGGTTGAGTGGGAATTTTTTTTCTCACATTCATGTTCCAGCCCCTGCGCATTCTGCATTTGAGGAAGGGGTAAGAGAGACTGAATTCCACCCCATTTGCCTGAAAGAACATTATCGTTAGTGTTTGGGCCGAAGATGGATGATCCACTGCTCAAAAACATAATGCACATGACACTTCCCATAACTACTCTTCTTAGATACAGAATGTACTAGTTTTTAGGACTACCATAACAAAACAGCACAACTTGGGCGGCTTAAACAACAGAAATTTATTTCTTACAGTTCTGGAAGCTGGAAGTTGAAGATCACGGAGCTGGCAGGGTTGGTTTCTGGCGAGGCTGCTCCTTCTGGCTTCCTGATAGCCGCCTTCTCACGTGGCCTTTCCTCTGTGCATACGCACTTTGTCTTCTGATAAGAACACAGGTCCTTTACGGTTAGGACCTCACACCTTATGACCTCGTTTAACCTTAATTACCTTCTTAAAGGCGCTGTCTTCAAATACAGTCACATACGGTGAAAGCTTCAACATAAGAATTCTGGAGAGACCCGTTTCAGTTCGTGACACGAAAGTTCCAGTTGTACCGTTTATGTCACATCCTCTAATACGTGGCTATGCCGTAGTAGTAGTATTTATCGTGCCAAGAGATGCAAAGTGGGACTACATTATTCCAATTTTGGTGTAGAAGTGGCATTTCTAGTTTTCGATGGGGAATGGATAATTCCATATCGAGACATGCATGAATAGGTGTGCACGTGATAAATGGAAGACTATATGCAAGTTATTAAGCAAAATCGGAATTACCATTTTTAAAAAATTGCTCCTGTATCTCAAAGCCGAGGGTTTCAACATTAAAACTACAATTGAAAACAGCTTGAAAAATCGGGCCTGTGTCAATGTATTGGTGTATTAAGAAAACTGACTATCAGCAAACATTCCACCCAGGAGTTCCACGTTTAGTTCTTCTGACATTTATAAAGGTCCCTCCTCCCTCCTTTTTTTATTATGAGTTAGGGGCTTTCCAGCTGCAAGGCAGCTTTGAAGTTACATTTCTTCCTGGAAGTACAGCCTTCCTCCAGAGATTTCTCTCTAAATCCTCTTAGAGAATATGGTGCTCAGAGCTTTTGTTCTGTGTAATCACTCTCTGGTGGCACAAGTGAACTCAGAACTCAGCAACCTGTCTGGGTGCTTAAAGCCGCTCTCAGTGAAGACAGACACCACCAGGTGTTGCATGACTGTGACAACTTCCTCCCCCATGTCTCACTAGAGGTATCCTCATGTGAAAGCATCGCAGCAGTGCATACCAAGTGTGTGCGTGTGTGTGTGTGTGTGTGTGTGTGTGTGTGTGTGTGTGACACATATCCCCAAGAGTTATATATTTTCTTGTTTATATATCTTTATTTTTCCCCTTTGAATACCCTTTACCACCTCAGAGGGCTCTTATAGAAAAACAAACACCAACAAATGGTTCTTGTTATCTCTGAGTTTCTTCAAATATCGAGTGCTCCTTTTATTTTGCTATTTAAAATGAAAATTGATTTGGTATTTCTAAGTACTATCCAAGTCTTGTATGTTTTCTTTTTGTTTTATGAATTTTTCAGATCTCTAGACAATTCTGGAGTTTTTGAATCGTGTTCTCCAGCAAGACTTTGGATGCTGCTGAGAGAAAGCCTGGATCATTCAATACTGGCCCTAGACAGCTGATTCTCACAGACAGACAGTTTCGAGGAAGATTTCTAATCTGATACAATATTAGTGATATAGATTCCTAAGTAATTTGTCCTCTTAGAGTAAAGCAAAAAAATTTGTGCCCTTTTAAAATGGCATTAAAGAATGGAATAAAACATTTTGTAATCCTAATTGGGAATGCCAAGGGTTCGATTAAATTTCTATCTCCAAATACTGTTTTATATTGTTAATAACGTGTTGTTCAACCACTAATTCGGCAGAGAAGTGACCCATCTTGGCGATATCCTGGGGATATCCTTAAAGATATACAGACAGGAGGTGAGCCAAAGCCCAGGGCCTTGCTGGCTGCCAGCCACTCCTTGTCTGGTTTTTGAAGTTCCAGCATTTGCCCTATGAAGTGAGGAATCTTTTTTCAGAACTAGTTCTGGTTTGGCTAAACCTCTTTTTTTAGCTTTTCAGTAATTATTGCACCTGATACAATAAGCGTTTGGCTTAATGTCATTTCAAGTCATCTTAAATGTCCCATATACTTGGGAAAACTCAATTCATAGTATGAGAATCTATTAGATCATCACCAAAGTTTTCCAAGGTGAAAGTATGTCAGCCCTGAGGACTGGCCACATGTTTATTGGGTACTTCTGAAAATGTTTTTTTTCTTTTTTTATTTATGGTACATTAGAAGTCCAAATGCGTTCTGCTTTGCTTAACCATCACGTAGCCTAAAATATAGTATAAAAAAGGCAGGTAAATGATAGCTCGCAAAGGATTTTTAAGGCAGTGAAACTATTAGATACATGTTATTGTAGAGGAGGAAAAAAGATTCTTTTTTCTTTATGTTCCTAGGTTCTCTGACTGAGGCCATTCAAATTAGACTTTAAAAAAAAAAAGACAAAATAACAAGGGAAAAACAAATAGAAGTTTATTAATGCATGTATCACACATACACACAGGAACCCTAGGTCACCAGTAACTCAAAGGGATGGTTAGAACTTGGGGCTTATGCAGCATCTGAACAAAGAAGAATACATTTGTAGAAAAGTGGCAAAACAAAAGAAAAGGCTTCCAGGCTTCAGAGGGCAGCAAATGTGAGAGGTAAATATAAGGGGAAACTAGTGGAAGGTAGAGATTGCTTAGTAAGGTTTTTTTATATAGATTCCTCTGATGCCATCTCTGGTCTAAGAAGAGTCTAGAGTTCTGTCTGGTCATTAAGAATCATCCAGCCCTTCTTGGTAAAGAGGGGGAGGACAGAGAGCTGGTCCTGGGTCTCCTTTTTCTCAATCGTCTTCAGCTTACAAAAATCCTTATGCCAGAGTGGCGTATTTTGAGGTGGCATACTCTCCCTTTCTTCAGTGTTATAATACATTTGTCAAAATTCATAGAATATACAACGCCCAAAGTGAAACCTAATATAAATTATGGAATCTGGATGGTAATGATGTATATTCATCAACTGCAACAAAAATACCACTATGGGGGGGATGTTGATAGTGGAGAGGCTGTGACTGGGGGTACAGTCAGGGGGTATATAGGAACGCTGCCCTTTCTACTCAATTTTGTTGTTAAAATAAAACCACTCTAAAAAAATAAAGTTTATTAAAAAATAGAAAAGCAGATGTGGTACAAGAAATATTTATTCTTCATTCCCAGTTCCTGACAGAGCTCTTAAAACCCTTAGAATTTTCAAAATAATAAGGGTGTCTTTTATTATTCATAATGAGGCCCCTTTTGATTATACCTGAGTTTATTTTAACACTGTAACTTAGAGTAGACCCCCTGGATAGCCTCAGAATGGGACTGGGAACCAGAAAGAACAAATTATTAAAGGGTTGGAACTTTCAACCCCACCCACCAACCTCCTTGGAAGAGAGGGAGCCTGGAGACTGATTTATTATAGAAACTCTTGAAAAATGAGATTCAGAGAGCTTTCAGCTTGGCGAATACATTGAAGTGCTGGAAAGGAGGCATATCCAGAGAGGGCAAAGGAACTTCATGCCATGTCCCTATACCTGGTCCTGTGCATCTCTTCCACTTGGCTGTCCCTAAGTTCTATCATTTATAATAAAGCACTGAACATCAGTAAGGTGTTTCCTTGAGTTCCATGTGCCATTCTAGAATGTTAATAAACCTGAAGAGGGGATTTTAGGAATTTCTGGTTTATAGCCTGTCAGTCAGAAATTCAGGCAGCCCAGGACTTATGACTAGCATCTGAAGTGGGGGCAGTTTTATAGGAGTGAGCCCTTTAATTTGTGGGGTCTGATTCTAAATCCAGGTAGAATTCAATTGTAGGACACCTAATTGGTGTCAGAGATTTGTGAATTTCATGGTAGGTAATGTAATTGAGAAATACTGGGATAAACTAAAATTCAACATATGCATTAAATACAACACGAATTTCATTGTATTTGGCTTTAGACCATCAGAGGCATACAAATAAGAAAGATTTCTCATGTTTTATGAACACTTCTAAATCAAGGCAAAGTGCAAACTACAAACCAACGTGCTAATATTTATGTAGACTGCAACTGGACAAATATTTTGTTTTTATTGAGTACAACCTACCCCTTTCTCAGGTGTTCACTTCCAAAAACTATATATAGAATGCTCAGTTGCCTTGCTGGCAACTGAAAGAATACACAAACCATACTCTTGACATCTTCTTTTTCATGTTTTCTGTTACAGTAGTTGACTCATAGTAACATCTTATATATACATGGTAATCTTTCTTTTAAAACGCTTTTACATCCATTATTTTATTTGATATCAGTGATTTACCATCAGTAGTGCCCTTGCAGTTTGAATGTCATCAATCAAATTCAGAATTCTAGGTGGAATTCAAAATGGAATTCATTGCTCTTTCAGGTGTTACACGGTCTGGGTAGCACATAGACATAAATGAACCAGCTGGGTGGTCCCGTTCATTGCTCCGATTTTCTGCTGTGCCCTTGCAAACTGAAATTGTAATTTAAGAGGCGTATTGCACAACTTCAGAAGAGTGCCACAGAACATATTTCAGGCTCTATTTGCTCCTAGATTTTCGGCCTAAAGTGGAATGCAAATATTTCTTAGTATTCCTTCTATTTATGAGAAAAAGTATATTTGAAAAGGTCTCTGTAGATGACCAATGATGAAAGCCATTATTATCATCGGTGATTAAGGTAAAGAAGAAAGGAGATGTTCTTGATGATTCCAAAACTTCAAAAGGGAAGGAAGAAAAGGAGGGTCATTCTTAGATTCCTGGGGAATAAAATAACATGCTTCGAAGACTAACTCAGTAAAAATAAAATCTAAATGCAATGTGACTAAAAGTCTTCATATACAGAGAAAATTATAACTAAATTTCTCTCCCTCACAGTGAGAGAACCATTAATAATAACCCCATGTTTGAGATGAGGAAAACCAAGCTGTGAAATCTATTTCATCAGATATACAAGAAAAAGCGTTGTCAACTGAAGGACAAATGTCGGTCCCAGAAAATTTTTATTCATCTTCAACAGAAAACCAAAGAATTTAAGAATTCTCAGCCAATCACAGGAAACTCCTTACCAAACCCTTTGTTCCATGGGATTCCCGATAATTTCTACATCTTGCAAAAAATCACACAAAATGAACAAGCAAATTACATATATTATCAATGTAAATTTACTTAAATTATTCAAAATATAAACTAGAAAAAAGCCTGAAGCTTTAGTTATAAGAACAGATTTAAGTACCCAACAAGGTGATCAAACCCATTAATATTCCTCTATATAGAGACAAATTCTGCATCTCCAAAGCCGTATGGAGGTTGCAGAAGCTTAAAGAAAAGAATTTAATACTAAGACTTAGCCCTAGGTCTAAGACGCTTTTAGCCTCAGAGATCTGAGTACCCTTCTCTTTTGAATGATGGCAGAAAAGTCTTGTCCTTGCAGTAATTGGGGATTGAACTCTCAGCTCTGCCACTTTTTGTTTCAAATACCTAATTGATAATATAGTATATACCATTTAGGGAATTAAATGAGATAACACTAGTGTATAAAGAACTAACAAATTGAACAATATTAATACCAAAGGGAAAAATAGAGATTCGTTCAACCCTGCACAGAAGTAAGCCAACTGTCTCAGTTTGTTTGTACTGCTATAACAGAATATCATAGACCAGATGACTTATAAACAACAAAGATTTATCTCTTATAGTTTGGAGTCCAAGATCAAAGTGCCATAGCTTCGATGTCTAGTGAGAGCTGCTTCCTGTTTTATAGACAGCTGTCCTCTTGCTGTGTATTCACATGGCAGAGAGGGCAAGAGGACTCTCTCAAGTCTTTTTTTTTTTTTTTTTTAATAAGGGAACTAATCCCACTCACGAGGATTTCACCTGCATGACTTAATCACCTCCTACTACCATCTCATTGAGAGTTAGGATTTCGACATATGAATTTTGGATGCAAACATTCAATCCATAGCACCAGCCATCTATACTAAGCATGGCAGGAGGAAAGAGATGACATGCAGGGCAACGTTGAACATACATTAGTTAACGCATGCACAAAATATTTACCGAGCACTTACTACATGCCAGGTCCTGCGCTAGGAGCAGAACATGTGAAAATAAACAGAGCAGAATTCCTGTCTTCAAGTTGCTCACTGTCTAGTGGAACATTTACTATTACATGACAGTTGGTTTTATTTTTTCAGTTTCTTTTATAGAGTATGAATGGGTTCTCTGCTTAAAGCTTTGGAGAATACTAGATTAAAAATAATAGCTGTTATATGTGTCAGGCATTAGCTCTTTTAATTCTCAGACGACTCAGTGAAGTAATTGCTATTATTATACTATTTTACAGACAAGCAGACACAGAGAGTTAGCAGCTTGCTCAAGATTGCACAGCAGAATCTTTTAGCACTTTGCATTTTGAATTCCTTGGAAAGATTAGAGTACAAATATTTCCCTTTTTATTTTTCTTTTTTTTTTCGCCATAGAAACTATTATTTCCTCTAAAGGAACATTTGTAGGATCAATGTTTTAAAAAAAACTATCTGGGGAAAGGTTATAAAACAAACTACAGGGAAAGAAATAAAACTTTATTTCCAACTCTTCCACATTGAAGATACTATCTATATCGTCAAGCCGTTGTGCTCAGGTGTTATATTATCACTCTAAGAGGTTGGGGAATACAGATGGTAAACAGACAAGGCACTGTGGAACAGAAGCTCAAGGCTGGCTTTTCAGCACACCTAGTAATAATGGCATCATGAAGATTTGGATCATTATTGAGCCATAACTTAGAGAAAAAAGAACTCTGACAAGCCTTTTTCATAACAAGATCAAAGAGAATATGACAGATTGTGAAAATACAACCGTATTTTTCAAGTTGCTAATTTGTCTTCTTGCTGCTTCCTAGAGAAGCAGCTTATGAAGGGCCCTTTCATAAAGGAAGTTTAAGAAGTGGTTGAGGACGCCCTCTCGGCTGAATGGTTTAACCTCAGATGAGCAAATAGGCCTTTTATTGATTTAAAAGAGACAAGGTGAAAAGGGGAAAAGGAACCTTTTTTATTTAGTTGAAACCTGAGTTTTAGCATCACAATCACAGGTCATTGTAGGTTTCTTAAAGATAAAGTAGAATAAAACATAGGGAATTATATATCACTTATACTCAGCATTCAAACTCAGTGAATAGTGCTTAAATTTGAATGCTCTTTATCCTCCCAAATATAAATATTCTAAAAAAAAAAAATCAATGACAAAATGGTCAAATTGCTCATTATGCTGAACAGACAGACTTAAGCAGTTTCTTTTGTGCTTAATGAGCTTCTAGCACACTTTTTAATAAAGCTAAACTTTACAATAGTGTACTATGATTAATACAGTCCTTTTTCTGTACAACAGTTTAATAGAGGTCAAATTTGAGAAGATTTTTTTTTAGAAAATAATTTCAAATGCATTATATATCTCCAACCAAGAATTATGGAACCATAATAATAATTCATATTCATAGATCCCAGCACTGTTTACAAAATACAGATGTGAGGAGGTTGATAATGTTGATGGCAGACGAATGAGACCTCCTGCCTGATGCTTCTGTTTTCTCAAATGAATATGAGGCCAGTTTATTAGCAGGTAAAGTAGGAACAGGTGGAGTACCTACCTGAGATTTCTGATCACAAATTTAAAGTAAAAATAGTCAGCGAGGGTGTGTATTTTCCTCTGGGAACGTTTGACTCAGATACAAGCATAAAGTATGCGAGAGTTTTTTTAACGAGAGTAAGAGCTTTTCCTATGATATCTGCAGGAGAGAGAAAGGCAGGGAGCTCAGTATTTGCAAGGGAGTGTTGTAGTTGTAGACAGTAGAATCTGATCTGGGTAATAAGACAAGTGAAGACTCAGGGTAGGATGACAGAGAATGAGGCAAACAGGTTTAACGGACTGTGGGTCTTATGAGGTTGAGGGTCTGACCATGCTAGTCCATGGTTTAGGTTGATGGAGGGTTAAACCTTTGACCTTTTACATGAATTAACTTCTTTTTGTGAGGCCAAATGAGAGTCTTTCTTCACATTTGCACTTAAGGAAAATGAAGCTCAGAGTGTAGTGTCTTGTGTAAGATCACAGAGAAAATAGCCTTGGAAGCCAGGACTGGAATCCAGGTCTCGTAACAACAAACCCTGAACTCTTAACCCAAGGATGAGAACATTTTTCTAAGAAGATATTTCATGACATCTCTGCTGTTTACTCTTTTAAAAATGCCTTATGTGGGAGGTGTCGTAAAAGGCAAAAGGCAAAATGCAAAAGTGGTGAATAAAACGCTGAGTCGTAAGGCAACACAAGACTAAAACTGTGTCTCTTTGTGACTATTCTCCACATGACATGGGAAAATCAAATTTAGGGACCGAAATAATTAAAAAACATTTTCAATGAATCACCACAAGGAGTCTGGTGTTTAATCGTATAGCCTACTACGAACCAGGCATACAGCAGGACAAAGCTAGTGAAGAGCAACTGTGAAAACTCATGATGACAAGGACGCACAGTTTCTGCCACATGTCACTGGAAGTCTCAGTTTAGGGGCCTGAGTTTCAATCACTTCTGTTCCTTAAGGTTACCAGGCATCCTTGAGAATGCACGTGATACACATATGATCAGAAGTGCATGTGGATGTCTGCTCAAAGAAAGAGATGACAACTACACTGCAGAAGAGTTTTTACTGAAGGGAAGCAAGGCTTATTTTTATTTAATGTCTCCTGGGAAGCAAGAACATTTCAGGTAAACAATTCTTATGTAGATTGTAAATCTTGCCCAACTAGACAGATATTGGGAAATGAATGTAACAACAAGTAGCACACACAAACTAACGAGCAAAGCTTTATAATCCATTCAGTGCTTTTTGTTTATGGATGCAGAAATCTTGTGATTATGCCTATTTTATTTTTCAGTAGTTCTGAGGTTCAAGGACTCTTCCTGTAAAGTATGAAAAAAAATATATATGAATAAGAATGCAAAACTGGAACCAAGAAAAATGTATATAAGAGTAGAAAATAAAAAATAAGTGAGAAAAAAAGAAAGTACAAATATATAGGTTAAGAAGTTCTCCCTAACTGTGATAATTGACCTGCAAATGTGATTTAAACTTCCTGGTAGTCAGCTTAGGGATTGGGGTTGGGGAGAGGTGGTAGCACAAAGGTCGACTAAGCAAGCCCTTACCTAACCAATATTTATTATTTAAAATAGGGTTTTCAAATCTCTAAACTCAAAGTTCTTCCCCTCAGGGTTCTTTACTTCCTCATAGCACAGGTGTAAACCCCAGCTCAGCCCACGCCTGGCCCCTAGACTGACCTCACCGGAAGGCCAGTGCCACCCTCAAAAGGAAACCCAGGATGGCAAAATGCCCTTGCTCAACAGCAGCCTTGGGAGATGTTCTGTCTGGTTGATGCCATAATTATCTCTGTTTTGTTTCTGTTGTTGTTATCAATGCTGATGGTGTTTAGTTGGTTTTTATACCACCTTGCCCAATACCTGGATCTTCTGATTTTGGAGTTATCCTTTTGATTTATACATGGCCCTGGACTGATGCCCAGGTGAGAGGCCCACCTGTATCCACTGCCACTTCCTTTGGTCTCCCGGGCCCCTCTCTTGGACAATGCCCTGTTAGAGCCCTGATGTTGGCTCAAAGTCTTCTCTCTTGGCCTGTACATTTTATACTGAGGAGATTTCAAATATACCTTCATCTTGAACTTAAAAATTAGTGACAACCCTCCAAATTCATGTTATTAAAAGAGGCTCGGAATGACCATCAGTGGGAATGAGTAAAACGAGATAAAAAGACCCGTGCAACGCCTAAGACTGTCTTTCTCCTTAAATCAAAGGCCACACGTTGTCATTTTGTTCTTAAAAGTATTGATCTCATTTGCGTTGCCTGTAACATGGCCCAAAAGCTTGGGGGAACAGGTAGAAGACACTTGCAATCAAATTGGGCACAGCGCCCAGCAGACATTCAGTGCACAGGCACAATGCATATCAACTGAGGATGAAAACTTCAAAAGATTGGGAATAATTTGGAAACACTTCCAAGGAAAGCAACAATGATGGCCATTAAACAGTTGAAAAGTGATCTACACTTAAGGAAAGGCTCACAGAACTAAGCTATTTAGCCTGCAGAAGAGGCAGTTAAGTGCAGCATGATAGTAAATCCACACTTATGTGCTATCTGTTATACAGAAGATCATAAACAGCTATTCTTCAAACTCGACTGATTATAGAACAAGGAAGAAAGAACCTAAGTGGCAAATCAGAAATTTCAGCTCTAAGCAAGCAGACATTTTCTTACAAAATCAAAATTTTTATAACTACATTTGGTTTTGGGAGAGAGAAATTATAATTTTTCCTCTGGATTTTTCAGTAAAACAGTAGCCTCCTATCTCTCAAACATCTTTTAAAACAAAACTCTTTATTGCTCACCAGCTGCGATATTCTTTCACATTTTTCTATTTTATATATATACACACACGCACATACATTTCATTTAATCTCAGACACCTAGCTAGGAAACAACTGTCACTTTGTGCATTCGATTTTGTGCCTAAAAATAGTTGTTCAACGCAGCTCTGGCACTTCCCAAAAGTGAGAGCATCCAGAAAGAACACCTTATATCCAGTCCTTTTCAGCAGCCTGCTTAAATCTTCACATTATCTATATCAAAGTCATAAATGTGTTTGCACCCAGAAACTGAACCTCCTATGAACCCGTGTTATTTTTCAAGGTTGTTATAGATGGAGTTGGTCCCTAATTTTTAATGGCGTGGGAACACACTGTGCCACAGAATATAAACAATTTTTCCTCATGAGTAAATCACCCTTCCTCTGCTCCAGGGTAGCCCTTGGATCAGCTGGTATCTGAGGATGGCTGTTTACTTTAAACTTTGTTCTCAAGTAGATAAGAATTGTCAAGTGAAAGAAATATAGGTATACTTGTGTGTGCGTGTGTGTGTGATATGGCAACATCTCAGACACAAGGTATAAAAATCTCTATGATTTAGGCTTCATTTCAGTATTTGAGAATAAAACAGGTCCATTTAGTTGGATTTAGCTTTGCTCAATTAAAGTTGAATTTATGCAATACCATTGAACATCAGTATTGACATTTGGTGGCATTCAAGATGTTATTTACACTCTGTGTACTGAGTGTCCGTGCAACTGTTTGCATTAGGTTCAAGCCTCCGGCTCCCTGTTTGTTGAGGTTCACCTAACATATTAGCCCCATAAAGAATCCTGAAAGAGACTCTTCGTGCTGAAGCAACTCCATAGAAAGCCATGCATGTGTAGCACAGAATGGATCAGCCATCTGTCCAGAAAGTGTATCCAGATGCTTCCCAGTACATTTTTCAAATCAGACTTAGGCACAAGTCTTCATTCTCAGGCTGGAGAAAGAGCGTTCCACCTCTCCCTCATTATTAACCTTAAACTGCTTCCTATTTTACTGTTTTTTTTAAAAAAATATTATTTTATTTAATAATATTTCATTTAATTTTCTCAATAACCTTTAGAAGTATGTATCATTTTTCCTTTTATAAGGAAACCAAGATTTAGGGAGATTGAAACTTGCTCCAGGTTGCACAGTCATAAGTGGCAAAGCTTCTGATCTCTTGGTAAAGAGAATAATTCATAATATACTATAGTTACTGGTGGGGTGGGAGGAACACATTTCTCTCTCTCTCTCATTATATACATATGTGTACACACACACACACACACACATACATTCATATGTGTGTGTGTTAGCAAATGTCCCTACCTCTTCTCCTGAATAGTTTAGAATCTTAAAAAATACATTTACTAAAAACATCAGGGTTTGATTCCACCATACTTTAAAATCTTTAGAAGAAAAGCCAATAAATTGCAAATATTGTTAGACTCAACCTCGCAAATATAAAAGGGGGTTTGCCTTGTAAATTAGCATGAGAAAAAGAAGTTGTTTTCCTTTATCCCAAAGCTTCATTTGTCATTGTCACATTCTAAATATTTATTTATCTTGTCCCCTACTTTTACATTGCTCAGGTACCAGCCAGGGGAAGCTGGAACACTCCTTATTAGTTCCCTCTTTGGCTCCAGACATGCAAGGCTCCTGTTCTAGAATATAATGTATTACCTAACGGTGATTAAATGGTTATTACCTATTAACATCTTAGCACGAGCGAAGTTAAAATATAACTAGCCAAACACATGGCAAGACTTCAAGAGACTCTAAGGTTGGATAGATGATAGCTGGAAAGTTCTACAGTGAAGGCTCCAAGATTTTCAATACTTGTCCACCAGGCCAGGAGTCAAATGGTTGCTGGACAATAAGATTGAATTGTCAACAATGAGGAATCAAGATGGTCATGCTAAAAAGATATGATTCAAACATAAATCAAAGAGCATAGAGGAGAACATCGAAGCTAGCTTTCTTTTGCCAGTAATCTTGATAAATATCCCAGTTTTATTGTGTAATTTTTAAAGAATTAAACCTGAACTGCTCAAATTCATATAATTACTTATATTCGGCTTCTTTCACTAATACAATATTAATTAATCCAGTCTGCCAGCATGATTTCTAGAAAAAAATCATCAAAAAATTCATGAAATAAGGATGCTTATACATGCAATATCTCCAGGTTTAAGTGGACTAGACAAATATGTGAAAATCTCCCCTAAATTAAAACTCTCAGGTTCCCACAGTTTGGGTAGGATATCACACCAGGACCTAAAGTCACACTATCTAATCTGAGAGACACTTGTCACATAGAGCTATTTAATGTGAATTAAAATTAGCTTAAATTTAGTTAAATTATAAATCAGTTCCTCATTGTCACTCACCTTGCAGGTGCTCACTAGCCACATACAGCTAGTGGCTACTTTATTGAACAGCCCCCTTCACTTCGTCGCTGGCAGTTCTATTGGATAGCACTGGATCTGGAGAGTAAGACGCATGCTTTTTTCTAAGGTTAGGGTCCAAGATTGCTATCTCAGGAGACAAAGGACAGCCTGAGTAGCAACAGAGAGAGCTAGTGCAGGACCAAATATTGTCTGGCCGTAAGAAAGAAGGAAATCCTGCTATACACAGCAGTATGGGTGGATCTTGAGGGCGTTGTGCTAAGTGAAACGAGTCAGATAGAGAAAGACAAATTTTGTATGATCTCACTTATAAATGAAATCTAAAAAATATCACAGAGGGAACAGATGTGTGGTTGCCACAGGGGGAGGGTATTGGGTGCAGGTGGTCAAAAGGTACAAACTTTCGGTTATTAGATGAGTAAGTTCTGGAAATGTAATATATAGCATGTGACTGGTTGGCAATACTGTACTGTATATTTGAAAGTTGCTAGGAGAGTAAATTTTAACTCCTTTTTTGGCATTTTGAGACTAAATTCTAGGCTGTGCTTTAGGATAAATATTCTAGTAGAGTATTTTTCAGATTTGAAAATACGCATTTCCCAGATTTGAAAATACGCATTTCCCATAAGAATAAATTGTTTCCATCTCTTTAACACAAGAGATGTTTGCAGGAATCTTCCATAAAATAGTATCATATTCCTGGCTTCTGGGATGAACTCTACGTAATACAGCTGAGGGGGAATTAATGATAGAGATATCAGAAGACTAACTGCAGTTCAGCCGTTTATTGGATGGGTGTATGGTCAAGTCAGTTCATCTCCCTGCATTTCTGTTTTTTTCATCTACAAAATGAGAACATGATATTATATGCAAAAAATAGTATAAACTGTGGTGCCCAATTCAAAGGTCATAATTGCCATTGTTACTGTTAGCCAGGCATTCAAGGCTTACCACTTTCTACGTCTTCGTTCTTATCTTCCACCAAATGACAAACATCTGCCGAGATAACTCACTTACAAACTGCCCTCTATAGATGACAGGCTAGATAATTCATTGTTTCCCAAACAGATATGACATTTTCTTGCCATAAAACCCTTGCTCAGAGACAGGGTCTGCAAATTGCAGTCGATAAGCCCCATCTTACCCAATGCCTGTTTTTATAGGGCCCCACAAGCTAACGATGGTTTTCACATTTTTTAAATGGTTGGGGGGAAAACAATCTCAAAGATGAATAATATTATGGGACATGTAAAATCATATGAAATCAGATTTCAGAGTCCATAAAGTGTTATTGGCACACAGCCAAGATCGTTCTCTTACTCGTTGTCCCTGTTTGCTTTCACGCTACAATGGGAGAGCTCAGTTGCGACAGAGACCAGATGGCCCACGAAGCCCCAAATATTTACTATCTGGCTCTTTCTGGAAAATGTTTGCTAGTCTACAGCCATGCCACCCTGAATAAGCCCAATCCCATCTGATCTCGGAAGCTAAGCAGGGTCGGGCCTGGTTAGTACTTGGATGGGAGATCACCTAGGAAGACCAGGTGCTGTGGGCATAAAAAAATAAAGAAAATAAAAGATTGTAAGTTGACAAGTTCCTTGCAATCCGTGAGGTCAACCAAGGGTTGTCTTGCCTTAAAGAAAAAGAAAAAAGAAAAAAAGAAGATGTTTGCTGACTCTGTGCTAAAACGTTTTCTTCTTAGAATACATTTTCTCATGTCTTCTTTGCCCGTGACAATGTATATATTTATCAAGATGCAGCTCTAATGCCAGTTCACGGGGTCGTCGCTGTTACCCAGGCCTAGGCTAGGAACTCTTCCTGTAGGCTTGATAGCACACAGTAGCACATAATAGTTCCTCAATAAACATTCATGAATTGAATAAGTTACCATCTAATTTCCCCTAAACACTATAATATTCTAGGGTTATTGGCAGTAGTGCATACAACTTTTATTTCAGTGTGTAAACAGCGTTTTCTCCGGTGAAAGCATTTAAATAATATTTGCTGGATGAAGTACAATTAAAAATAGTAATAATAGTAACATTTTACTGAGAGTTTACAACGTGTCTGTAACAATGCTGAGTACTTTGTATAGAACATCTAATTCACTCATGTGACAATTCTATGAGTTAGATGTGAGTATGCCCATTTTACAGATAGAGGAATTCAATAACTTGCCCAAGTTATGCAGCTAACAAATAGCAAGAGAGAAACTTGAATGCAGTCACATTGGGAATAAAGTGAGTCAGAATCATGAAGTTTTTAAAACAGAAAACAGACAGTTCACATTTGATGGTAAAGACCAGCGTTCTCATAGTGAGTCCAGGAACTCTTTGTGTCACTGACATTTTAGGGGGGTCACAATATCAAAATTATCTTCATAACAATACTAAAATTTTATTTACTTTTTTTCACTCACATTCTCTCACAAATGCACAGTGGAGTTTCCAGAGGCCCCAACATGTGACATTACAACAGATTAAATGCAGCAGCAGACATAAGAATCCAGCTGTCTTCTATTAAGCCAAACATTAAAGAAGTTTATACAAATGTAAAACACCAGCACTCTTTTCACTATGTTTTTGTTGGAGAATATACAGTTATTTTTTTTTATTTAAAATGTTATTTATGTTGATTTGTAAATGTTTATTTTTTAAACAAATTAATAAATATTTTTAAATTTGTTTTAATTTCTAACATGGTAAGTATTGATTAATCTAATCCACATAAACAAAAGATCTTGGAGGTTCTCAAAACATTTTTGCAGAAAGTAAAGGGATCTTAAGACTAAACAGGTTTGAGAACTCCTAAGTAAGTAACAGGGAGACTTTAAAATACCTGGAGTAAAAACAGGGCATGATGAAAGCCAAGGTCAGCAGAGCCGTATTCCTAACTGTAACTGACCAAAGATGTATAAATGGGTCCAACTTGAACAAAAACTATTCAACCAGGCTGTAAGCTCAGGAACAACAGCAAGTGATTAATTTTAAGCTGTTAAGTTTTTTAGTGGGTATTATGCAACAATAGCTAACCGATACACAGGGTAACTATGAGAAGTAAATGAAGTCTGACACAGAATTATTTTATCTTTAGTGGACATGTTTTGCCCCATCCCTGATCTTCGTCTTGTCTCCTTATCATTCAAATAATGCCTGGGCAAATTTAGTGCGTTAGGAACCTCCAGCTCAGCCTGGATACTCTTTTTCTAGTGCTCACTCTCTGTGAATCTTTTTCCGAGACGATGAAGGCCATCACTGAAGATTGGATCAGAGATTGCTTACTCTGCCAGAGTTCAGATGGTGAGATGGAATTCCAAGGTGGAATCTGGCATCCATGCTCCCTTAAGAGCAATGTGAAATGCTGCGCTTAAACCTGCAGTTGTGTAAGAATGTGTCTTGGATGTGACGTGGTTTGACTGAGCTCTGAAGAACTGACAAAAGAACCAGACCTCTACACAAACTTTTGTTTTTAATCAGCCCACCAACCACTCCTGCTCTGGAATAAAAGGAAGCCTCTAGTAACTCCCCAGGTCTCTGAAACTAAAAGTCATAAAATCATGCCTAACAGGAAGCATTCAACATCTATTACATAAAAATGGCCTCTAACAAACACAGACTTGGTTTGGAACAAGTCCTGGAGTACCTACATCTTATCATTTATTTTCTGAGTTCTATCCCCAAACCGAAGCTCCTCCCACACTCCCAGCAGGAGCCCATCCAGCCAGATTCCTTTTGAAGATCTGCATTAAAGCAAGAGACATGCTGCTCTCCTGATACTGGTTTTATAAAGAAGGACAGACTCATAATAGATTGTAATTGAAATGGGGAGGCTTAGTTTTATAGTCACTCAAATATTTGACTTAACAGTGTTCCAAGATGTATTATAATTCAGAACTGAATCGAGTCTACAGTTTGAAATTTTTTTACTTCTTTGAGTTAAGTCATACTGTTTTGTTTCATTTTAAACAATGCAGCCATGTGTTCTCATTTATTACCACTCAGGGTTAAAATCTCAAATTAGTGCCTATCAGATTCATGCTACATTTTGTTCACATATGTGGAAAAAGTGAGCATAATTTATCACAACGTTCGATTGTCTTTTTTGCCCCACTCTGGTATCTTCTCATTTAAAAGAGCACGTACAGCTTATTCCAAAAATCTGTGACAGAGTCAATACATCCCCCTTTAAAAATATTTTAAATCTTCAAAGACTGAGTTGAGCATGATATTTCTTAAGGTTAATTTACAATCAGCCTTTCTTCTCCCTAAGGAAAAAAAGAGAGACAGATAAATAAGCAACTTTTCAGGCATTTAAAGAGTTGTTAGTACAGAAGAGAGTCTGAGCTAGTGGCATATCCTGTTTTCAACTGTGTAGATAAACTATGGCTAAATGTACAAACTTCTGTATTTGATAATTAGGTTTCAAAAATAAACCGTTTCAAAGCAATACATTTGTCTTAGCCTTGGGAATACTTTTTGGAGAGAATAACCAGGCCCTTAATTATACCACATCTACAGGAAAGATTTTAAATTGTGGTTATAGCTGTAAATTCTCATTTTGTGTGTGCTTGTGTGGGGTCTTTCATGTATCCATGGCAAAGGGGTTCAGAACTTTTCTAAAAGTTTCTAAAAAGGGCTAAATCCAAAATCTAGAAAATGCATTAGGAAAGAGCCAGAGAGATGTGAAAACTGTTTCCGTTTGTCATCGTCACCTTACCTGGTAAATTTGTTTGTGACTTTTGTCATCACTAACAAGAATCACTGGGCCAGTCCTCGTAGAACATCAGACCATGGCTGCCTTTCTCCTGTATCCCTTATCACTCATTCCATTGAGTTCTGATGGTTGAGGTTGGTATAAAGGCTCAACTCTAAGCAAGAAGAAATGGGCAGCATATTTACTTTCAATAGTAGTTGGCACCATACTGAGAATTTATTGAAGCAGTAGGTTTTGACACGGCCAAAAGGTATCTGTCAAAATGCAAAATTGGTTTTGTCTGTTTTTATTTTTATTATTTTACCAAATAATGTGCCTGATTGATATCCTGCATCTTATTCCACTCCTGATATTGTCACTTTTGAATTTATTAACATATTATTTGTATTTTTTATGGCTAGTTGTTACTTTTACTCATTTTGATCCCAGACAAGAAAGATATATCTCGAGGCAGATAGATGTGTTGATGTCACTAACATTTAGAAGAAGAAAAAGGTCTCGAAAAGGCAACAGGTTTACACATTTTGTATGGTTCATGCACTATTTATTCACATTACATTTTTTTTAGTAGAATCTGGACTTCAGACTTCTCTTGAAAATTCTGCAGATGTGGAATAATACAATAATCTTTTGGAATAGAGTAATGGTTGCCCCATATGGAGTCTACCACAATCACCGTCATTTCCACCCCGTTGGCTTCATTCATTCACTATAACTATTTTATTCCTGCAAGCTTTTGAGTTTGGAAATCCTGGTCTAAGGTGTGTGGTGATGCCTCAGCAACAAGTCTATGGAGAAGACTGCTCAGGTGACCCTGAACATCATCTGTTCCATGAAAGGAGGCAGAGAGATGCTAAAGACAAGCTTCACACTAAACAGGATTTTGCTGGGGAGTGAACCGTGTAGCAACTATAAAACAGAAAGTTGTGTGCTAAGTAATGGCTTACATAAAACTCTTTCTTTGAAAATACGTGAAAGTGAGTTTTTATTTTAATCCTAAAATAAAGCTCAGAATATTAAGAGATTTAGCAAGAACGACAATTTTATAGTGCTTAAATAGAAATTATTGGCTGAAAAGCAGGGAAGTAATAATCTTCAGTTTAGAAGTTGTAACTTTGAAATGAAAATAGCCCTGGAAAGCCAGAAAAATGGACTATTCAACAAAAGTTCATCCAAAGAAAGAAAATATAATTTTACTAGAATAGATAATTATGGGCTTGAGAAAAGAGTAATTTAGAACTAGAAATATATATGATCTTTATTTAAGCCATTTATGTAGCAATTTTATACCTTTACTATCATTAGTTAAAGCACTAAGCTATGGCTAAAATATCCAATACAATATCATTATCTTACAGTTCTGAAATGTTATTTTGAAGTATGAACACACCTTTTAGGGATCTGTAAGTGTAAAAATTTAAAATAAGTTTGTTCGTGAAGACATTTCAAATGAGAGGAAAAAATTTACCCTTGGGTTTGAAAAACAACCCAATTCTAAGGTCATTTTAGATTTTCCCTATGGCTTGGAAGAATCCAGGGAGATCGAGTGAGCAAATTTAGTTACATTTGTCTTTCTCCCTTCCCATAACCCCACCAAGACACTATCTCAAGTTATACTTTGTAATAATTTTATTTTGCATGTAATTTGTGCAATGGACTTCACTCTCTCAATGCAGAGCCCCAAAGACAGTGGATTGCAAATTGCGTGACTTAAATCTGGGACAGAAATAACCAGAGAAATCTGGAGAGAGATAGGTATGAAGCCCACGGTAGGGTCTAGAAGGCTAATATTATCAAATTGGAGACTGGGTCCCAGAGCAGAAAGTCAAATGGTAGGTCCTGAAGATAAAAGCTAAGCGACAGATTAGAACCAAACAGGCGAGCAAGGGTCAGGCTTTATAAATGTAATGAATGCTAACAGCTAACGTGAATTCAGTTCTCACTTTATGCTGAAAACTATTCTACGCTCTTTGCGTGCACTAATTCATTTAAGCATCAACACCAGTAGGCTCTGTTATGAGGAACTGGGCCTCAGTTCATTAAACAAATCAAAAATCTGCCAGCAACAAGACAAGTGGAAGAACCATCCTAAGAAGACTCTGGAAAACTGCAGTGGTTCTTGACTTGTATTACTGATTCCTGGACCAATCCTGGGAGACCAAAAGTCACAGAAAAGCCTACGGTTGGAAGAATCTGCAGCTTTTGATGCAGTCTAATCTTTACTTCCTTTGTACATCATTTCATATTTAGATAGCATCTTACTCATAGTATCTCCCTAATCTTTCCATTAAGGAATTGAGATGAGGAGAGTGAAATGACTTGTTCAAGGTTATAAAAGGTAGAGCAGTAACAGAAAATACTTTAACACTTTCCAACTAAACCCAGGCCCTAGGCGTCTAGGATTTAGGATGTGCTACATTCGCACTTAAAAAAATAACTTTCTAGAAAGTAATTACGACTTGGCTCTGTGCCGCTGCACTATACCTGGGTTGTCCAGTGGGACTGTGTGTGCCTGTCAGTCTTACAGAGATTAGTGTACGATGGAATTTAACAACGTGGCAGCTGGTAGATGAAGAAGCAGAAGCAGGGGTGGGAGGTGGGTGGGAGAGGCGAGAACAGCAGAGGGACAATGAATACCAAAGGGAAGAGAGAAGGGTCAGCATCTAATGCCATAGGATGGGGCAACGGTAGCGTCAACAAAGACCTGAAAAGAAAATAATGAAATAAGTAAACAATAAAATAAATAAACACTAAAATTAAGAAATACCACAATTCCCTTAGTACTTATTAAATAAGGGTGGTTAATATGGGTTAATTTTATTTTTCACTTAGATTCAAAAGGAGAGTATTATCATGTCCATTTTCTAGATATGAAAACCAAGGTTCCAAGCAATTAAGCCAGTTCAGTTTAGACAGCTGTTGGATGGTGGGACGTGGTCCGGAACTCAGCTTGCCCTGTCCGTGCAGTGGCTCTGAGGGAGCGTAAGGGGAGGCTGTGCTGTTCATTCACTTACTACCACCAGCTACGGGCCCCACTGCCACCAAGGCAAGCATTTCTTTTCAATGAATCTGGACCCTCGTCATCATGACCGTCTCTTCCTTCTTTGTAGAAGTAGTCTGGCCTGCTAAGAAATTTTAGCAAATCTCAATTCGTGTATCTCAAGATGTAAGGATTTCCCAAATGACTTTGCTGTTGGCTCCCTCAACGTTGTTTTTGGATCCCTCTGGCATCTTATTTTTATTTTTGCCCAAAGGAAGTGCTTAAGATATGGCACAGTGGTGTAAAATGTATTCCTTAATAGTCTACATAAAGCTTTTGTCTAGAAAATACCTTGTTGTGTGACAGAAATAAGTGTCTTTAATTAAAAATAGCAAGGGACTCCAAAAAAGAGCGAAACTGTTGTTCCCACAACAAAACACTCCTGCCCACCGCCATATGTACACACTTATTTCCCAGCAAAGAAGCATGTGTTTACTGATGGAGACACAGAGGCACTGTGGGAACAGGTGCCCATCTTAGTAACAACAATAGAGACAAAACAACCACACTGTAACTGCACATTTTTCCAGCATCCGAAATCTGTATTCACTTCCAGCCCCAAATTCCACTCATGGATTCTCTTTTAGGGACAAAGAAAGTAAATGAGGGAACAGTGTAGAGTTTTTTTACACCATAAGTCTACACACATTATCTCATTGTATAGTCATATTTTTAATCCCCATTAAATAGGTCAGAAAACCAAGGCTTGGAGAAGAGCACACACAAAGTAGGAATTTATAACCATAATCTCAATTAAATTTTTTTGTACTCGAGGAATGATTAAGGGCCTGGTTATTCTCTTCCTAAAGTGTTCTCAGTTTAAGACAGAGATAGAAAGGGGAAGATGGAAACCCCATACTCAGGTCTTTCTACAGTTTCAGGAAAGAAAACGGATAAATGAAATGGAAGATCCAGAAAAAAGAAAGTGGTTTAATAAATAGAAAAATGCCATAACATAGAATCGATTTTTAAGTTTGATTCCAATATTGTATCAGATATTTTTGTCTCTATTTCTTCTCTTCTCAGGAAATCTGTGCAGAAGCAAAGCCAGGACATCAGGGCTGGTCTCCACATTTACGTCATCCTGTCTTCCCCCGTGCTACTTAAAATTATGGTCCAGCAAACCAGCCACATGAGCACGGCCTGGGAGCTCAGTATAAATTCAGAGTCGTAGGCCACACCCGAGACCTACTGAATGCAAAAGATCGCCATGTATGTTTATTAAAGTGAACAGCACTAATCTAGGCTTTTCCTCATCTTCCTCTTTCAAACAGAGAGACACTCTGTAAGGGAGATTAGTTCTACATCCTGTTTCTTCCAATCCTGGATGCCAGCAGTGAAAGTGTAGCCGGCTAAATAGAGAATTCTTTCCAGTTATTTCATCCTGGAGCTCAATTAAAAATCCTATAGCCCTAAGACACAAAGAATGAAATTCTTGGCAACTTAGCAGGCTAATGGGGGAATATCTTAAATCATCTTTCTGGCTGCAATGTAAAACCATGCCGGCATCGCCTATTTCTACTTAGGCTGTGAATTCACATCGTGGTCTTCATCCTCTCTTACAGCACTATATGAAGAACACCATTCAGGAGTCAGGAAACCTGCACTCTAGGACCAGCTCAGCTGCTGTACATCTCAAAGTCCTGGGTTGTGCCATCAAGCTACTTAGACCTCAGTTTCTATCTTTTAAAGATGAACCTTAAATGAGAATAGATTTTTAAAGTGTCTCCCACAAAACATTAGATCTCCCTCTCAATCTCTCTCTCTCTCCCTCTCACATATACACACACACAAACACGCATTGTCTCACACACATAATTTTTCTCTCTCATACATATGCACCTGTACATGTACCACAATTGCAACTGTGCACACTCAATTTGGGGCAAGTTTCTCCTTCAGAGACTCAAAATGTGCTTTCATATAAAAGGGACTAAAAAGTCTTACGTTAAGGACATCAATTTAAGAGTTTCAGCAAGTCTTTCTTAAACTAATTTGCCCCCAAATTATCTCCACAGTCTATCTTTTTTCTTAACTTATTCCTCAGTTACCATTCTGTGTCCACAGACCACGCTTTGAGAAATGTTGGGCTAGAATATCTCAAAGGATTCTTCCAACTCTTACATCCTATCGTTTTAGCATTTTACGCTTTCATCGCAGAAGGACTCTGCTGTGGTTTCAACTTGTCTATTGGTTTTCATAGCAATTGTAATATTAACGATCATTATTTAAATGCAAGTTTTCATTAGAACACAATAGATTCCATACAAGATACTTATGCCCTTTGTTTCTACTTTAGATACATATGAACCTGCAGCAATTCATTGACTTGGTACAAATAATTTTTATTATTCAATGACTGAAAAGGTCATTAGCAAAATAAACTTGCATTCGAAAACTTCTTTCAACTAATTTTCAAGTCCAGATTAAAAGAGATTGTGCTGTGCTTGTTTAATTATACCTATTATTTTGAAATAAATGCACATGAAAATGTACCTTTGTCTTGCCACACATAGCCTGTGTCAGTGCACATTTAGCTTCTGTGAAATTATACATTTTTCAAAATACTTAAGAAATGGCTCTCTCTTTTTTAGATCACTTCTCCATTTTGTATATATATATATAAAAATATCTTTTTTTCTCTCAAAAATATTTATCTATATTGATTGGACTACACTGTTTTCATCAAAGCTTCTGGGCTTTTATCTTACTTATGCCTTTCATGACAATAACTATGACACAGTAACAAATGTTCTATATGTCACTCAGTATGGTACTACCCTTTCACGGGACAATTTGTGTTGAGTTTTTTTCCCTGTGCTTCACCCCACCCTCATTTTTTTTTCAGATATTCACAGAAAACTTTTAAATAATCCTGTAGCAATCAGTGATTAATCAAAGTATAGTTTTTCACTGCAGCAAGAAAGCTGGGTAATAAAAAGTCCATATAACTTTATGGGCACCAATAACAGCTGAATTAGTTAGGACCAAATAGTGATAAGGCTAATCAGATCACTTATTTCAAAGTATAAACAAGCTTCCTGAGAGGATCAAAAGTCATATCCTCCTCTATCCCAGGTGGATTGTAGAAGAGAAGCTGGCAGGTGTGGAAAGAAGGAAGGTATAAGTGTTCTCTTTTGCTTTTATTTCTATAAAAGAAAGTGAATAATAAAAGATCAATGTTCTCAAGTCGTCTGCATTTTCAAGAACCTAATTTCTAGCTATCTGGAAACCTTTTATAAAATTCTGCTGTCTCTCTCTCATACCTTGTGTCCCACGCAGGCCTGGATGTGCTTTTATGGTGTGTAAGGGGCAGTATTTGAAGAAAACCAGTTGTGTGATTGCCTGTTGAGCTCTCACTTTGCACTGCGTGTGGCCGGATCAACTTTTCATCAAAAGAGCCCTTGTCACAAATCTCAGTGATTTCAATCATAAGGTTATTTTCCTTATTTTAAATACAAGTGTAAACACTGTTCTTTTGACCTTTTGAAAATAGTATGAGATAGACATAGAAATATTTGTATTAAAAAATACCAATTGAAATTTTTAAATTTTAAGCCTTTGATTACATAAAACTGTTAAAATCCATGGTAATTTTTTTCCCAATAACTCATATAATTGTCACTTCCCATGGTCTAACATGCTTTCCTGTTCTGTATAATAGTCTAGATTAGCCTTACAGGACATAGTTATGAAACAACAATAAAAAAGTCTGATTACTACCCATAAACATGTCTTGGTAAAAATTGATTTGATTAATTCATTCTCCCACAATTTTTCCCTAGATTATACAAGTCTATAATGTACAAGATACATCAACTCACCTCACTTACCACTGAGTCAAGTCAGACAAGAAAATCCCTCCAGGTGCGAGAATCGTTAACTAAGGATATTAAACCTGTAAATAAGATCTTTCTGTATGTGTTTTACCAACGAAGAGTTTCTTATTGCCACCAATTAACACTAAGAAAATTAAACATCATTTACAAACAAGATTAAAGACATTTTTCCTTCCATACCAATTAAGAAAATCAGAAGGAAAATGTTTTGATTCATGTTCATCATATATATGTAAATATATCACATAATGGCTCGTATTTAGCAAATACGAAATACCAAAACACAAATGAAAAATATTTTGGCATCTGTCCGGCCCTAATCTGGCTAGTGAAAAGTGTGATTTGAAAGTGTTTTAGTCCTGCTGTTAAACATTTACTAATATAAATAAATTAATGACAGATTATTTTTCTCAGAATCACAGAGAACTTTTAAAACACAGTGCGAGAGAGGCCTGTTTTAGTCACTCGCACACAAAAGAAGATAAAAATATATATATTATTGAATAATTAGTCCAATTGAAGACATAAATCCTGGAGATTCTTGGCAAAAGGATATTGTGTATTCATACTTTGAGAGAACCCCTCCTCGTTATAAACACAGTAAAAACTGGTTATAAAATTTAAATAAGATTTAAATAAGAACACTTTAAAAATTAAAATTAACAAAAGCAAGAAGAGTCATCTTCTTGGATCAGTAACAGAAAAATGAGACCAACTGACACACTTATAAGCAGAAAGAAGGGAGCCTTGAACCTGCTGACATCCAGGTCCAGAATCCATGGGTATGGAGACAACATAAATAGACCTTGAGGTAATCATGCTGAGAGAAATAAGCCAGGCAGAAAAAGTTGAAAATCACATGATATCACTCACATGTGGGATAGAAACCTAAAAGCAATAAACAAACAGGACAAACAGAGACTTATGGACATGGGCTATAGACTAGTGGTTACCAGAGGGTGGGGATAGCGGGAGGTAGATGGGGTAAAAGGGTCAAATGTGTGGTAACAGAAAGAAATCTAACTATGGGAGATGAATACGCGATGTAAACATATATATGCTTTAGTGTTAAAATGTACTGAAACTTACCGGATTTTTTCAACTGAAACTTACCGGATTTTGTTAACCAATGTCACCATAATAAAAAAAAAAAAAATAGCCCACAGTTTGTGAGGGACTAGCACCAAGCTCATTATGCTAAATTGGAGACTGAGGCAGAACAGAAATGACGGACGCATTCTCCCAGGGCTGCAGTGCATGTCAAGTTGCATACCCACAGAAGGAGTGCGAGAAGAAGAGGAACCCAGGTCAGTAACGGGATCTTCAGTATCCACAAAAACAACATGACTTAGGAGCCCCAAGCCCCAAGACAAGAGTTGTACTGACTTGAGAATGCATGAGACCAGGTGGAGGCAACTATAAAAGGACCAGAAAGGAATAAGTAGACAGAGAGAGAGAGAGAGAGAAATAACTCTCACTCAAGATGAGCATGTGAATGAAAATTCCAAAGCAAATGATGCAATTAACGTTGAGAAAGACAGTATGGAGCTGGGTTAGAGTACCCATCTTCCCCTACAAGAAAGCTGACGGTTCCCGCCTATATAATCCTGGCATGTGTGCATATCCTCCGATGAGACTTTAAATCTTAATAATCTAAAGGGGTGTGTGTGTGTGTGTGTGTGTATGAATGTGTGTTTCATGTATATGAAAAAATATGAAACTATGGTAACAAACAAAAGGATGTGCCACACTAAATTGCGATAATATTAAAATGCACATTACGAGTTTCAGAGTCGCTTAAGTGTGACTTAATATAGTTTCCCAGAAGTTCAAGATAATATGCCTTAATATATAAATACACAATAAATACTCATCAAACGCATTGAGAAAGGTTGTGCCATCATGTTGGCGTAGCAAGAGGTGGGAAAACAATGCATTAAGGGTTAGATGATTTAAACTCAGATCTTGCCAGCTGAGTGAACTTGGGCAAGTCATGTTGCCATCTTTGAATCTTGTTTTCTTTCATCCGTAAAATTACCTGACTGGTTATCTGACCACCTCAAAGACGAGAATATAACAAGAGATTGGATTAAAAAAAACAAAACAAAACAAAAAACCTCTCTTCTCCTTCAGATCTCATATGATGAAAAAAAATGATATAAATTCCTATCAATACTTGAAAACAAAACAGAATCTCATGGGTGTACTAGAGATTTTGAAGAACTTCTGAGATGAGCAGCTGATAAGCTCATATTAATGGATGAGCAGCAGCAGAGAAACCACAAACTCAAACACACTCAAGAGGAAAGAACGCTTTTAGAAATTCCAGGGATAACCCAAGCTCAAGAAAATACATGCCAAGAGCAGGACAACAGCATTGGGCAATTATCAAAGGAAGTAATTAAAGAACAGCATTTAAAATAATTGGAGAGTCTTGTCCCTCCTCTGCCTACCATGAAACAATGATGTTTTCTCTCCATTTATTGTCTTAAAAAAAAAAATGAAACAATACATTAAGGGAGGGAGTCTAGAGTGGGTGCCTGTGCTAGACAGTCAAGTACAGCACAGCCTGAGGCCATTGTTGACCTTGACAGCCACAGCAGGAAAGAAAAACAGGAGGATAGTAGCTGACACCAGCATGTTCTGACACTGCTCTCTGATGTGAGGGTCTTGATATGAGAACCCCACTGAGCAGGCCTTGGGAAGGTGGCCCAGGCAACTTACTAGAAGGGAGAAAGAGCCCTGTATTCTGGCGAGAACCTGCCTTCTATCTTGTGTAACAACTTCAGCCCCAATGGCTAAGGCAGGGGAGTGAAAATAAAAAAGTAGAGCCACTAACAGTGATCAAGATGAATCAAGTACGAAGATAAAATTACAATCCCAAATAACTAGAAATAAAAGGAAACCAACTGCATGATAGATAGACACAAAACTTAATAAAGAGAACATTTGTTTCTTATGGGAAAAAGTTAATAGACTAAATGAAAAGAGATCTAAGAGGTATCACAAATTTAAAAAAAAAATAATGTTAAATGCATTTGTTTTATAGGCTGAATAACAAATTACCACAAATTTAGAAGCTTAAATATTTATTTATTCATTTATTCATTCATTCATTCATTTATTTGTTTGTTTGTTTGTTTGTTTGTTTATTATCTCATGGCTTCGCTTAACTCTCTGCTCAAGATCTCACATGCTGAATTAAAATTCTTATCTGAAGCTCAATATTCTCTTCCAAGCTCACGTGGTTACCATTGGCAGAATTCATTTCCTTGCAGATGTAGAACGCACGACAATTTACTTCTTCAAGATCAGCTAGAGTCTGACTTTTGACCCTCTATTAAAGGACACATCTGATTAGGTCAGGCCCATCCAGAAAAATCTTTTGATTAACTAAAAATCAATTAAGGATCTTAATTACTTCCACAAAATCCCTTTACTTTGCTACATAACGTAACGTAATCATATGCCATCACCTTTGCCCCATTCTATTGGTTAAAAGCAAATTATAGATCTTGCCCACACTTGAGGAGAGGGGATTATATAAGACTGCGTGGTTCATTAGGGATTATAGAATTTTACCTACCACTTAAAACAATATGGAAATTTTTAAATATAATCATCAAACTAAAAAATAAAAACACAATCTAAATGGTTTAAGAGCATAGACATCCGAGCAATTATTTGAGATTATCACCGAAATATAATTGATATTCATCAAAATATACAGAGTGTAATGAATCTAAGGAACACATATTCCATCAAAGTTTTCTAGTGCCTCTTCTTGGTCGAGCTTAAGCATTTCCCCAGTAATCACTTTTCTGATTTTTCTCACCATATGTTAGTTTTGCCAGCTGTAGAATACAAATTTTGAAAGTGGACAAACTTATCTGTTCTCGAGCTTTGGTAAAGGTTTCAGTCCTTCAACATTAAATAGAGCCCTCTCTGTAGGTTTTCTATAGATGTTCTTTATGAGGAATTCCTAGTTTTGTTGGGTATTTTTTTTAAATCATAAATGGAGAAATGTCTGCATTTATTGAGATGCTACTTTTTTCTTCTTTTGTTCTTGTTAATGAAATAAATTGTGCTAATTGATTTTCAAATGTTAAAGCAAACTTTCATTTTTTGGATAAATCCACTTGGTATTACTACCTATTCTTATTATATATTGTTGCATTTGATCTGTTTTCTAAGAGATATTAGGCTACACTTTTATTGTAACATCTTTGTCTGGCTTTGGTAATAGAATTTTGCTACCCTAATAAAATTAAATAGGATTTTCTTCCTTTATTTTCTGAGGAAAAAAGTTAATGTAGAATTTGTATTCTTCCTTACTTAAAGGGTTCAGTTCACGGCTGAATCATAAGGATTTATTTGTGGAAAGATTTTGAATTATAAATTCAATTTCTTTAGCAGATAGAGTTAGTCTGATTTTCTACTCTTTTTTTGTGTGTCAGTATTTGTGAATTTGAGTCTCTCAGGGATATGTCTATTTCATCTACATATACAAATTATATTGAATAACACTGTTCATAATATTCCCTTGTGATCTTTTACTATCCTAAAAATTTGTGCTCATACCTCTACTATTCTTAATAATGATCAGTTTATTTAAGGGTTTATCAATTTTATTGAGATATTCAAAAATTCAGCTGCTGATTTTGCTGATTTATTGATCTCTAGTCTTACCTTCATTCTTTCACTTATTCTGTTTCCTTTGGGTTAATTTGCTTTGGGTGGGGACTGATTGGCAACGAGCAAGGTGATGGAAAAGTTCTAAATATTGGCAGGAGTATGAATACATGAGAATATGCATTTGTCAAAACTCATCAAATTGTACTTAATTGCACACTTTTTGTACTCCACTGTATACAAATTATGCCTCCAAAAACTGTAAACAAATATAAACTCTAAGTGGTGAGTTCGTGTTTTGCAGTAATAGCATTATCAATTCTGAAACTGCTTTCCATGTATTCTAGACTTGAGCAAATGAGTATTTATATTAAAGATAATGGGAACTGAGTTTCTTACTTTTGGAGAAGGGAGTAACAAATATAAAAAATGACAAGATCCTGTGATGTTTGTTTGGAACTGGAGACACACATCTTTAACTTATTCCCAAATATTTTCAAAAGATAATATAAAATACATGTGTGTGTCTGTGCGTATCTGTGTGTGTGTGTCTATGAAGAGAGAAAGAAGAGACAAAGAGAGAATAAGAAAGCAAAATATATAAACAAATGGTAACATATGAGAATTCCTTGTTCTTTTTTTGCAACTTTTGCCTGAAATTCTGCTACCATAAAAAATTTCTTAATTACAAAATAATAATAATAACAATAAATCTCTTCTATGCATATAAATGTTGATCTATTTTATCATTTCCCAACTGAGGGGTGTTCTCTTAGTTTGGGAAGGATAATGAGGATGGCTCCGAGCTGTGCCCTAGGTAGGCCCGGCAGATACTCATCACAGAAAGGTACAGAACAGAGGCACGAGGCACATTCTCTGAAAGAACATCATTGAGGTGTGTTTGTTCTCGAGGGACCCAAAATAAAAAAACCTCTTTCCTTTTAAGAACACTTGCTAAGGGGAAATCAAAAACACATCAAAGGTTGGCACAATGGTGCCAGAAGCCACCTTAAGAATAACTTCTATAACCTTTCTAGTAATTTCCATGTTCTGGACAAAAAATTGTCTGTAATTTTCAGTCCTGAAAACAAACTGTCCTTTTTCTAAGAACTATGTGACATACTCATTTCCACTTTTTCCCTTTCCTAATTTTGGAACAAAGAAAGCTGTTATTAGGTTGTCTTTTGGCATTTATCTTATGAAAACCCCTGCCGAGGCCATTCTCGAAAATTGAAATAAAAGAAATTTTGTATATTGTTTTTCATCTCCCCACCTTTTTTTTTTTTTTTTTTTTTTTTTTTGGTTTGTGCATGTAAAGGTAAACATTTCAAATTGCCAAGATATAATTAAATTCCTTTCAAGGTCTGATAATGTCTTAATAATAACACATCATTAAAGGATCTGTTTAAGGCTGCTATCTCAATTTAACTTTATATTTGAGTATTTACCTATGTATTCCAAATTCTATCATGCTAAAAATATACATTTCTTTGGTTCTGACCAGGTAGAAATAGGCTGTTTTTTATGCCATATCTGACACTCAGGATTCTTCAGAAACGTTTTTGGCGCAACTGCCATTTTGTAATGTTGAACACAGCCTCTAGGCCAAACATTCTCTCTTTTTTTTAATTATATAGATTTCTATTGGGGGAATAGATTTTTTGTTTCTATGAAAAAAAAAAGAAACATATAGGAAGTATGAATATTACTTCAGAGGTTAGCCTATTTCATTTCTAATAGGCCATGTTGGGGTACTACCAGATGTTAGCATATTTTTAATTCAAATCATCAGGTTCAATTACATCACCAGGAAGGGCTGTTGTGTTCTTCCTGTATTTGAGCTATTAATAAAATATGTTTTTAATTTTCAAAATTGCTTGGCTTTGGAATGGGCCATTTCTCTGGGGAGTTGGAAATACAGGAAGGCAAGCAGCATACTTGGATCACTGAGGTTTTCTAAGACACACACTAAAATAAATTTTTATAACCATTTCCCCTTTGATACTTTACCTTATGTTGTCTGATATAACACTGACTTAAATTCACTCATTAGCACTGATGATGGCATTTTCGTTAGAGCACGTATGTCTGGTTAACGAACCCGATACCATTTTAAATCACCGTCAAGACAAAGAGAATACACGCACATGCATATGTCTCTGTGTGTGCACATGTAAAGACAGTCAGTTTTTTTCCACAACCTAAAACCTTTCTACTCCTGACTTGAAATCAAGGGAATAACCCTGTGGGAAGCATTCGCCCAAACCTGTGCACACATGTTCTGGCTGTGAAGTAGCGGGGACATGGAAACCATTTTCCTTCCACAGCACATGGCTGAGTTAAGTCACATCTAGGCACAGGTCCCTGTGCTCTTCCACAGCCAGAGTAGTTCAGAGTGAAAGTCCGTCCCTAGTGTTCTACTTCTTAAATTCCAGTGACCTTATGGGCCAAAGGGA
>NW_006431920.1:8431677-8497659 GCF_000325575.1 Pteropus alecto | reverse complement strand
TGGAACAAACCTCTAAGGCAGAGTTGGCAAATAGGTGTTCTAATGAGTTCCAAATTTAATCAATTGGTAGTGACTATATGAAACATGGATTGTGAAGGAATATGAAGTGCTGTCCAGGTTTTGTGAGAATAAGAGTCATTCTTGATTAATGATGTCCGCTCTGGGCAAAAAATTGGAAAGTGGAAGAACTTCTCTTATTTACTTACCAAGGCTATGAATGGTCAGTTTTTGTCAGTTCTTCTCAAGCACCCTCAATATTTTAAGTACACATTCAAAAACGAGCCTTACAAAGAAATAGTTCCAGATATTATAATAAAGGAGCATGAATTTATGAAAGTGAGATAAGGCACAACTGCCATGCCCACTACAGAAACATAGCAGATTTGGCCCTGGGCCTTTAATTCACCAACTGAAAAGGGAAAGCTTACATACCAAATTCACAGTCCCTAAAATGAAAATAGAACATTTTTTTCAAGTGCCTCTGTATAGTCTTAATATGAAGATTTTAAGGATTTTATTCTAAAGTTATAAAGGTGAGAGTGCCATATAGTCAAGACCATCCTTAAAAAAAAGTCCACAATGAACATAAATAACAGGCCTGTTTTGATAATGGCTCTCCATGTAAGCTGGTAGCATGCCATCAAAATAGAATTCAAGAACAGCAAATTTAAGGTGATCAAAGGTACCAATGTTTAGTTGTAAGATAAATGAGCATTAAGGACATAATGTATAACATGATATAGTTAACACTGCAATATGATATGTATGAAAATTGTTGTTATGAATAAAGATTCTAAGAATCTCATGACATAGAAAAAATTTTTTTAGTATCTATATGACATAATAAGTGTTACCTAAACCTACTGTAGTAATAATTTTATGATATATGTAAGTCAAATCATTATGTTATATACTTTAAATTTATACACTGTTGTATGTGAATTATATCTCAGTAAAATGGGAAAAAGGAAAATGAACAGCAATTTGGCAGAACACCAATCAAATGTGGTCTTTACTGATCTCATTAACTTATATATTTTATTTCTAAGTCAAGAAATCTTTTAAAGTTGATTTTCCCCCAGTCTTTAGATAAATATTGTGACTACGAGCTTAAGACTGTTCACTAGTAAGTATATAGAATGAGTCTATTTTTCATTGCCAGATGTGAATAATTCTGCATAGACTGGAAGACAATCTGATTGAAACAAAGGTCAATCTTACTATGGCTATTGAAGAACCTAACACAGATAAGTGTCTGGATGAAAGACCAACATGCCTTCATGCTCAGGGTTGCAATTAAGAGGCTAGCATCTTGTCCTCTCTTTAGGAGGAGCTAAAACATTCAACCTCTACCTTCTTTGTAAAACACAGAAGTGTATAATATATGAATTAGCACACAATTTTAATTATTTTATTTTATTTTATTATTCTATTTTATTTTATTTTTGGTTTGCTCCTAAATCCAATGTAACTTGAGTTATAGAAACAATAGAACACAATAATTTGGTACTACAAAGATGTATTATTTAGAAGCCCAGTCACACAAGGAAAGAGTCATCTAATCAAGTAAGTTAACTAAAGCATACATAAATCTAGCTAGCTTCTCTTCCTAGCCTAGAGCTTTTGAATTTGAGTTTATGAATCCTAATAGGCCAATTTGTTTAGCTGGTTAAAGAATGGTGTTAATGATGGAAAGTTCAGGGAGCTGGTCTCCTAGGAGTCGGTAAACTTTAAATACAATACAGTACAATACAGTACAATACAATACAATACAATACAATACAATACAATACAATACAATACAATACAATACAATATAATACAATACAGTAAAATAAAATCATTTCCATAGCCAGAGCTTGGACTTTTAACCACAATTATCCACCTCGCAATGACTCATCCTTATTCCCAACTGAGACCAGGTAAGGAGCATGTGGATATCTCAGAGCCACCTTCCACTACCACAGGGTTACAAAGCATACATAATCTACTGATGATAGGCTAACCCTAGAAAGAAGAAATTCCTATAATTTTTGTCTTTTAGTCAAATTAGCTATGCTATTCTCATGCCAAATATACATTGTTTTTTTTTTTAAGTCGATTTCAACTCAATGCAAAAGGGTAATGAAATCCAGATGTAAGAGGACAGAGACTAACTTTTATTGAGCACCTATTATGTCAGACACCTATGGATACCTTATATGCATTATGTTATTTAATCATCACATCTACCCTTCTGAGACTGTTGGTATATATTCAAGTATATACTTGCAACTCCAAAACTGGTTTTTCTGTAATAGAGCCAGACAGACTAGAGTCTTTAATCTCTTAATTGCTAGTTGGGTAACTTATATGAGTTATTCAACTTCTCAAAATCTGATTTCCTTGTAACTAAATTGAAATATTAATAATACCTTCTTCACAGAGGGAATGTTAAAATTAAATGTCATAATATATATGAAGTGCCTAGCACAGTTCCTGGGACATGGCAGTATTCTAGGGTAAAAGAAGGAAGAACAAAGAAAGATAGGGGGAGAGAGAGAGAGAGGAGAACCTAGTAAATCAATTACTATAAGACTATTTTTTTATATTCTTGTACTTTGAGAGACAATAATATTTAATAAAAATTATCATGTCTAAAATGTCTAAAACAAAGGTTGGGAAACCATTTTCCTTAAAGGACCAGAGAGTAAATATTTGGGTCCTTGTAGGACTTATGGTCTCTTTCACAATGACTCAACTCTGCCATTAGGGTGAGAAAGTTGCTGTAGACAATTCAAAAACAAATAGGCGCGGTTGTGCTTCAATAAAACTTTATTTACTGAAAGAGGCAGCAGGCCAGATTTCCCCCACAGGCCACAGTTTGCCAAATCCTGGTTTTTTTTTTTGTTTTTTTTTTGGGGGGGTGCTACTTAGTTACAAACTAATAGCCTATTAAAAATAACTTCAAAGTCAGACTTTTAAATTCTGAATTATTTCTAATTTTGCTTTAATTTCATCAATTTTCTATTGCTGTCTTTCAAAGCTTTTGTTCAGCTAACGCAAAGATCAGCTAAATTTGGCCATAATTACAATGTTGTTGGAAATGAACAAGGAAGTAAGGAACAATAGATAAGTTTAAAAGCATTTACCAGGGAGAAAAAATCTCAGCATGCATCCCTTTCCTATTTCTCAGGTTATTAGGAATTAACACATCGACATGATAGACATGTGGGATTTTTACATGGGGCACCTCAGAATGCAATCAGGGTTTATCTCCTCCTTGAAAATATGCAATGCTTGTTTACAGATTACAGAACTCTCTGGACCTTTCCTTGCCTCCTGGATGTTATGAGGTCCAGGCCTTAATACCTGTCCTCTGCAGAAGAAAATTCGCAGTGCTGTTGGCAAGACAAAAAGGGCTTTTTAATGATGACTTAAGAAATGAGACTTAGAGAACGATAAAGGAAAAAAAATTGCACAAAATTATGTTTATGTATTATCATAACTCTGGTTTATAACCACTACTATCCTGATTATGTATAAGTTTTCTTTACACAGGAAGATTGTTTATCTAATACTTTTTTTTGGCCCCATAAGATGAAGTCCCACAAAGGATAAGTAGTCACCTATTAAATAATACATTTTGAATTTCAATAAATTCCAACATTATTTACCTTAAGGTGTATAAGGCAAGCTTACATCAATCAGAAAAATGAGGGATTCTTCATTAAAAGGGGGGACGATTGAGCAGGAGAAGAGGAATATGGTGAAGATTTTGTCAATGATTTTATAAGTTACATCAAAATAGAATCATTTTATTTGTTTTCATTGATTTCAGTCTGGTCAGCCTCTCATAACAAAAACACTTTACTCCTATCAGCTTGCTGACTGACTATTCAGTGATCTTTATTTGTTATTATTTTCTTTTGCCATAAAAGTCTGGAATACTCATAGCATAGAAGAATTTTGAAGAATTATATTATAAAAGAATTGAATTAAAGAAGAATAATTTGTCTTCTTTACTTAGCCTGTTCTAAATGAGCCACAAGATTCATGAAAGGAAACCTTTTCCATTTCTCTCTATAAATCACTTTGCTGATATCTCCCCAAAATTCAGGTGCAAATTTTATTGTGAGCTATCTGCTCAGAATAGTGCCATGTTTTTGTCACTGAAATACCAGTTCCCTGATGCCAATGATTAGAAATAAGTGGGAATGAGACTAGTTCTTCTGCACTGTTCCTTCTCTGCTTTTTCCCCTACCCCTAAGTCTCTTTCCCCTCATTTGTGTTTGAGAAATGCTAGGTTATTTCTTCCTGCTTGTGACACCTTGAATTTCTTAACTTTCCTAAAAAATAATAGCTTTAAATAATACAAGACCAGTTGTACAGAAAATGGCTAAACAATTAAATATTCATGACAGGAGTAATTTCTGGAGAGGCTATTCATTTATTGTATCTGAATATACATATCCTGCCTCCCCATACCCAGGAGCATAATATGTACATTCCATTTATCAAATTCCATAATGAAAGCTAAGAGTTATATCTTTAGTTTCCAGCTCCAAAACATCAGCATTTGCACTGATCCAATTACACTGAAAATCTGGTGTGACCCATATGAAATTTTACCATTTCATGTGCATTGTAAATATTTGTGGCATTTAAATGCTTTAGCAATTTTTGCTTATAGATGATTTACTTAAAATAATTAAATTGGTTTGGCATTGTTAATACATAACCAAGAAATATAAATGTTCAAAAATATTGAACTGCTTTGCATGCCTCTTCATCTCCAACTTAAAGGCAGAGATAGGACTTGAGTCAGTGGACATTTACAGGAAGGTGGCTCCACCCCAACGTGCTAGTATTGTTCTAAATTTTCAGTAATATGGGTGGCAACTAAAATAGGCCTAAGATTTGAAAGAAGTTTGACTGTACCCAATGGAAATCAGACCCCAGGACAATAAGAATCCTAACAATTAGTATTGACACCACACTTGGTTGAAGACATTGCACGTAGTTGTTTTGGCTAGAATATTAATATGAGTAACGAGCACTGTTGAAAACCAGTATAATTATGCGATGTGCCTAAGCCAGTAAGGTCATATTGTTTTTATTACAAGCGTACCAAAACATGATGATTGACATTTATATTTGTTTTCTTTTCAAAATCCACCCTTTAGTTTATCCAAACCTTAACAACCTGGTAGGCTTAATGTTAGTATTTCTACTTAATCCAAAAGGAAACTTGCCCGAGATGATTCATAACCACCTCTGCCTGTTCAAAGTGGATAGTGATAGAATTCATACTTGAACCATTAGATTTTCTAAATTTAATTCAATGTCATTAATAGAAAAACTAGGGTATCCTTTTCACCAGTGCCTAAAAGAGAGTGAGTCTTAATATGTCACTGGCTAGTCTTGTCTTTCAAGTAATTTTTAATATTCACCTAACATTATCACTACACAGGCAAAAACAATATAGAGAACCACATACACCATTTCAAAGTTCAGTCCTCAACATAGGGAAAGTGAGTTCTTCACATTTTGAATTTTTCTTTGTCACTTTTAAACTCTAGGTCCACCAAGAATTCTATAGAAACATACAAACAAGGGAAACCAAACAGGAAACCCTCAATTTTTTTTTCCTTTTTTCAGCAGGAAATTTAGCTCAAGAAGTACAATAGAACTTTGGCCATTCAGAATCCTTAGGGAATGGATGCTTCCAGAAAGCCAAGCTTTGAAAATCCCTGAGGGCAAACTCTCTTAAGCCCTAAACTAGGGTATTTAATTACTCTGAATTGAAACATTATAAAAATATACTGGGCATTCCCTGCATGTTAAACAGAGTAGGTTATTTCTTAATTAGTCAAAAGCATTTTAACACAAATCATTTACTTTAATACTACTTAAACATCCGTAGATTCAACCGAGGAATGTAGAACACTTTGGCAATTAATTAAATCACTCCAGTGTGTGTGTGTGTGTGTGTGTGTGTGTGTGTGTGTGTGTGTGTGTGTGTGCGTGCGCGCACGCATGCGTGTGAATTGCATTTGCCTCTGGAAGATTTTCCTTCACCTTTGCAATCAACTCTTTTTCATTTTTAATAAACTCTGCCCTTTAATTTGTAAAATTGAATATAGAGAACCAAGCCTGTTAAAATAGTAGTAAAGTTAGTGTAAATAATCAGTAGGTGAAAACCTGAAGAGTTCTGTGGATATCTAGAAAAACGGCTTTATTACCTCATGGACTTTGTGATAGCTCGACAAAACAAAGCAAAACAAAAGTCGAGTGAATGAACTTTTAGAGTCTGGACCTAATTAGTGTTCTTAACTGTGTGGACACAGTATAAGAGAGAACGGTTTGGACAAATTTAAAAATAATAATACAATAGACATGCATCTGTATTTAATGATAATATTTTTTGGGTCCTTGGGGGTTTTAAAGGAAATATGCCCATATTCAAATTTCTCTTGGAGTCAAACCTAGCACAACTTATGACTTTGAAACTACCAACTTAAATTTCATCAAAGCATGAATTCAAGAAATATCTACCAAATGATAACCACACGCAGACACTGATGGTGTTCAATGTACAGCAAATGGAGCTTCGGTGACATGCTAATTTCTTATCAACTTTTAATTGTTTAGCTGTTATTTATTTAGTTATTTATTCATATCAATATTAAGTGCCTTCTATTTTCAGAGAGGATACCAGGTCTTGAGGAATTCATGGTGAGCCAAAACATACAAGACTCCAGCTCTTCCATAGCCAGCGAATTCTTAGAGGAATTAGACAATCAAAGTATCAACAAATATTGTAAAACACATGGTGGTCAGGAAAATGTGCAGGGAACACGGCCCCATGGAAGCATATAACTGGGGACCTTGGCTGGGATGTCAGCAAAGCTTCTGCAAGGAAGTGAGGTCTGAGGTCAAAGTGAATGAGTTAACCCAGTCAAGAAGAGGTGCTGGGTTAGCTGGAGAGCATGCCAGGCTATTGGAACAGCCCATGCGAAGGCGGGAGGTAGGGGCACATGTGAGACACTTACAGAAGGCCATGCGGCTGAAACTAGGAGACTGAACAAGAGCATGGAACAATACGACCCTTGTGATGCTGGCCAGATGATGAAGAGCCTTAGAAACAATGCAGGGCCTCTTATGGAATTTGCTTCTAATCCAAGAGAATGGGAACCTAACAAAGTAATCATTTATTTTCAAAGAACAATGTCAATGTCCAACACAATAGAAGAGTTCCATATAGAAATCTAAATGGATTTCACATTTTACACGAAACATGGAAGACTAGCAAAACTTCTTTTAATGCTCTCCACGACTCCTTCAGCCATCTCTCTGCTACGTAGACAGCCCCGGATGTGTGTTTTTATGTATTTCAGTCAATACAATACAATTTCAATTTCTGTTTCATGTTATCTGTGTTGTTTCTCATCCAGGAGAACAAAAGATGATCCCCAGGTGACAGTCAGGACCATGTCACCTGAGCACTTCACCTGTTAGGAGAAGAAAGATATCAGAAGAAGATCCAGATTTGAGAAGGAACTAGAGGTCTCCAAAATAGGGGATTCCAGAGGAAAGTAGGATTGATGGATCAGCAGATGAATTAAACACTCAGAAAATAGTACAGTTAAGCACTCAATAGATGTGCCAGGGCACTTGGGGAAGAAAATGCAGTAGGTACCTAGAAAACTAAGTGAAATAAAAAATAGGGCGATGATTAGCTTCAGGAAAATAAAAGATTGCATAAAAAGAGAGACATAATCATAAGATACCCCTCGGTTCAACAGAAAATGTAAATATATACAATCAGATAAAATGAGACAGTGAAAGAGGAGGAGGTATGTATATGTGGTATAAGATAATTAAATCTTCGCATTTATCTTCATAAATAGCTTGTGTATATTCAATAGCTCATATATAACACTGATAAAAATCACTATGAGAATAT
Source organism: Pteropus alecto (assembly GCF_000325575.1). Taxonomy (NCBI): domain Eukaryota; kingdom Metazoa; phylum Chordata; class Mammalia; order Chiroptera; family Pteropodidae; genus Pteropus; species Pteropus alecto. Next base: position 8,489,711 of record NW_006431920.1, on the reverse strand, counting down.
TTTTTAAGAATATGGATTTGATTTCCAAAAGTAACAAAAAGAGTTCAAAATGATTATCTCAAAAAATGCGACTATTGAGTTTAGAAGGTAGAAGAAAGAAACTACTGTTTTAGTTTATAAACTTTGGGGGGAAATTGAACATTTTAAGATACATATGAATATATTGCTTTGATAAACATTAAAATTAACTTAAAAACAAGTATATGCATTTATTTCTCAAAGTATTTGAATTTATCTGATCAATGTGAACCGAAGTTTGGCCTACCATTCACACAAAATTTAAAACAAGTTAATATAAGTCAATTTGGGAAGAATTTACTGGTATTTTCAAAGGTCTTTTCCTTCTGCATTTATTTTTTTTTTCCTAGAGCAGCTCAGGAATTACCAATACAGTGCTTATGGACATTTTTTGAGGTGTGAGCTTAAATGGAAAATATTTATCTTGAAATTCTGCCAAGAGATAACAAGTATGGAACGGAATAACATGGCGCTCCATTATTCTGAAACAGGTACACAGAGGCAAAATGTAGCTCACTGAATTCGGCTTCAGGGTTCAACCTGAATCAGTCACAAAACAACCAAATCCTTTTGAGCTTAAGAAACATATTTTCAACACCTAAACAGCATGGCCTCCCTCACACTTTAGAAATTATTAACATCTCTGGTTTATAGATGTTTAAAGACCAGAAAATTGAGTGGAAAATGCAGAGAAATACTACTAATTATGCCTAATTAGTCTTTAAAGGTCCACAAGTGCACAGGGTTATTCGAAAGGCTGTTTAATTTAAAATGCTTATTCAAATTCATGAATATTCTGGGGTAAAGGGCAGTGGTCAAATCCTCATGACGCATGGCTCTGTGATGAAACCGTCTTCTGAGAAAAGCAGTTTGTGACAAAATGTACAATAAGCAGTAACTTCAAATTTATTTTTTAATCATTTTTAAATGAATTCTATCAATTAGGATAATTGGGAAATTTGGATAATAAAAAATCTAAGAATCCCAAACATAAATTGTAAAGTTAAATGCCATCAGCGCCAAATTAGGTACTAAATTTTCTTTTCCTCCATGCGTAAGGCCATGATTTTGCAGTAGTCAAAAATATTTTTATAAGAAAAATATTAATACTCACAATAGTCTTCTCAGAGCTGGAGAAGTAAGGCTGAGGGACAGGCTCTGGTAGAACCTCACCGTGTGAGTCAGCAGTCTGGTTGCAGACGACAATATCCACTCTGCCTGGTTCAAGCAGATAAAAAATTTTATTGCAAGGTGTTAAGTGCTTATAAAGTCTACAGGAAGCCAGAGAACCAGGTGTGGATGCTGTGCAAGAGAACCTCTGCTGGAAGTTTTGGTGACACAAGCCAATATTGTATGTTATTAGCAAAACCTCATCATATCCTGAGAAAGCACAGTTGTCATCTTCTTAGGGCACTGCCATGGCTTGCATGGACACTGTGTAGGACCAAAAACCAAAAACTCTGCCACTGCTGGCCCCTAAGTATCAAATGAGTCCACCCTCCACTCCACTCATCAGAAGATGAGTCTAGCAAAACTGGCACCTCGCTCTGCTCACTACCAAAGTGACGTCCTGCATGTATCTTTGGATGGCTGGAGCCTAGATCATACCACATACCTGGACCCCAGCCACAAAGGAGGCTGGGAAATGGAACTCACTAGCACTGGGGAGGTGGACTTCGTAACACAGGACAGTCTTCAAACATGAGAAGATGGATAAAAAGATCTTGGGCAGCCAGAAAACATAACAAATGTCCACTACTCAAATGTCACAATAAATATAATTGGTATTATTCCCATCTAGTAACAATCAATGCCTAAGAAATTTTTAATAAATCACATTATGAAGCAAGTTTTAAAGTTCACACCTTTACTTAAGTGAGATGTGACAATAGAAGTGAGATGACTCAGAGAAATAATATTTCATGGGCTATGTGGATTCTATACTGAATGTTTTTCCTAAGAGTTACCATGGAATGATAATGATGATGATGATGATGATGGTGATGATGATGAAAACGACTAATACTTACTAGTGTTTTCTATTTCTTGGGCATAGTGTTGAATGGTTTAAATAAATAAACAGCTCATTTATTTCATACAACAAACACATTAGGTTGGCAATTTTTTCATTTTACTGATGAGGAAAACAGGGCTAAAAGAAGTCCAGGAATTTTCCAAGAGGTGGGTGGAGCCAGAATGTGCACACAAAGCATCTAAGGAGCGCTGGAATTCTGGACTTAGAAAACCTGAAACTTTAGTCCCAGCTTTGTCACTAACACAGAATATCTTTTCTTAGTTTCTTTGGCAGTTAAATGGGAATCGGAACTCCTCTGTTACTTTTTCTACGTGGTTATTTTAGAAGTTAGATATGCGAGAACACGTCGTAAACTGCAAGGTGCTATTGATATGTAAGATGTTATTATAGCTAGTAGTTCATAAATGCTTTTTCACATCTTGGTTACTGTTATTTATTTCATTTTGTGTTATAAGCATTGGTTGGGTTTGTTCTCTAGCTTTCATATCCCCTCCATCAGGTAACGATTTCTCCCTGGAAGACCCTCGCCCTCCCCTTTCCCCATCCTACAGTATGAACGGAAGTGTCCTCACCCTCAGCTCCAGAACCAAGTCTGGGCTGGCTTCAGTCAAAATTCATACTCGATTCTACTGACATCAGGGACTGGCTCAGAGACGAGCATGTTACCCAGTCAGAGCTCAAGTGATAATAGACGTTTGCGAATTTGTGGGATGGAGAAGCTCCTCTCTCCTTTACAAAATCTAACAGAAAAGAACTGTCTTTTGCTTTAGGTAGCAGAAAATGCATCTCTGAGATTTGATACTTTTTGTTTCTATGACAGGAGCGGGGCAGGAGGCTGGCAGGGAGCCTCCGTGTACGGCCTGTGGAAAAGGCCAATCCAAGGGTACTAGGACAGAGAGGGAGAAACTGAGACCCCGATGACATCGCCCTAATCATAATCCAGCACAGGTGGAAGGCATGACGAGATCTTCGACTGGACGTTTTGATTACATTGACTGATACATTTCTTAGTTGTTTCAACTAATTTAAATTAGATTACATGTGACTTTTAACACCACATTGCACAAGTTTTTTAAAATAATTTTTGTCCTATGAAAAAATAACTATTATCCTTCAAATCCTTTTTTACCTTTTCCCATTTAAAAGATCTCAACTAAATTTCTAAACCACTGAAAAATAACGATAACATAAAGAATGTTCCAGTTTCTCACAAATGGGTGATTCCATGTATAAAAATGTTTTTCCCACTTTTCCTACTAGGTTCAAATCAAAATAGTAGAGCTGGAAGGAATTATCTAGCCCAAATTCCTCATTATACGCATGGAGAAGCTAAGATTCAGAGTAAAGTGACTTACCTAAACCCAGCTAATTATTTGCAAAGCTAGAGCCAGAAACCAGGTATTTCAATCTGTTTTTTTCCTCTTTTTTTTTTTTTTTTTTTTTTTTTTTTTTTTTTTTTTTTGCTTATTGATTTATAACAAAGAGACTGCCTGGTCATCTTTCTCTTGCCTTCAGATCAGAGCCTAAGGCATAATCTTTTGAATCCCTTCAATGTTAAGAAATCTCTATCCTTTGAAGATGGATTTGATTTTTGGAAACAATCAAAAGTCATTTAGTGCCAAGTGCAGTAAAGGAGGTGGTTAACCAAACCCAGTAATTCATTCTTTTTTTGGTCCAAAAAAGGTGTAACATTGAAAATAATGAGGCTGTTTTTTTTCTATGTAATTCATAAGCCAGCTTTGATGTTTCTATGTTAAAATTGAAATTTCTTGCCATTAATTTTGGAGTGATAGTACTCACAATTTGATTATGTCACATTCCCTGGATTTTAAAGGAGGCCCTGATAATAGTTCTATATTATTAAAGTAACAGCAATAATATGAAAATTTTTCTTGCTTCAGTAGATAGAACTGAGAGAGAAAATAAAGAATGAAATTTAGTTTAACAAATATTTGTTGGGTGCTTATTATACACCAAGCACTACTCCAGACCTTGATGAAAAGGAAGGGCATATATTTGCTTTTAACTCCTTATTGTAATATGAGAAATTGAGTCTCACAGAGGTTAAGTGAACTTTGTAAAGATTCTTGATTCCCAGTCCAGTAATCTTGGTAAAGAACCAACATGCATTAACATTCCACCTCGACATAATTAAATGCAAAATAAAAGCAGTCTCTGGCCAAGAGAGAGAGTGAATTGGCATCAAGAATTAACCATTCACTCTTATGAGCATGACCCAGAATAAGTAAAGTTACAATTCTTATTTAATCTCAGGAGATTAAATAGAGATGCTGATATAGAATTTAGAACATCAGGGAAATGATATCATCTGAAAATCTTGAAACACAATGTAAATCAGAAAATCTGCAAAAAGAAATAAGGTATCTTGAAAAGTTGAGTAGAAGATCAGCATTAATATTAGCCCAATATAGCACCGAAGGGGAAGACTGTTCAATCAGGGTACAAAGTTTCTTTGTTTAGATAAGTGTGTACTCAAAACGTGAGAAAGGATTTCTAAATATCTCAAGATTCTGAGCCCTTGTTTATGATTCCACATGCACTGTGCAATTCGGATGTGCATTTGATTTCACGGGTAGATTTCCACTATAAAAGTCTCTGAGGGTGGTCTTTGGGGCGATGATAACTCCTCTCATTACACCACCTCTCTTGATCCTGCCAGAGATCTGGTGCCTTAGGCACATAAGGCTGACCCCCTAAGGAGAAGTCTTGCTGTAGATTGAGGAACTTGCATTTAGTCCCAGTTTACTCAAACCTGTGGAGTTGATATTTGTGTTCAGTTGAAGAGTCAGATGTCCAGACCCAAGAACAGAAGTGAGCAGTCCAAAACAGATCATCTATTAAATGTTCCCCCAAAATTGTGGACAGAATCACCATAAACCAAAATTATGATCTTAGTGTTTAGTGAGAGCTCAGATCATTTCCCTTGGCTTTGGATATTATGCAAGAAAGGTAGAATGAGTACTCCGGTAAAGAGAAGGGAAAGGAGGCCTGTCCTGTGTTTGGACTATGAAAATGTTCAGGGTTAGTTATATTAACAAACACACACATATGATACATCTGGAGGATGAAAGTGTTTGATGGTCAGGTGGTTGTGTCTTCCCACCAAATTTTCTTTTTTTCTTCCTTCTGGCATATGTCAGAAAACTCACAAATGTGCCATGACTTGAAAAATCTTATAGACTATTAAATTAAATGATCCAGACCCTTAATGCATCTCCCACAGGAGAAAGAGATGAGATGAACATATGGAAGATTGATATGCAGCACTTACACACAAGTGAGGGTGTAGTGAGACGAGGAGGTAGTTAGCTATTTCAGTACCACCCCTGGGCATCTGTAGACTGTGAAAAGTCTCTTAAAGTGATTCTGATGTGCTCCTTTACCTACGAGAGAATCCTAGAACATGGGTTCTGACTGTACAGAAATAACAAACTATGGCCAATAGGTAGTGACTATTTAAAGTTGGACAAGTTAGTTTTAAACTATGAACCAACAGTTACTGATTTTATGAATTTTGGGTAACTTAGTCACTGTGAGCCTCAGTTTCCTGATCTATCAAATGGTTGCTATAATACATATCATGGAATTTTATGATTATTAAATGAGAATGTATGTAGAAGAACTAAAGTAGTGCTACTTAATAAATGTCGAGGAAAAAATATCTCAAAACTCCTCTATGATAAAAGAAAAAATTGTAACATCAACCAGAGTTTTTGAAGGTTAAGATATCAGAGACTAGAGACAAGATTGAGTTCCTAGTATAATAACATTCTTTACCTACTTACACATTTAACATTAATCATCCAAATATTCCATCAGATAGTTTTTATGTTTCCTGTGTGTCACATTTAGAAAAACAAAGTTTAAAATGTCCCAATGATTTCCTTTACTACAGTATGGGAAGGGGGGTGTTGGAATGCTGGGTGGAGTTGCATAAAGTCATCATTCACTGACTAAAAGGAAATTATCCTTGTATAATAACAATAACAAAATTAATGACACCTTATAGTTATATGAGCATTTGTTGTGTCAAAGTTCTACCTGTAAGATACATATAACACAAAAGTCTTCCCCCAACTTAAGCCATACTCTACAATGAGGATTGAAATCAAATCAAACCACCAGTTAAATTCATGTAAAGAATTTTCTGATTATACTACTTACTTCAGATGTAAAAGTAATCATTCAACTATTTCCCTCTCTAAAGAAAATGGTTATAGCATTTTTAAAGACATAGAGTAAATCCAACCTTAATTGTCATTTAAAACATAATCTGGGAAAAAAAATAATAGTTTTTAAAATTTATCTTTAATGTAATTTCTTTAGTTTCTCTGCCACCATAAGACTGTCAATGCCAATTTCTTACACAAAGTGTGCCCCTGCCCCCCCCAAAGAGTAATAACTACTGATTTCATTTTATGAAGATATGCCATGATGCTAAATGGGACAAAAAGATGAGACAACAGGCGGTTTTACTGGAGTCCAGAATTAGAGGCCGCCCAGCAGTGACAAGAGTTCTCTCGAAGGATCTAGGAGGAAATGGAATCGGAGAAGAGTTGCAGCCATCACTGGCCAGAGAGGTTGGAGTCATAATAATCTTGTTTTACCCTTTGTCTCACCTTTAAGTCTACAACCAGTGCTTCTCATTTGGCCATTTGCTCAGAAGCAGAAGTCATTGAAGAATAGGAAATGTTCCCTTCAACACACAGAGCAGAAGCAGAGGAAATAGATCAGACAGCAAACAAGTAAAAATATTGAAGTTGACTTATCAACATGGACACAAAAATTCTCAACATAATAAAGTGTAATTAACCTAGTAGCGTATTTTAAAACATCATAATCAAGTAACTTGATTAAAGAGTACTGCAATTATTCAACATCAAAAAATCAGTATAATAAAAAAATTAAGAAAGTAAAAATGAAAAACAGTAAGTGCAGAAAAATTATTTGATAAAATTCCTAACAAACTAAGAATAAAGAGAAATTTTTTAATGTGATAAAGAACTAAACACTTACAGCTAAACACCTACAACAGTTAAACATTGACAAGCATAATAAATAATGAATGATGTAATTTTCAAAGAAGTCTCATTAAATCAGGAACACAGTAAAGATGTCTTCTACTTCCTATTAATTCAGTATTATGTTGGAGATTCTGATTACTTTTTTAAAAAATAAAGAAAGATGTATATGATTGGAAAAGAAAGAGAAAAAGGGAGCATTTGATGTCTTGCTTCCCAAAATGTTGTCAAATTGGCTCAAATAAACTCATAACAATTTTCTTTTAAAAAAGGAAGAGAAAAGGTATATTTACAAGTATCTTGATTATTTTTACAAAAAAAAAAGACCTAGGTATTCTACGGGTAAACTATTGGACTTAAGAAGAAAGTTTAACAAGTTTGCAGAATATAAGATAAATATCAAAATTCAATAGCATTCTTATACACTAGCAATAATTAGAAAATAAAATTAGAGTAGCAGATATTCTTAATAGCCACGAAAACTGTGCAATATCTAGGGATAAGTTAACAAAATTATGTAAAAATTTTATGTACAAAATTTAAAAGTTACCTAAATGAAATGAGCTAGAGAAATAGACAGACAGACCTTAATAAATGCTTGAGTATTCTACTTTTATGAAAGAAGAAACCCAAAAGGGGTTACTTTTCCACCAAATTCAATGTGATTTCCAAAAAAAATTTGTTGTGACTCTTCATGGGTTTAGCAAAAGTATTCTAAAATTTGCACGAAGATATAAATTAACAAGAACACTCAAGACAATTGGGAAGAAGAGGAGCAATATTTGCTCTGTAAGATGCCAAAGCTTACTATGCTTTAGTAATTAAGACTGCATGGTACAGGCACAGCAATAGTTAGATAGATTAATGGGACAGAATGGAAGGTCCTCAAATAAGTACACACTGTCATATATAAAAAGAGAGAAATTACTAAATTGGGAGGAAAGGGACTAGTCAATAAATGTTATTGTGACAACTGACTTTCCATATGGAAGGAAATATAATTATATACCTACTTCACTTCACACCATGCATGAGATTAAACTCTGGATGTATTTAAAAACAAACAATGAAAAAGTAAATTTTAAATTATCAAAAGAAACTATAGAATAATATCCTACATTTTTACAACTTGAGCCTGAAGAATTTCTCTAGCTCATTTCATTTAGGTCTCTGCTCAAATGTCACCTCCTTGGTAAATATTTCATGAAGAATTTATCTATAACATGACCCTGTACCCTCTTTATTATCTGGTTTTATTGTATTGCATTTTGTTTTATTTAATAAATACTTATGATAAAAGTACTATGTTCTAGGAATTTTATTTTTCTATTTATCTCTCTCTGTCTGTCTATCTATCATCTATCTATTATCTATCTATCTATCTATCAATCATCATCTACCAATATTTAATTCTCCAAAACAATCTGGTACACATTATCATTTTCTGGTACACATTATCATTTTCATTTTGTAAATGAGGAAGCTGAGGCTCACAGAGGTTAAATAATTGCCCTTAGCCAGTAAGTGGCAGAGCCGGGATGTCAACCAGACAGTCTATTTCTAAGCTGTGCCCTTAACTATGTTGCTGTACTTCCCTTTACACTGTTTTATTTTTCTTCATAGCAGTTATTATCCCCTTACATTATTTTTGACATTAATCAAATTATATGTTTTTTGTTTATTTTCCTATTAATTTTTTAACTACCATATTCTCCAGTGCTTAGAAGAGTGCCTGGAATACAACAGGTGTTTAAAAAATAATTTTGAAAGCACAGTGTGAACAAAGAGAAAGAGAGAGTGAGAGAGAAATTTCTTAAAGAAGTCATCACACTGGAAATCATTTAAAAAAATGTGATAAACCTCACTTGATCAAAATATAAAACTTCTGTTTATAAATTACATTATGAATAAAATTAAAAAGTAAGCAACAGAATGAAAGAAGATATTTTCAATGAGTACAATTAGAAATAAAGAAATGTATAAAGCATTCTTACCAATCAATATGAAAAAGACAAACATCTAACATAAAAACGAAAAAAAACCTCAATGGGCAATTCACAAGATAAGTAAAACAAGTAGTCAATACATATAAAAAGTTGCTTGAACATTATAGTAATTAGGGAGTTGTAAATAAAAACAGCAATCAGACAATTTCCCCGCATTAGAATACTAAAAATTAAAATGACTGAGAATACCAAATATTGATTTGAATGTGAGAAAATGAGAAGGTGCAGAACTGGTGATGAAAGTATAATTGCTACAAACATATTGAAGAATAATTTATTAATACCTATCAAAGATGAAGATACAAATGTCTATGACCCAAAATTTCTATTTCTTGATATATGCCCTCCAATATAAATATGCAAAGACACATGTCTAATTAAAATTTACTGTAAATTATTTGTATAATTAAACATTGGAAAAAAAAACTTTAAGGTACATCAATGGATGAATGACTAAGGGCAATAGAATACTATACAGCAGGTAAAATAAATGCGTGATAGAATGTTCTTTATATTGGTTAGATCCAATTGGTCTACAGTATTATTCAAATCCACTGTTTCCTTATTGATTCTCTGTAAGTGGTTATGTGTGTCACTTATTTCTCAATAACTTCCCCCCCCCCAAAAAAATGAGTGAGCCTATGTATGAGGCACCTCTTAACAAACTGATTCTCCCATAAATGACAGCTATAAACTCTAGACAAAACACAAGAACGGCTACCTGAGGGCTCTGGAGATTTAAGGAAAAAGGGAGATCTTGGAGGGCAGTCAAAATCTGGAGAGAATGACTAGCATAAAATGAATTCTTTGTCTTTGGGGGCTTTGTCATGAAAGCAGCCAGTCATGGTACAGGCAGCTGAAATTCTGGGAGCAAGCATGAAAGGAGTCACTTAAAACCAAGGCTGCCAGAAAGAAAAAAGGACCCCCAGAAATGAAGGAGCTTGAGAAGGGGACCTCCCAACTGTGTATAAACTCAGCCCATCTCTGGCAGACCCCTAAACCAAGCAGGCACAGACAAACTAGAAACACTTGGAACTAAGATTTAACAACTTCTCTAAACTCAGGCATGACATCTTGAAATTTCTGTCTAACCAAGTTCATCGCCTGCTTAACAGATGCAACAATACTTCTTGTGGAGCAGTATAATAGAATCCAGAGTTAACACGATGTAACATTCTCCATGACCTGGATAATATCCCAAAATATTTAACATAGAAAAGGCCAAGAAAATGTGCACTATTTTCAAAGGAAAAGACAATCAACAGGTGCCAACAATAAGACGACCCAGTCTTGAAACTATCGAAGACTTTAATGCAGTAAGTGTAGTGATGATCAGTAAGGTGAAGGAAAATAAACTTAAAATGAATGAAAACATAGGAATCACCAGCAGAGAAATAGAGAATTTGAAAAAGTATATAAAAAAATATAATCTCTGAAATTTAAAAATTATGGAATGGGCATAATAGAAAAATGAAGATGACAGAAAAAAGTGCCAATCAATTTGAAATAGATCAATAGACATTATACAATCTATAAAAGAGAGAGAAAAAATGGAAAGAGATGTTCATTCAAAAAATATTTGAGCACCTTCCCTACGATCAGTGGTCACAGTTGTTGGTCTCTGCTCTGGGAAGGGAGGGAGGAAAAGAGAGGGATAGGACTTTAAAAAGTGACATGAGAGATTTGAATGTCATACTAATAATTATTTTCCAGTTTTATAATAATAATTCTTAATCTAAAGCATTTTAAAAAGGGTAAATATTTGTGCACTCTGAGTGGTGAATAGATGGGTGTTTGTTATATTAGGTCGTTGGCAGTGTTCTATATTTGTTTTTAACATATAATCAAATGTGATGGAAATGCATTAAATCTAAGGACCTGAGAAATTAAATTATGGATTTAGATTCAGCACTGATTGATGGATAAATAAAACTAAATATACACCTCCATTAAAGCTTCATTATTTTCTTGACTTTTATAGAGATGGAGAAGGAAAGGCCACATAATCTGAGAAGTATAAGAGAAAATGTGTCTCATTACTTGAGAAGGGCATAAATGTCTGCGGGAAATCTAGAACAGATATCAAAATATTAAGAGGATATTTCTGTGTATCAGAATTTAGAGGATTCTTATTTCTTTTTTCATTAATTTGCTTATATGTGTTTTCTAATTTTTTTAACTATGCAAATTTACTTAAAAAGAAAATATTTTTTAAATACTACTAATTATATTGGTTTAAGAATATTCTGATGAACTACTATCTGAAGAGTCATATTGTATTCATATATTGTGTATAAACAATTGTACTTATTTATTTACATATAAAAACAAAGCTGGTATCAAATAATACAAGATAGATAAATATTTTAACTATGAAAGTGTATACCAATGTGAAGAGTTATTTCTTATAAATGTATATACACATATGTAGGTCTATTTTTACACCTATATTCTTCAAATACTTAGATGCTTAAACAACTAGCTAGAGAATATTTTGTTCAAAGAGTTGCCAAGTCTTTACTATTTACACATTTATAAATGAGCTTTACTGTACACAAATCTTTTTATTTGGTTTTGTGAGTATTAATTAGTTTAGATTCTTTAAGAAAAATCACTAGGTCAAAAGATATGACATTTTCTACCTCTATTTGTCATCTATCTGTCTCTCTGTCCATTTGTCTGTCCATCCATTCATCCATCCATCCATTCATCCATGGATCTATCTATACATTTTCCTGATCCTGTTGCCAAATTGTCTCTCATAAGTAGTATATGAAAGTGCCTATCTCATGAGGCCTTGGGTAATGGAGCATGTTTTCAATCTTATTTTAATTTGATAAGAGAAAAAGGTATCTTTTTTTTCCCGAAAAGATTGGGATTGATGCTGTACCACAGACATGTAGAAGCCCTTGCCGATCACTCCCTGGGATCCTTCCGGCTCAGAACCCAACCACTCTGCTTGCTCCCATATCACAGTGTTCATCTGCAGTCAGGTTACCTGGCTCATCAAGGGGAGCTCTGAGACCACTGGAGTTCAGTCATGTAAAAATGGAGAAGAGCGCTCCCACTCCAGGGCCTTGGTGCCTTGAATTGCTTGAAGCCCTACCTGTCACCCTGAAGTATTTGAGGCAGCTTAGAAACAGGTGGCCAGCACCCTCTTCTATTTATTCCTCCCACTCTCTCCCTGGCTCATCGCTCAGTGTTAGCTATGGAGTCCTCCGAATCATAGAATCACAATGATCTATTTTACCCTAGTAATGGCGAATATTACAGCACTTTTATAGTTTCATTCCTTTTCTCTCTGGGTAAGAATTCTGAATTCTTTCTCCATGGTCTGCCATTCTCGCTTCTAGCCTCTTTTGCTGTGAGTACACACAGATACATCTCTTTCTAAATGAAGTTCATTTAGACCCAGGAATATGTTCTTAGAATTGGGAAAATTTACTGATCAATGTGAGAAAGGGGTCTTTATAGCAGAGTGCCTATGGAAGTGCATTTTCAACTTTTAAAACTTATCACGGGTATGAAATTAACATAGAATTAAGGATTTGTTAGAGCAAGTCTTCTATCTTTCTTGCATTTTTAAAAACAATTCTAGTAATGGATTTTGATTAATACAAAGCAGTGGTTCTTGATTGTTCTTTTTGATCTTAGAGAACAATTTAAATATTTGGAGGGACAGTTAGGGGTTGTCATAATGTTAGAGGGGCACCACTGACATTTACTGAGGCAAGTACCAAGATTACTAGATGGACAACAATGAACAAGACAGTCCCAAATAAGTAATAATCTATTTATAATTAATCACCTTTGATGTATAGACCCAGTATTATTTGCACGTTCCAAACATACACTGAATTTTCCAATGATAAAATTTACTGGGTAGAAGAAAGATTGGACTTTATTTTACTCAGAATATTAGTAAGTTGTTCCCCATTTCAGCAAACCCCGACACATGTTAACACCGACACATGCAGCAATCTCATAGATCCATGTACAGATATAAGGATCCATCATCTCTCTTATGTTTTCCATTGTGGTCATGTTCTAGCAGGTACATATTGAAATCTGTATATAACTTTTATTATAAAATACTTATCTTTTAATTCTTTATTATATTGAAATTTGAGTTCTATAATGATTTTTTTAAAAAATTGTGTGTGTGGAGGACAGTTTTATTTCAGGATAGTAAAAGGCATATTACAGCATATTTGTTATAAGAACACTTTGGGTGATAAGGTGGAGAACCACTTGTCTAGAGAATGATCCTTCGCTACCAGCCCAGCTCCCCAGACTAATGAGCAGAAAAGTGTGTATCTTAACCTCCAGACTGGCTCTTCAAACAGTAAAATAAGCAATGTTTGCTCATCCTTTGGAAAGCAAACTAATTATTTGCCGAGAATCATAAAACTACCACCAAAAAAATAATGGGAATAGTGGATTGTCTCTATCTATCTCTATCTCTATCTCTTTCCCCTCTTCATTTCCTCTCTCCCTCCCCACTCCACGGGCAAACAAAAGGAACAGATTTGCAAATGCTGCTCAAACTAAGAAAGGGAGGATAGATGGCATTTGTCAGGTCAAACCAATTTTCTCCAACATCAACGTTTTTGTTTTTCTCTCTGCCTAAGATGTCATTACCATCTTCCATGTTGGCTTAATTCCTACTTACTGTTTGCGATTTTACTCAAGTGACACTCTCACCAGAAAGCCCTTCTTGAGAAACCAAATCATGTCCCTTTGAACTCATTGGTTCCTTTGAACTTATCTATTCCTCTCCTTTAGAGCTTATCTTCTCTGCTCGATTCTGAGCTGTTTAAAGCAAGAAATCTGATTTGTGTTCCCTTGTAGTTTTCAAAATGTCTACAAAGTAGTAGCACTGAGGAATTATTTGCTGATGAAAAAAATTCAGTTTTGTTTCCTCAACCAACTCTTTCCTTATAAACGGTTTCTTAATTCCTATTCCCAAATAGACCTAGGAGTGTTTCTGGTATCTGTGACGCTCAGGAGCACTGGACATCTTCAGAGAAGGCAATTGTCTCTCTTGAAGCTGGAGAGGAGCAAGGAAGAAGAGCGATTGCTCAAGGTGAGCTGTATGCAAGCTGAGAGAGAACAAGAACACAAGGCCCGTTGGGTCTAAAACAACGTTAACACACTCAGATGTCTAAAGGGTGACAATATGCCCCGATTTGTCTAGAACAGTCCTGGTGTTTGTTTCTTGTCTCAACATAATACTTGTTTTCAAGAACTTTCACTCTCAGAAGTGTCCAGATATGGATGCGACATGGTGTCCTCGATGGATGGGGTCTAGGTGAGTGCCCTGTGTAAGTAAAGCTGGCAGGTGAGGGCTATGATGTAGGGAGTGTACATGACAGAGCTGAAGAAGTTCCTCCCTGGAGCTGCCACATGCAACCTTCCGTCCTCATGTTGGGAGATCTTCAGATATTTCCATATAAGTCAAAATTTGCATTTTCAAAGGTTGGGAACTAATTCTATTTAAAAACTTTTGTTTTACTTTTCGAAAAACACTGCGTGGGGTCAGATTTGCTCTGAAGCTGATGGTTTTAAAGCATTTCTCTAAAAGAAACTAGCTAGATCCAGGTACTTTTGACCCTGAAGATGTCTTCCTTTGAGGTGCCCATTTTATTAGGAAAAAAAAAGCAAAGTAGGAGAAAGGCGAGGGGAGGGTCTAATCTTGGATTTATTACTTATTAGCTGTGTGACTTTGGGGAAACCTTCACGAGTTTATGCTTCTTCTGTAAAATAGGAAACATGGTTTAAGTGCCACTAGATGTTCTCTGAGCTCTAAGATTCTACAATTCTTGAATTCTGACGTTAACCATTGCTTTTATTTTTTCTAATGCATTCACCATCCAACCTGAGTATCCAAAAGGGGATCAATTCTTCATATTTTTCATTTTTAAAAAATAAAATCCATTCCCCTACATATTTCTCAGATGTCTGGCTCCTAATAGATGTACTATTAAAAGCACTGAGTAGTACTGAAATATCACTTCAAAGAAAAATACACTATCATATTAATTTCTGACCAAGCACGGGACACCTTTGCCTTTTTATTATTACTAATATTGAAAATTTTGCATAGGTAAAAATTTGAAAAAGATATATTAAATTGGTTACCGAATTTTTGTTGCGTGGTAAGATTATGGGTATTTTTTTTTCCTTCTCTGCATTGTGTCAATAGTAAAAAACATTAAAAATGATCTTTTAGATAAGTACATAGAAAAAGAATCAGAAAGAATACACAAGAAACCATGAGTGATGATTATCTTTGTTGAAGGAATTGAGATGGGGAAGGGAAGTATATACACAATTTTTTCTCCATATGTTTGTGTATTATTTAACATTTTTATACAAAACATGCATGCATTATTTATGTACTTAAAATGAATTAATTAAATTTTAAAATGAATTATTTATTTTATATTTAGAGAGACTGAGTCTTCCTTGATTGTAGAATGTTTTGTCAATTTCATGCCAAACAGAACCTTATGTATCTGCTCAGCTTCTGCAATTTATTAAAGACAGGCTGGAGAGAGCATGCAACTTCTCCAAAGTAGCAGCATTGTTGGAGGCCAGGTTGGGGCTAACACTCAGTTCCGCCTCAGCCGAGTCTGCAGCATTTCTATATGGCTTGAAGTCCATAAATATTCTTCTTTAGGTGTGAGTTTATTGGTGGAGAGAGACATCGATTTCCTAACATCATTATTGAGATCATATCTGGATAAACAAATTTTTTTTTCCTCTTTTTGGGGGAGAAGTGGGCTAGAGAATCCAGTTGGATTATTCTTTGAATAGTTATTATAATTTATCTCCTTTCAAGTTCAGCAGATACATGCCTCTGTGAGAAGCACAACACGTGGAAAGTTTATTGCTAGCTATTTGTATTCCTTCAGTCCACAAGGAGCCTAGCAGGAATCACTTCCCCACCAAGAGCAAACAACATTCTTTTTTTAAAGCAGTCTGTTTCTTGCAGAAATCTCCTCCCCCAAAAGTCATCTAGTCTTTCTTCTTTTAAAAGTTACCCAAGAATCTTGCTTAATCTCCATATGTCTTACTTTCAGTGTGGAGCCAAAATACATCTCACTTAGGCTATTTTTTTCCTTTAAGAATATCCACTGCCCTTTAGTTTGGGGAATTGGGCATTATCAAAACCAAATCACAAATGGAAATGTTTGAAGAGTAGCAGAGATTTCTACTTTTATCCCTTTAAAAAAAATAGTAGTCAAGTTTGTATTCCATTAACTTTCATCCTAAACATTGGGATTTTTGTAACTTCACTCTTTATGGTACCTGCTGATTTTTTGTTCATAAATACAGTTTGGGCTTCAGCTCTTGCCTGGATGAAATAATTAATATTAATAGATAGATAGATGATAGATAGATAGATAGATAGATAGATAGATAGATAGATAGATAGATAGATGTTGATTCGTACCCATAGGGAGTTCACGATGTGTCACAATAGCTTTTCCTTGAAAATGTCCCTCATCTTTCCCCTTTGTGCAATCAACCCCACTAAGACAGTCCCACCTGTGCCTCCCTGAAACAATCGACCCAGGTGTTTAACAGATAAAGGGCTCTCCTGCCAATTTCCTGTGACTACTTCTCTCCTTCCTCTCTTTGTTCCTTTCTTTTCTTCCTCGTTCTTCCTCCTGCGGTTGTCACTTTGAAATCGACCCCACCCTTCCCTTCTTTTCTCTTGTCCTTTCACCGGCTGCTTCATCATCTGGTACTGGTGAATTCTCTACCTGCTCTGTTTAAACTTGTTTTGGGTCTGAGACAGGTGAGGGTGCCTCCACCTCCTTATCCTCTTGTTACTGTCTCCTGCCCCAGGGCAAATGCTTCTCTTTTTTGCAAAGGTTGCACCATCTCCTCTTCTCACAATGGCTACCTTTGTGTCCAGAATCTCTACACCTGAAACAGCAGAGCAGGCTGCATACCACACTGATGTTGACTGTGTGGATCCCGGTGTTAGAATGATCCCACAGCAGTGCCCAGTGACCTCCACAGTCAGTGTTCCATACTGAAAGTGTCATGTTCGTTTAGGACACCAAAAGGATCCGTAGCCTTTCCTTCTGGAGTTCTACCACCTCTGATTCACCTCTGCTCCCTCGGGGAGGACCACAGACCTACCCCTTAAATGCATTCACGAAGCAGAGATAATTAGAGTTTCCACTCTGTAATTTCAGTGTAGGCTGGAGCCGGCTCATACCAGAGTCAATTGGTAAAATTTCAGGAATTTCATGAGTCAGTAGACATCAGGTTGGTAGCTTGAAATTGGTCATGAGGGTGTATTTACCACTAAAATTGGCAGACACCACTAATCAGTCTCCCACATCCCCCAGCCCCTGGGGATCTTGTTGTTGAACATGTATTAGCAAGCTGAAGACAGAGCACTGATAAACACTTAAGGGAAAGAAGTTTATGTAAAATGTGACAACTCAGTTTATGAAAATTCTTTGAATCTTCTGTCTAAAAATCTTGAAGTTTCTTGAAGTTTCTTGAGACTCTCTTCTTTTTGAAAGGACTTTGCTGGGCTTCTCTTCCTACCTAACCCAGTCTCTTTTGCTTCTGACCCTTTAGCAACAACGGATCTTTCACCTAAAAATGAAATTTAGTAATAAATATGGGATGTCTCCTCTGTTTCCAGGTTTTTTTGTTTCTTGTTTTGCTTTTCCTTTCCAGTTTCCCATTGTAGCCAGAGGCTGAGGTTAACCAGGCTACCACGTTGTAAAATGATTCTACTGTCTGTCACCTGCTTATAGCCCTGATTCTGCAGCTTCACCTTGTCACCTCTCCTTTCAGCCCTTTCAACATCTAGTTGACTTTTCTCTACCCTGGCCATTTTCTGAAATTTCCCCCCAGAAGCCTCTTCATTATCATGTCATCACTAATGGAAGTCATTTTGTAATCTATGGATTGAGCGAGAAAGAATTCAAGGTGCCATGACAAGAGACAATGTCCTCAGAGAACCTTAATCAGTGACACAAGAAGGACTAGAACCCAGGTCTCCGAACTAGCATTTTCACCAGCAGAAGGACTGCTTATTTGGATCCTCAAGTGCTTGTAATTCACTCTGCTTTAACTTTCTAAAACTTAGGCCAGGCGACAATTACAACTTTACTCAAGAAGTTTAAGCGAAAGAAGAAAATAAAAATTTATTGGTTCATGGCTGCGATTCAGGTCACCAAATAACATCACCACGAATCTTTCCTTCCATCCTTAGAATCCATTTTCTTTCCTCTGTCCCATCCTTCTCAAGCAGCTCTCTCCGCAAAGTGATGGTAAACCCAGGAGCACCCAGCTTACATCCTACCAATTGAGAAAGCCCAATGAAAGAAACAAAAGGCTCTAGAAGTTTCTGCTTGTTCTGGAACAGGCTTACTGTCTCACTCCTAGAGTTGCAGGTTGAAGTCAACCCCATATGTGCTGCGAAGGAAAATTGGAATGCTGGGGGGAGGCAGGGGAAGGAAGATGGGCAAACAAAAGAGATGCCCAGTAGAGCCCAATGGAGAATGAAAGAAAGGTAACATCTGTCATTTACATGGCTGCACTTGTGCATAGAGATGGTGCCAGTACAAGAAGTGCTACCATATCTGCCCAGCTTCACAGAGCAGGAGAAACCAGAGTAGAAATTTCAGAGGTGAGTCAATTAGCATGGTGAAAGCCTAAATAGCCTAAATGTTGTTGGTAGATGGAAAACTGATACTTTCCCAATTTATCAGTGGCAGAGAAATCGACACAGTAGTTTTCTTAACTCTTGACATTTTAGTTGAAAAATATTTACTTCCAAGTATCTTTTTTCCTTTAAATATCTCACTCTCTCATTTTTCACAATAAAGCAATTTCAGTAGAAATGAACAAAACACCAAAGAGTGTCCCTAGACTGACAGGAAGATGAAATAGATGATGGTATGGGTCTCTTCTATTTCTAATGTCCATGGTTTTTAAGAATGCAAGCTGCTGACACAAAATGAGACAACTAGGAAAACACGTAGAAGTTAAACGTGTCCAGATGCCTGGCAGGTTACCCCTCCCCCACCAACCTGCCCCAAACATCTTATTATCCGATCTTTCGTTTGGCCTCTTTTCCCAGTAAAGAGCTGCCTTTCTCCTAGGTAATTTGAGCATCAAGTATGTATCATGGCCCACCCCAGTGCACAGTGTTTTCAAACAAACAAACAAAATTTTTAATTGAATTTTAACAAGACATACTGTTAAATAATAGGATACTCCTAAATCATAGGAAACCAAAGTATACTATATATAGAAATGTTATGTCTTACTATAGGTTCAGAGAACAGTAGTTTTCCTAAAGTGACTCCAAAATATACTGAATCATAAATTCTGGAGGTGGGGTCCACCCCTGCATTTTAACAAACCCTCTAAGATGATACAAGCTAGGGCTTCCAAATCATTGAGACTTATCTCTTAATTTCCGTAAGCCTCAGTTTCATCACCTATATATAGTATGTGCATAGAACCCACCTTGCAAGGCTTTCTTGGGGATTCAATTTGACTAAAATTTTTATTGTTATTATTAACGTTAATAATAAAATACAAATAAATGTGAATGTTTGTATATATATTATATACCATTGTATATTATGCATTACTATATGTTATATATGTTGTAAATGATATATCATGTATGATATATTACATATGGTGGAATAAAATGAAATATAGTTTTTGCATAACAGAGGTAAGTACAGGGAATCAATATTGAGTGACAGCATAAGCTAATCAAATTCTCAATGAAATAGGACAATAAAGTAATTAGCTCAGTGCCTAACCCCTTGGCTACTGCTTCATAAATAGTACCTACTATTATTACTAAATTAATTTATCAAATTGACATTTTAACAGAGTTAGGTAAGGTAAAATTCTATATTTAAGTTTCAGAAAATCGATTTCCCAGAAAAGAAAGAGCTTGATTTTAATCCTGTTCTGCTCAGAGAAAGAATAAATGAACACAAATGTTTCATGAATACCTTTTCCCAAGTAGAAATAATTGCATTTTCATTCAATGTTACGATTCTCTGAATCTACGAATTAGTTTCCAATTCTTTGTTATATCCCTATAGATTCCTATAAAATAGATGAAAATCTTTTTGTAACAATTAGCTTTCCTTTCATCCCAAAATCTAATAAAGAAATTTTTTTCATTCTAAAGTCTGGCTAAATTTATTTTGAGCTTTATGGTCCTGGATAAAAGGCATGTGAGAAAGAAGTCTCCAGACGGGCAATGAGATACACATTAGGTTCCAGTTAACTACCTGGAAATTTATCTTTCAGGGATGCAGCATCCCTCAGGTGCCAACTACTGAGAGGGCAGTGCTCTCTTTTTTTCCTCAGGGAAAAAATAGAATTTTTACTTGCTCAATGATTTGTGGACTCTTTACAAAATTGTAGTGAAAATGGAAGAGAATTCAGCTCAAGTGACCTTAGCTCGAGGAGCAATAAATTTGGATTTTTTTTCTATTTCTTTCATCTCAGACGACTGTGTTTACTTGAAGCATAAAACATCTAAGTCGCAGAAGCAGTTGACGCAGAGTACAGAGCAATGGTTCTCAATTCTGCTGCATTTAGTTTCAGCAGGTTTGAGGACTTTGTAATCTGCCTTTACCAGGTATTCCCCACTCCCCCCAGAACCGAGCCCACCCCAACTAGCAGTTCTAATTTAGGTCTGAAATCTCATTTTGGAAAATAACTGGTACAGGGAAAAGATAACAGGATTTTGAATCATAATAATATAGACTCGGGAGCGGGGTCTTGGCAAAATGGTAGAAGGAGGTCAAAAGGTACAGACTTCCAGTTACAAAATAAATGTGTCTCGGGGATGTAATCTACAGCATAGTGACTATAGTAGTTAACAATACTATATATTGTAGGTTTGAAAGATGCTAGGAACATTGATCTTAAAAGTTCCCATCACAAGAAAAAAAAAATTGTAACTATGTATGGTGATAGACGTTAACTAGACTTATTGTGATGATCCTTTCACAATATGTACGAATTATGTCATATATCTAAAACTAAATAATGGTATATGTCAATCATATCTCAGTTTTAAAAAATATGAACTCAAAGTTTGGTGCTGCCATTTTCTGACTAGTACAGCTTAGATAACTTGTTTAGTATTTGAGGCTCAATTTCCAAATCTACAAAGTGGAATTCATTATAACACCTACTTCAGTTATTATTCTGACAGTTGTATGAAATAATACACGCTATGTGCCTAACATGCACCATGAGTTCAATTAACATCTGTCCCCTTTCAGGGAGCCTTCAGGAATATACCTTGAAGCTATGTGAAGAGATGCCAAGAAGACACACACAAACACATATCACCTTTCTGTGATTTTTTCCCCCACATTTATAATGAAAATAGGTATTCAGAATACATCATTGCTTACTTTTACTCTTCTGCTATTTGCACTACTGCCTTGTATTATTGTTTAATGGTTAACGTGTGTTTTTGTATGTGTGAGCACATGCGGGTCTTTTCTATAAAACCAGCTTACAGGCTTTTGGGGAAGCAGAACTATTTGATGCTTTGTCTGAAATATCTAACACATTTCCATTACATTAAAGGTACTCAATAAATATACACTTGATTAATGCATTTGATGCAATAAATAATGCCAATTGCTAGAGAATTGGGCAACTGTCTTCTCCCCTCTATTCTGACTAAATAAAGACAATAGGATCAAATGATCCTGCTTTACTTGAACTATGGTCTCAGGTAAATTTTAAAAAGAGTCTACGGGCTTTTTTGTTTTTGAGAACATTTATAATAATAATGGTAAAGAATTATTAATACCTTGGGTTGCATATAGTTCTTAACAGTTTTCAGTTGTCTTTCACAAAATAGATCTTATGTTCATCATCTGAAAGATCAGTTACCTAAAAAATTGATAAAACCATAATAATAAAATTTTGAGATGTCAATTTAGAATATCCTTGGAGTGATACAAACATCCCCAGAAACAGAGAAACAAACCCTGTCATATTCCAAAACTAAGCAAAAGAATATCTCTTTTAAATTTAAAAAAATGTATCTTTTAAATTTATTATTATTATTTATGCCTACAGCACTTGGTCCTTCTAGGTGGTCTCCTATCCAAGTACTAACCAGGCCCGACCCTGCTTAGCTTCTGAGATCAAACATCGGGCTTGTTTAGGGTGGCATGGCTGTAGACCATGGACCATGGCTCCACTGGGGCATGAAATCAGGACCTTCTTTGTGTAAAGCAGATATGCTAACCTCTACACTATGGAACCACGTCCAAGAAAATACATTTTTTAAACTGCAGTTATGCTGCTTTTATCATGGGTTATAATAAAAAAAGTAAAAATATCGCATATTATCTGTGGCAGCAACTTCATTCTGATTCTCAGCAATCCTGGATATGTGATTGTTATGCTACATCCTAAGCAAAGAAATATCCAAAAGCTCTTCAGCCGTTTCTGCTCAGACCTCTAAGATTGTTCTGCCTGCCTGGGTCAGAAGTTGATATACAAACAGTCTTTCTGTGCTTGAACTTGAAAAAAAAACCAGTCATCTGTACATGATCTGTGTTAGAGCAAAATGTAATTTTTCCCTCTGACAATGTGTTTATGGTTGTTAAGTTATCTTGATTGCCAAAGAAATCTGTTTTTTGGGTGGCAGGGTTTTCTGACTTAAATGTCAGATACCTCCCCACATCCCCACCCACCCACATATTCAACCACCCTTTCAACTAATTCACAAATTGACTTGAATCTCAGCTAGGTTAAAAAAATAATTTCCTGAAAATTAAAAATCTGGCACAATACTGCACTAAAAGTCCATTTATCTTGTCTATTTTTATAACGCTTCACTGCAGTCTCTGGCAAAATGCCCACTTCCAGTGACAAAGGTCCCCAAGGACATTTAGCAAGAGGGACTTCTCTCCCAAGACCCTGAAAATGATCATGAGCTTCCTAACACATGATTTAAAAGCTAATGATTAGGATTTGTCATATTATTGTATGTGTTATTCTTTAAAAGTCAGAAGTGCATGAAAAATACTGTGGAGGTGAGGTGACAGCAGCGATGGCCTGTCTTTGAGCTCCACCTCTTCATTGACTAGATCAGTCAGGGGCTAAGTGAAAGCTCGGGATTTCTGTTATTATGAAAGATACTGGCTAAAGATTATCTAGATGGGGCAGCACAATGATTCACTCTTGTTTAATCAGCTACAACCTGCGTTAAGCTCCATCCTCATCTCAACATAAACCAGACTAATCTTTCCACTTTCCCGCAGGAAACTGCAATGGCACTTGTTTATTCGGCTCCCCTGGTCCTGAGTAAATCCTTTCCTTGTCTTCCCTCCTCCCCCCACCAATCAGTTGGGGGAAAAGTTTCCAGCGCTTCCAATCTAAGACTGATTGGGCTTTCCTGTCGATGTCAACTTGAAACATTCCATTGAGAAAGCAACCTCAAGACTGTTGACTTTTCTTGTGGCTCTAGCTAAGCAAGTGATTACAGAAAGTGTACCCCTTCTTTCATTCTAGGAAAAAGAAATAGTCTGTGAAGAACTGTTTGCTTGGAATGTTTTTGAGGAACAACGCTTGTGACAAAGAAATTGCAGGCGTGCTTCAACCGATTTGTATGAGGTTTTCCCTTTTTTAACCGCAGTTCCACTTACCAGATCCTTCTTTGAGCGTGGGATGTGTTAACACAAAGCCGCTTTGTCAGTTTGGTAACATTTGAATCAATAGTCATTTTGCCTCAATGACTTATCCTCAATATAGTCCCCATAAACCTCAACGCCATTTCATCAGTGAGTTCCTGACATTGACTATTGATACCAAATTCCGATGTCATTATAGAATTAGTTTTTTTTTCCTTTATTGCATTTGGAATACCAAAAGTTTTTTTTTCTTTATTAAATTAAGTGGTTTAGAAGAGTTCGAAACTCTTTAGAGGCATGACCAAAGACATGATTCCATCTGTTTTGTTTTTCTTATTCATGACATAGATGATTTTATTTTAAACAGTGCATGCATTTCACTTTAATTCTTCTTCATGTCTGTCAGAGCACATCATCTCTGATGTGTGGATAGTTAATCATAGCGCTTTGCAAGGTTTAGGCAGAAACTGAAAACAGCTTTTCAAAAAAAGTCAACTAAAAGCGGAAGTTGAATGCATATGAGGCTGCTGTGTGTCTGTTCCGTACTGAGCAAAAATTTTAAAGACAACCTGTTGGTACCTGAAACCGACTGGAATTCGTTCTCATCCATTTAGTGAATGTCGAACCTCTTTCTTCTGAACAGGTGTCGAATGTCCCAATGACTGCATCCTGTGTCTCCTGTGAGTGTTTTGTGGCTAGGATGGAAGCCAGGGACAAAGGAGCCATGTAAACGGAGCCTTCCTCTGGGCACGTCTTTGGTCTACCCTCATTAGAATTGAGTTATACCGGTGCAGAAGCTCCCATCTCTGAACATTTTGGTCTGCCCAATTCATCATTTTCTCAAACCAGGGTACTCATACACTTTCCTCACCCCCATCCACACAGAGAGCAAGTGGAGTGCTGAGGTCAATAGCATCAATGGGGTACTTCTTCTTAGAACATCGTTTTTCCTCAATGGTAACAAATTTAGAATGTATTTCATACAAAAACAAGCATAAAAATACCATGGAGTAATAGATACAATTCCCCGATTTGCAATCGCAGAGGCTGTAAGAAAATCTCACTCGCTGTGGCACTGTGAATGAACTCTGCCCTCAGAGCAGGTATTGACTCTGCTACTCTGTTACGTGAAGTTTTGCTAATTGCTCTAAATCCTCTTTCAGAATGGCATCTACTGTTACGTTTTCAGTCATTCAGCTCCCAAGTACTAATAAGAGTAAGTTAAGAATCACCGAGATACTGCATAGCTGAATTGAATATTAGCTTATTTTCATTGTAACCCCCAGAACTTTCTAACCCTTAGATTTTTTTTCATTTATTCCTTATACCTCCACCCCAATAATAAAAAGTGATCTCATGTAACAGTTTCAAACCATTATGGTTTTAAGTTCACAGGAGATGTATCTTCAGGTTATAATATTTACTCAATATACAACTTATAGAACACAAATTATACATCCTAGAAATAGTTTGGAGTCAGTTTTATGATGTAGTACCCAGTAAGTCTCACTTAGATAAAACATTTTGAAAAAAACTTTAGGTTACCAACTGCTCATTACATTATGATTAAACACTACTACATGTACTTATAAATTGTTCCTGTCCATTCTCTTTCAATGTAATTGATCTTTTGTGAATTCTACTTCCAAAGGGTGATGATCTTAAGATTCAAAAACTCAACTGCACTTAGGAGCTGAGCAGGACACACGAGTGAATAAAGCTGCTGATAAGATACTACATGCTAAGCTAGTAATATTTTGATCAACCATGGTACCTCCCTAGATACATAAACTTTTGGTAGGTCAAGTCAAACACACACAACAATCAAACTTACCCTATTGGCCTCCAGAATAAACCACCTAGAATGCCTTTCTGTTTCTTCTTGAGGTGGCCTCCTCTTCTAATGCTCTGTTCAAAATCCACCGCCTCCATGGAGAGCTTCCTGATTACTCCCACCAGTGTCCAGCCCAGCATCCATGGCAGGCTCCCACCGGTGACTGTGTGAACAGCAGTGGCAAGAGTATAAGTTACCTAACAGAAGACATGACTGGTCAGGACAAGCCACGTAAGGCACTCTGTGTGACTCTGCTTACCTCATTTGCCATCCCTGACACCTGAATCATAGCTGCAGTGACCTTGTAGAGTCTTTGGGGCTCAAGTATAGTCTATAACAATTGCTGTAGGTGTTTTTTTTTTTTTTTAATCTCAGATCATAAAGATAATAGTAGGCATCATGGAAAATGAGAACTCACACTATGGACATGAATTGCGATCATTTAACTAAATAGTTACCTGAAGCATAGTCACTGGTTATCTATCAAACAAATTACAAGTGAAAAATAGATATCTGCTTGTTTTTTTTTTAAGTGTTTTCTTTTCTCTTATATTTATAATGCTTCATTGAGTTCATATCAAAACACCATGCCTTGAGGGAATTTATAATCCAATAAGGAAAATAGACTTGCTCACTAACAACAAGTGGAAGCAAGGGTCTATCTCTCAGAACAAAAGGATGAGTATAGAGGAAGTCAATTTTAAGGTGATGAAAGGAGCCACACACCACGTTATGGCCAGCAGTGTGATAGATGACAGAAGGCCTCATCCTGAATGTCGATCCAATCCCAGAATTAGACTGGAAGCTCTTTAGTGCCAGAGACAAAGGCTTCTTCCTCTTTACTCTCCAGGGTCCAGCAGAACCCTCGGCATAGAACAGGTATGGAGCATTCATCAGCCTGGCGGTGTTACCTCACATCTAAAATATTCATGAAAAGTGTGTATCTAACTTGCATTCTGTGTTTTCTGTTATGTTTCCATGACATGTTTTATTCAACAAGAACATACGTATAAACATCTAGAAAGTTAGACTACAGTTATCTCCTTAAAATAGGAAAAAGTAAAATTTTCTCTTCCAAAGGGAAAGTTTCATATTTCACAATCAGGAATCTCTCGACAAATACATGATAATTATTATGCATCTCATCTACTCCATTTTTTTAAATGTTCCCTTCCTTTCAATTTGAATATTCAACATATTCGCATGCCTTAGCATACCCTAAACAGTATCACATCTTGTTAAGAAGATGGAATCCTTTTGCCAGCACAGCATTTTCATCTGTTCCCAACATGAGTAGGTCATGTAGACCACTGTTGCGTCAGTCTTTCAAAGTAGTAAATTAATCAAATTACTGCTTTGTGGTGAACGAAGAACAGCAGAAGCCTCACTGCCACGGCTGCTCCTTTCAAGTGAATGCTTAAATTCCCTAGGTACGGAAAGGAATTCCCTATAAACTAGACAAACGATCCATCTCTGTGTGATACATCTATTTTTATTATACCTGCAGGTAGACATTGATGTACCTGTACTTTTTACCCTAAAGCAGAGACATTAATGAACAAGATGAAGTTATAGCTCTCAAAATGGGGTGATTTCTTACATGAATGACGGTCAGAATGTATGTCAAGTGCAGGAAAAGAGTAGAAGGAAACAAAGAGAGAAGTGGCATAGACATACTCCAGAAAGCTCTTTTGAAATTCCTGATTTCTTTGTTTTGTTCCCAGAAATCTTCTTCCCTAAACTCTGTGGATTTGGCCTTAATACACTAAAAGAATTACTAAGAGTTCTTTTCTTTCTTAAAAGAAAAGTTAAAAAGCTATCCTGAATTTCGAATTTAGGTTATAGCTGAGCTCTATATTGTAATTTTAACAGAATCTTACTCTTATAGAAAAGAAATACTGGTGAAATCATCACAACATGAACCGGTAAACACTTTGATAAGAAAACCAGAGTGGCAATGACAGGAATATATCTTGTCTGACCAGGCTGATATCCTTGTGGGAGTTCTGGTCGACCAAAGGAAGCCAGAGATATAATCAATCTTAAGTTGTAGCAGGGTCTTTGATTCTGCCCCACACAACACACACATCAATTAAGTGGAAAAACAAGGTCTGAACTACTCAGTTATGAAGTGAGTAGAAAACCAGCTGGAAAGTCAGACCCAGAGAAAGGTTATCAATGGATCAGTGTCAACCTGGGGACACACAACAAATGGTGCCACGGTTCCTCTAGGGTCAGCTCTGAGCCCGTGGTTGTTTAACGTGTCTATCAGTCACCTAAAGGATTCAACAGAGAGAAGGTTCTTATTAAACTCTGAAGGGTAAAGGGGGGAGATCAGATTCCTGGAAGAGGAACAATGAAATCCAAAGCATTGGAGTGAGTTACTGAAAAATCAGCTGCAACTAAAATAATGCTTAACGGGGATGATGGTGGAATATTAAAGAATGAATTCTGCCTGAAAAAGACAGAGAAAAGTTAGGTATATGTAAGTAAGTCTGTCAGTAAAATAATTACTTAGAATTTCTGTCCAGTTTCCTATTCTTCGGGTAAAGTCAAAATCCTTCTCGTTTCATCCTTCCTCCAATTTTTAATTGCTGAATCCAATGCACTTCAAATCCAGAAGAGTGTGATGAGACCATATCAAGATTTCTTTTTTTTTTTTTACTTTTAAACTTATATTGTTGTTAAGTATCTTAAAACAAGGAATCTTATTTCACAGAACAAGGATTAGTCTTACTCCCAAATCCTGATATTCACGTACACAATATTCATAGAACATTTGTTTGCTGAGATCCACTCCAACATGTGCACGTGCACACACACTCACACCCCCTTAACTTAGCAAACAAAGTCCCCAGCGAACAGCTTGCTCCTCGAGAACACCATGGCAAATTGTCCCTCCCCCTAGTTACAGGAAGGGAATGAAGCAAAGGAAAAATAATCTTGACATAATTTTTTTAAAAAAACAAGTACAACATAGAACAAAGCTTAGAGGAATATTTAAACTTACAATATGAGGACAATGCTTACAAAGGAATATTATAATTATCTGTTCTTTAAGTCCACTAAGAACGTGGGTGTGGGAGGGGAAATGAGCCTCAACTATAAAATAAAACAGTAAAGTCGGGTATAAATAACGACTTCCAAAATGTGTGTATGTATACATTTTAGGGTGAATCAACTAAGGGACAAAATTGAAGGGGACACTAAAATCTCAGTATTCAAGATGAATAGTATTTTAATGCAATATCTTTAAAAATTAAAATTAATGCCAAAAGCCTATGATAAATGAAATATTAAAATTTTTAAATAAAAAAGGATCAGCAGTACTGACTTTTCTCTTCTGTCTCAATTTACAATATGACTAGGCACCAATATGACTGATCCAAGTGCTTAAGTTTTAACTACAAGAAACAGATGCTTACAGCACAGTATCACATTTTAAGGAAGATCCGATTTTCATATTCATCTGAGATCTTATTTTACTTACTGCTTCTGACAAGAGTAATTCCAGAGAAATACTCACTTCTTTGTAGTGTCACAGAAAAGAATAATGGACTTTGAAAATTTTGTCTTTGAAAGACCTCAAAAACAATACCGATTTTCATCCAAATATTTGCATGTCGAGACATATTCTTCTAAAGAAGCAGATTCCTTAAAGCAAAGGCACATTACCAGTTTCCTAAATAGACTTTGCCTTTATCTTTTCCCAGAAATTTAACTAAATGCTTTGCCTTTTTATTAAAATATTCCTAATGCGAGGATGACACATCATGGATCAGCATATATTCTCTTAATTTGTTGCTGAACATAAAGAAAAAAGTCAATAAGAAAATGATGACTCTATTCCAAAATCACCCTTTATACCCATGTCCTGTTTTTCTTTTCATTTTATGTTAAATTACTTATTTTTGTTTGGACTATTTAATCTCATAAATGTCAATTTCTTCACATTATTGCCAGGAAAGACAGGTGAACTTCTTTACAGTTTCCTGTTCTATTATTCCTTCCTGTGACACTATCAAGAAGTATTTCCCTGGAATCGCTCTTGTCAAAAGCAGAGTAAAATAAGATCTCAGATGAATATAGAAATTGGGTCTTCCATTAAATATGGTACTATGTTATAAGTGTCTCTGATAATTCATAAAACATCAAATGATCTGCTTTAAATGTGAAATCTCAAGTGATTCCGGCATGTAAACTTGCTTAACTGCCATAAATTGAAGGATTTTATTGGGGTTTTTACAAGTGTTAATAAATTTCTCTCTCTCTCTCTCTCTCTCTCTCTCTCTCTCTCTCTCTCTCTCTCTCTCTCTTTCTCTTCCTCTCTCCCTCCCTTTAGGTATTAGCCTTCACATTAAACATGTTTCCTCATGATGAGGAAGAATAAATCATTTGTACTTGCTTGATCCAAACATTCTTCAGCAGTGGAATAATTAAATATCATGTTTCTTTCATTCCTTTTTTTGAGTATTAAGTAATCCCAGGTGGCAATAAAAACAGTGCTATGGATGACACAAATGTGAGAATAGTGAGATACATTTCAATGTACTTGAAAGTAAGTGCTTTTTCAAATGTTTCATGGAATTTTCTCTTTTTTCTCATGATTTTGTTGGATATTTTTATTGATGTACCATTGGCTTATAACATATAAGTTTCAGGTGTACAACATTATAATCCAACATCTGTGTAGACTACAACATGCCCACCACCAAAGGTCTAGTTTCCACTTCACAGAATTTGCATGAATATAGAAGATATTCAAATATAAGTGGCCAAGAAAAATCTTGAATACACAATTCAAAACTACTTTAGCTGCTTCCCCATTATAAAAATGTGTTTATGCCTACACACTGCTGAAATAAAGAGACTTGGAAAGGGTACAATTAATTCTGAAGACATTTTGCTTACTCACAATGTCAGATCAAATCATTCAGGCACAGGGATTTTATTTGTTTGAGTTCTGTGGGGTGAATGTGCTAAATCATCAGAGCTGACCAGGAGAATCATTTAGATTCTCAGGATATACAACCGTCATTTCTCATGAGTGGATGAAATAAAATCTAAACTCAAATTTGAATACATTATTTCTTCCAGAATTCTAATTTAGACAGAATCCAAAGCATATTGATTCAAATAGATAGTAAGCTGAAGGAATGACCAAACCGTCTGTAATTCTCCTTCTTATCCTATCATCTAGGTTTCAAGTTCAAAAAAATTGACTTGAGATCCTTCCTTCCTCTTGTGTTCTACAAAAATTACCTTCTCCATTCTTAGAAGAACTCCCAAATGACAATAGAGTACGTATCTCTTTGCCTAGTAATAGAAAATCCAAAGGTTTTAGGGAACAAAAGTTTGAAGGAGGAGGGATAAAAAGGCTCCCCAAGTACAGAGTAAAAGAAGGGGAGGCTAACAAGATCATAATTAGTGGATGATGTGATATGTCTGCCACAGAACTTAATTCTCTCTTGGGTTGCATTAATGGTGGTCTAGTTTCTAGATAAGGGAGGCAATGGTCCTTATCTATGCTGCTACTTTCCAACCACTCCTGACCAATTTGGTTCATTTAGTCCACAGTAATTAACTAAAGAGAGACTAAGAGAGAAATTAGTAACCATGTCATATAAACCTGGATGTTAAGACTGGAGAAGAGACATGTTTGGGGGTTTAAAATCTTGTAACACCATCATGGGAAAGAGAATAGATCTGTTTCTTGTGATCCAAGGGTGGGCAACTGAATTTTGTAGCTATGGGCTACTTTGGGGTATATCAGAATCCAGTGACATTCGGTATTTAAACTTTAGGTAAGAGGCTCCACTTAAAAAGAAAAAAAAAGAAAGAAAAAAGTGTATATAAATAGAGCTAAGATTTTTTTTTTTTAGAAAATGTAGGAAAAAGGTAGAAGTAATTTTTAAAAAGCTTATTTCAATTGCTTTAAGAAAGTAGACTCAGAAAGAGAAAATTATGAAAAGAAGGTCAAGAAAGATGACCTTTGCAGACATTATATTTGCTGCACAAATACGATGCTTTTGTATACACATAGTCACACGTACAATTGGAAGCATAGGAAACCTTGGCTGGCTAAACAAAAAAGGCTAAAAAACAAGTAGAAATTCTGAAAGATCTTTAGAAACTCAAAACTTTGTAATGTACTTATTAAAAAGAAAATATAACTTTCAAAAATAGAAATGGAGAAAATCTTAAAATACAGTAGAAATAGAATTGATATAAAGGAAAGGCTACCTGTGACAATGGAAACCTTTAATGAATGACATTGACACTTCCTAAAACAATAACACAAAAAGTTTCAATAAAGTGGCTATGAAATTAGCAAAGTAGAAAATATTATTTTCGCCTCAGATGGGGTTATACATGAATTGATGAGCAAAGGCATCAAGTTATAGTAAAAAGGCATCTTCAAAAACAGTGGCTCTCACCTTGGATGGCCTCAAGAGTATTTCAAGAGATAATTACTCATATACTTCTTAAGATTGTATGTAGAATGGATGGATAAATAATATAATATATCATACAAGTACATAATCATGCACTATTTTAATATGTAATATATATCACATAAATACATATATAGTTATATAAATGTCCATATGTATTATAAATGTATGTATGTACGATAAATATGTATCATATATATAAAATTGTACCATACATAAATATATAGAATTCTTTAAAAATTTATTCAGATGCAACTGTGATTATACAACATTAGTTCATTTAAAAGCATTACTGAATTCAAAGTAGCCTTTTGGCAAGCTATTTCATGATTCCACCAATAATAAAATATGAGTACAGTCACATCAAAGACTTTAATTTTTTTTTTTTTTTTTTTTAGAAAAACGCTCAATGTACTCAAAAACTTGGAAACCACCTCCCTAAAGTTTTTTGTCCTTCTTATAGATGGCAATTCTAAGCCCTAAAAGACATTCTAGAAGCCATGTTCTTGCTACATAGTAAGTTCTCGGAAAATGTTATAATTTCTTATTTATTTTAATATACTTTTTTGTCTCTCTGACTTCCACTCCTGATTTCCCGGGCTATAGATAATGGCACATGGAGTGGGAACCATTTCATTGTTTGGCAAGGCAGATTTAAACTCAAACTTCCCTTTTATTGATTTTTTAAAAAATTATGTGCCAATGGCAAGTAAACCACAGCTGAAAGGGAAACCTCTACTTCAATTTACGAAGACATTTTAGAGTTGCCTTTGTTCCTTGTTTGAATATGTGTGGAAACTGTCTATGTAATTAATTATGATGGGAGAGGGCTTAAATTCTTTGTTTATATCCTAATTTATCCATGTCTTCGACCAAATGAGTGATACCTGTTTACTGAAGACTTATAGAGGACTTATAATCAGGGTTCATTTTGAGTTGAGTTCACCCATCAAAAACTGGCAAGTGAGTGATGTTTCCCCAAAGTGACCATAAGACCTTCCACATAATGTTTTATTTCACTCAAGTTTAATCTTTGAGACATGCATGTGTATATTTTTTCTAAAAGTATTTTATTTTTTCCCAAATTAATAACTTTTTCTAAAAATAATTTTTCTAAAAATAAAATATTTTGTTAGTTAACTAAAGATTTTCCAGATTATATAGGAAAACTCAATTCTTCCTACCACTAATTTTTAATGTCTAGAGCATTCTTATGTATATAGAATTAGAGGAGAGATTTGGTTCAGTTGAGTCATACGCATGCTGTGTTCCAGTCATCATTGTTGATCAAAATCCTTTTCTCCTATCCAAAACTGCTGTCTATCTGGTTGAAAAAATATTTCATGGAAAATCAGTGTATTTTGTTTTAAATATTACGTATAATGCATTTCTCCAAATGCTTAATGTCCATTAAAATTCCCCTACCTGTATAGTATTACATGTAGAGAATGACTTTGGAAAAGCAAATCCTTTTGAAACTAATATGTGTAACTAAATCATATGGTTCGTTGAAAGGTCACAGAGTCCAACTTATTTTATGTTGACCGAACTTAAGTTGGCAAAGCAGATGACTTTAGAAAAAAAAGATGTGTGGTCCATTTAAAAATAATTGCTAGTGTAGCACTCGTGCCTCCATGTTTACTACATGAATCTGAATATATAGTAGGATAAATTATATCCTTTAAAAGGAAGTCCATTGAGTAAATATAACCTAGAATACATGTGACAATTTTGCCCCACAGTTCAGAGGCTATTTATAAAGACATTATATTTTAATCGATAAATTTTAAAAGGGGATCTCAAACTTTTACTTTTAAATAAAATCTGATGATACTGAAGTTTTCTGTTGTTTGGCCCGAACTTTGGAATGCATTAGACCAAACTCAGTTCTTACCCCACCAATAGTACAGATGTAATAATACACCACGTATCCATATTCAATTTGCCTCTTTAAAGATATATTCCATCAATACATTCATTTGAAAAGTAAAATGTATTAAAGCAATCAATGCCCACATTTCAAATAATGTCAAAACATTGGGAATCAAAGGACATGAATTTGAATCTAAGCTTTACTTCTCAAGTATGTAGAGTGGTAAAAAGAGTTTCACAGAATCAGATGTGTTTTTGAAACTCAACAACTGGAATGTTTCTGAAGACTTGTTTTGTTCAAAGATTAAGTGTGGAAAATAATGCCTGTCTTATGGATGATGAAAAACAAACGATACATATATGAAAATACTTAGCAAAATGTACTTAAAAGTGTTCATCATTTAATAATTGCCTTTCCTCCCATTAACTAACAAAATGATCATGAAAAAGTTACTTAACTTCAGTGAGCCTCAATTTTCTTATCTGAAAAATAAAACAATTGGATTCTTTGATAGCTAATATTCAATGGTTGTTATGGGAGATAATATTTTCAAACACAAAGAATATGAACATGCACAAAATTTCTATACAGCCAATTGAAAGAGTATCTGCTATTTTTTTAACACCAGAAAATGGTGACCTTCTTCTAATCTCTGTTCATCAAGCATCCTATTTATCTTCACCCTTTTAAGATTAATTTATAATCAAGACCAGATGGCCCAAGGCCACCCATTCTCATATCCAGAGCTGATTATCTAATTTTCAAATATTCAACAAGATGTCTTGGTTGGGTTTGCAAATGCTTGTAGAAAAACATGAAATATAAAGAACATACAAAAAAATTTACGTATGAGTTTAGGGTATGTTTATAAAAAGTGACCATTTATATTTAAATATCAACAGATAATGTTGGCTATGAGACACTGATATAACGAGATGCTGTATGAAATAATAATAACACATTAGACTTGTCCTAGCTTTGACATTTAATCCCTTTGACCTTGGTCAAGTGACTTGACCTCTAGAAGTCATCATTTCCTCATCTCTATAAAGGAGATCTTGAATTAAATGAGCTCCAGGATCTCATCCAGTTCCAAATGTTACATTGCTTACAAATATGGATGTGCAGATTATAAAATCAAACTCAAATATGGTGAAATGTGCTCTGTAATTTTAAGACTTTATAGACTATCAAATGTGAAGTCCCAGAGGATATAATATCTACTTTCGATGAAAGTGAACTTTGTAGTTACATTCAGACCATGAGTAAGCTGGTCTGGAGATTAGTAGGGTAAATTTTTGGTACCTGAGGTTTGGTCTCTCTTTGTCACACTTGGTAATAATGAGAAATGTACCTCTCTTTTCCTTTGTCCTGTCTTTCCCCTTTTTCCAAACTTCAAAAAATAATGGTAATAGTTTAGTTTGCAATTAGGAGTACTTGCATTGGAAAACACTAACCTAAAGAAGACAAAGAATGTATGTGAGCTAACACTGGTGAGCTTCTGCTATATGCCAGGCACTGTTTGCCCAGTATGGCATTTAGTATGAGATATTGCTATTAAAAACTAATTATTAAAAATTTTTAATCATTACAACAACTCTATAGGGAAACTATTACTAATCTCCTGTTATCACAGAAGAGGAAATGACTACTGAAGTTTCATAACTTGCCTACAGAAAGCCTAGTAAGTGTTATAAAGAAAATTTGAATCCCATCTGTCTGGTTCTTGCCACACCATCATTCTGTCTCAGAAATGAAATATTGAAAACCTCATGAATTAAATATGTGCCACAAAAATAAGAGTCATGGGCATTTTGTTCAATCACTTGGCATTTAATACAATATTTTAAATGATAAGTCAAGTTTAAAAGAGTACGGAATATTTTTAAAATACACTTTTCTAAATTATGATATACACATATATTAGATCATTATATAACCACTACAGATCACGTTTTCTAAGAATACTTAACAATATGCTCTGGTATTTAAAACAAAACTTACACTCTACACACTAATCCATATAGCATTTCACTTGCCATTATTTCTGTGTTCAGTCCTGTTGCTACAGCTAATTTTGTTCCTCTTTTTGATTCACGACTTATATATGTGTTGGATCATATTCTTCAGTCACTTTCTAAAAAATAATTGAAAGTATTTAAGAAAATGCTTTTTTAAGTATTTGTTTTTAAGGCCTTAAAAGTCTGAATTTTTTTTAGGTATTCATTCTTCATGTTTTGGTTGGCTATAGAATTCTAGGTTGACTCTCACTGAGAGTATTAAGGTGATATTCTGCTTCTAGCTTCCAGTGTTACTATTACTAACAGTCAATGCTATTCTTATCCTCAATCTTTTCTGTGCAATCTTCCTTGCTCACACCTTTACCTAGAAGTCTTATGATTCTTATCTTCGTTGTTCTAAAAGCACACATTGATGTACTTTGTTACAGGTTTTTTATTTTTATTTTTATTTTTTCCATTTGTTAGACTGGCCTCTCAGTGGGCTCTTTCAATCCCAAGACTTGTTATTTTCACTTTTTGAGAATTTTCTTGTTTTATTTTAAAAATAATTTCTCTCCTTGCTCTGAGTTTATTTGTGATAAAGTTATCCTTTTTTGGATATTGGATCCTCTAAATAAAAATTCTAATTTTCTTATCTTTTCTCTCCTTTTTATCTTTCATTTAGAGTGCTTTCCTTTACTTTCTCTGAGATTTACTTTTGTTTTCCAAATCTTCCACTGATTTTTTTTTATCGTCTGAGATCATATTTTTTTTTTTATTTCTAAGAGATCTTTCTTCTTTAAGTGTTCATTTGTGATAGAATCTTTTATTGTTTTATTGATGCAGTATCTTCTCGTAATGCTCTGAAAATGGTAGATGGTTGAGGTTGCTTGCCATCAGAAGTTTCCTTTTGATCCTTGCACTGACTATGAGTCTTCTGAGGTCCTTTTGTCTGTCTTGTTTTCTGCTTTTCGTGTTGGAGGTTTCCTTCAATTGGCTGTTGGGGCACTGAAAAGCAGAGTCCAAACCCTGAGAACATCAAGTTTCCAAGTGTAAGGGGTCCTGACTATTTCATTATGAGATCCCAAAATGTTAACATCTATTTATTTTTTTCCTCTAGAGCTATTGCAGTTTCTTCAGAGACGTATGCTTGGTTTCTTAAGACTAAACGGCAGAAGGAGGTTATAGTTCTCACTATTTAGTGTGTTTTTTAGAACATTTTGCTCTGAGAATCTGTATAAAGCAAAACAATTCTGTTTATAGTCAAGTAAGTATAGGAGACTTAGAATTTTAGGTCACTCCTTGGAGGATTACTGTGTATACTAAGTTGGAAGTCTTCCTACTGTCATTTAATTTAGTGTATTCAAAAATTATTTGATCAATAATTTTATCCTATATTTCTTTCCTTTTTCTTATTGAAGAGGAAGAGAGACAGGTAGTATTGTATATTTTGCAGGTATTAAACCCAATATATCAAAAATATTATTTCAACTTAAAATGAGTATAAAAATTATTTATAAGATAGTAAGTTCTTTTTTTTGTATTAAATATGTTTTACACTTATAGCATTTCTTAATTTGGACTAGCCACATTCCAAGTACTCAATAATTGCCTGTAGCTAATGATAATCATGTTGAACAGCAAATACCTAAATTAAGGATCTTGACCCGGTACTGAATATACTTGCAAGGTGTGATCAGTTCATTTGAGAAGACTGATTTTGCTTTACTTTGTAAAAAAAAAAAAAATTTAAAGTAGGGGACTTCGCATAAACAATTCTAGATTTCTAGATGTTTTTGAAAATTAGGAGGTTTTGACAATACTGGTCTGTGTCTCCACTGGGTAAGCTATGATCAATCTGGCTGATCCGGTCCAGTTGGCCACACTCATTTACAGACCATTTCACATATTGATATTACTTGCCTGGCCCTCATGGTGATTTGAGTTTGCAACTCCTAATCTTTTTCTTAGAGATGAGAAAAACCAAGACTCAGAGAAATGAAGTCATTTTGTCACTGAAGCCATAACTGGTGAGAGAACTAACACGAAAACCTGAGTGTATAATAAGGCTCTCTCAGGAAATCACACTATTTTCTTAGGTTGAAACTGAATTTTTTCCACTTTAATTCACCTCTTTCTTCTTTATCACTTCATGGGCATGTAGAACTGCCCTGAAATCTTTTCTCTAAAAACAATTAACACACTTAGAGATGCTCAAGTCTGACTAATCTTCTCTCTTCTTTCCCTGATAAAAACAATCTTGATTTTAGAACAATGAAAGAACTGCATTGTTTTTGAACTTTTAACATTTCTGTGGCCCTTTGTTAGCCCTGGTGTGGTTTATTGAGAATAAAACTTTTCAAAAAATTAAATGCTTACCATGTATCAGATTTCTTTAATAGCAGTATTATTGAAACCAACATAAAGAAATTACTCTCCTTGTCATTCTCCTTCACTAACATGAGATTGGCATTAAAAAATATTAGTGATTTTTTAGATGAACTCAGACACAAAAGAGACCATATATAATTCCATTGATAGGAATTTCAAGAGCATATGGAACTAATTGATGGCAATAAAAGTCAGAATAGTGGCTACTCCCTAGAGAAAGAGAGACATATTAATCTGAAAAGGATTTAAAGGGACCTTCTGGATTGCTGAACATGATAGATATTTTAATGTGGATGATGATTACACACACACACACACACACACACACACATACAGCTATAGAGTTATATACATATATGGATTTATAAGCAAAATTTTCACTTGAGATGACAGCTGTTTCACATTTTATTCTATGTATGTTATGCCTCAACCTCAAAAAAAAAAAGAAGAAAAAATTTACATTTTGGTTGATTCTTAGGTTTGTTTATTTGTTTTAATTTCTAACTAAGATGTATGGAGTGTTACATATGAGAGTGGAGTCAAGTAAGTGAAGTAATAAGCAATAGAGCTCAGCGAGTCTAAAGCACGAAAAGATAGATATAAATATATACTCTGGGTTGCTTGCAGACTAATGTCAGTTACTCTGCAAAAGAAGTGATACACAACAATCAGACCTTATATATGCTAAAATATCCAACCTTTTAGTTGGGGAGATTTTAAAATCAGATTTTACATCTGCTTGTGCCCCGGGACATTCGGGCAGTGACTGATGCCCAGTAAGCCTAATGTGTGACAAATATAGGCAAATCACATTTTTTCTGGTTCATTTATTTTGTTTAAATTGTGTTAAGTACTTAAATAATTAGTTTAAACATGGACGAAGGCAAACAAAAGTAAAAATATCTCAAAGGAAAGGAGAAAACATATTTGTCTTTGTTCTTAAACCAGTGATACACTACACAAAATTTAGCATGACTGACCACTGTAATTGTTTGTGCTGGAATGAGTGAGAAGCATACTCTCATTCTTCAGCCACCGCAAATACTAACAGTCACTGGAATGTCTCCTGTGGCGTATTTGTGGGCTTATATCGTGTCACTTCCACTAGAATTATAATCATTAATTGCTTAAGAGTTCGTTCAGTTTAAAATATTTTCCATCAAAATGTATTCTCAAATAAATACTTGAAATAAAATGGAAACTAGTGAGGGGTTTTTAAAGTGTGGCATTTAAAACGCAAATTTCAACTGTTTCATACCCTAAATTATAAGTTGTGCCCATTTCAAATACAACTTGTATGGTGGATTGGTTTTCATTTATGAACACAAAATTATTTCTAGATCCCATATCGTTGGTTTGTAGTACTTTAAACAATTTTTAAAAGACTTTTAGACAGAAAGATCTCACAGTCTCTGGCAGCTAATCCAGAAGGTTCCTTAAGACAAATCTGCAGGGTATAGATGCCAGTAGGAAATTGCTTTTGAGCGATCATTTTCTTTCTGATGATGTTTCAACAATGTAGAGTCAACTAATTTTTCCAGTTACATAAAGAGCAAAAAAGGAAAATGTTTGTAGATAAATATCACTCATTACATCTAAGTCTTTAAATATTAATTTTTTTCTTTATTTTTGTAAGAAGTTGTGAATCATTACCCTCTGATATAGGAAAAGAAATAATTGAGAACAACCAGTTCCCCATTTCCTTGGCAATTGATCTCCTCGTATTCAGAAACTGTTTATATAAATAGGATCTTTGTTTTTTAAGCTTTATTTACAGATCGTGCTAGATGAGCATCGTACCCTGTGAACTATAATTATGGTTTTCCAGCTGTTACCAGAAATCTCGGTATGCATAGACTTGGAGCCTGAAGCAGGTTTAAAGAATCAGCTACTGGTAAGCCTAAAATAATATCAACTATTAAAAATTGGTAAACCCGCTGAGAAATGGCTGCTGATTCATGAAAACCATAGAATTATAGGGGTGAATATGCTCTTAATAAGTCCTCCCATTATTTTCTCCACTTCAGGCTCAAGTCAACTATACTTAAATGACCCTAAATAGAGGAGACATTCTGTATTTTAAAGACTAACCATTACAGTAATTCAACAACCCCCTCTA
The DNA here is from genome assembly GCF_000325575.1 of Pteropus alecto. Taxonomy (NCBI): domain Eukaryota; kingdom Metazoa; phylum Chordata; class Mammalia; order Chiroptera; family Pteropodidae; genus Pteropus; species Pteropus alecto. The sequence continues at coordinate 8,449,254 of NW_006431920.1, read as the reverse complement.
GGAACATATTATGATGTTTTACCACCCTTCTTTTCAGAATATTTTTCCTTATTTGTAATCAAAAGCCCTCTGGTTGCAGTTGAAACTCGAGCTAGGTCTGTGATTTTTCTACTTTTTGAGGAAATGGAATCTTTTCTGGTCTTGATTTCCACTGGAACTTCAACCTCTAAAACAGAGAAACCCTTTGAGGGTTAGAAGGCATAGCTCTGGTTCTCCCACCCACCTTCATCACCACTTTCACCCTCCCTCCCCCACAACACACAAACAAGCACAGTCATTTTCTTCTCCAGTCTCCTTCTGAGCATGACTGCGTGATTTTATTCCCCAAGTGTAACTGAATATCTCCCTGATTCTTGGTTTAGGAAAAAAAGATTAGTAGAAATTGAACTAAAATCGTCTGGGCAGTTGACAGTCTTGTCTCTCTGACCTTTTATCTAACTGACCATCAGCTGACAAAGTGTCAGGGTCAGGGACTGAGACAGGAGCCCAGTAATAAGGACAAGAGAACCCAGGAGCTCTAAGGCAGAGCCTAGTCCCTTAAGTTGGCCTAGGAGCAGGAGCAGACCACTGCCAAGGTCAATTTAGCTTTGTGCCTAAGGCTTCGGCATTAGAGCAGCTGAAATACTGTCTCTTGCTTCAGGTTGAGGTTGGTGCTCAGAACAAAGAGAACAGTAAGCTTGTTGGTTTGAACATCATTACTGTCACATGAAGAGGCAGGCGAGGGCCAGTTTAGAAACCAGGCCAGACCTGACAGAACTTTCTACTAAGTAACAAAAATATTAATTATCCGATGAGATTGTTGTATGAACTATGGCAACTCAAGGGAATATTATGTAGTTATTCAAAATCATGACTACGAATATATGGCAGCATGGAAACAGATTATGACATTAAAAGTATTCATTCACTAGGGTCGTCATAACAAAATAACGCAGATGGAGACATGGGTTTAGACAACATAAATGTATTTTCTCACAGTGTTGGAGGTTAGATGTCCAAGATCGAGGTATCAGCAGATTTGGTTTCTCCTGAGGCCTCTCTCCTTGGTTGCAGATGGTCACCTTCTTGCTGTATTATCACACGGTCTTTCTTCTGTGTACATGCATCCCTGGTGTCTGTGTCCAAATTTTCACTTCTTATAAAATACTAGTTAGGCTAGATTAAGGCTACCCCAACAGCCTCATCTTAAATGATCTCTTTAGAGGCCCTATCTCTAAATACAGTCGCTGTCTGAGGTACTGGGGATTAGGGCTTCAGCAAGTGAATTGGGGGGTGGGGCACGGAGGAGGGGAGGGCTACACAATGCAACCTATAGCATAAGCAAAAAGAAAGGAGTGTATTAAAAATAAGTTAAGATGGTGTGGGCTCCAGCACCCACCAGGTATAAGTTCATATTAGTTCTCTCTTACCTCAAAAGAATGCAGGCCACCATTTAAAGAGAAGAAAACAAAGACTCCAGGAATTTAAATAATTTGCCAAAGCACTCACAATTATTAGATATAGAAACTGGGATTTAAAGCTAGGCATGTAGAATTTGAAAATTGATATTCCTTCTACCATGCTAGGTAGACTGTCATGTTGATGAGTTTGTTATAAGTTACCTGATTTTTAAATATATCTGATGTTACAGGATGATTTTATAATACATAAAAGAAAGAGCAATAAGCAGATATAGTTGAGAATCAGCTATATGCTAAGACACATTGCTGAGTGTCATGGGGTCATGGTGGATTCATAAAAAGGATAAGACACAGATCTTGTTCTTAAGGAGAAGGGAAATTTGCATGTATAAGTGCATAGACAGTTACAGTTAAGAAAAGTTATGATAACTACATAAGGGTTCTGAGAACATAGAAATTAATTTGCTTATTCATATTATGTATACGACTAAATTTTTGTAAAGCCATCCAAATTTTCTCTATATTGCATACCAATGTGCATTTATTAATTCAGTAATTCAATTATATTCCTTTTGACTCTACCATGCTTCTGATGTGGGTATACAGCCATGAATAAGAAATATATGGTTGCTTGTGGCTTCCATATTTGGAAAAGAGTGTTTTCAAAAGTGTAGTCCTGAGTCTCTAACACTTAGAATTACTTAGAAACCTTGTTTAAAAACATGGATTTCTGGGCCTTATACCAAATGTATTGAATCAGAGTATCTGAAATTTGGGCTTAGAAATCTATTTTTAAGAGCTCACCATTTAACATCTGTGATTCATTGACCTACAGGGAGATTCAGTAAAGGTATAGGACCCTGTGCTAGTTTACTACCTCTGTGTACCGAATTACCCTCAAAATTTACATCGTAAAACAACGTATATATATGATCTCACAGTGTCTGTGGGTCTCAGGAATCTGGGCACAGCTTACTTGGGTCTCTGCCTCAAAGTCACTCACAAGTTGCTGGGCTACAGTCTTGTCCACAGGCTCATCTTCCAACACCCAAACGTTGTAGCATTCAGTGCCTCAGGAGTTGTAGAACTGAAGGCCTCAGTTCCTTCCTGGCTATTGGCTAGAGCCCCTTTATCTCTTGCTATATAGGCTTTTCCACAGGGCAGCTCAGGACATGGAAACAAGAGAGGGCAAGCAAAACAGAAATCAGAGTCTTTGTGTAACCTAATATTAGAAATGTCATCCCATCACGTTTGTCATATTAGATTCATTAGAAGCAAATCACTAGATCCAACTCACACCTGAGGGCAGAGACTCCACAGGGGCCAGAATATGAGAATGCAGGGATGATTGAGAGCCATCTTAGAGGGTGCCACTGCAAGTCCCTTACTCAGACTCAAGAAGTCAGCAAGTAGCATCTAAGCTCAGACCTGCAGGATGAGTAGCTGGACAAACTGGGAAGAAAAGAGAAGGCCACGGATGATTCCAAAGAATGATGGAAACACTCTGAAAGCCCAGAGTCCAGGGCCTTGAGAGTCACCTATTTTTTTTTTTTTTAGAGGTCTAAGTTGTGTCCAAAAACATATTGTTTATGCTTATTTCTGGGAACTCAAGAATAAAATTTCATCTCTGCAAAATCAGGATCTAGGAGATATTTTTTTAATACATGAAATTCCAAATCTACCACAATCTTTCATGAAAACAAAACCTGGTCAGTTTTTGTTATTAATAAAAAACTAAAACTCAAGCATGAAAATATTAAAAATATGTATTAGTAGAAACAAGCTAGGTTGTTTTCATTTAGTTAGTCTGTTGTGGCAGAAGCCTTTCACTCACAATAAATCCTGCTTCTGTGCCCCATTTCAGCCTACTTTTTTATTATGCAAACATGGCCCAGGTGTAGGCCACAAATTTGGAAAAAGAAATTACTGGGTATTTGTACTGAAAAAAAATGTCTCTTCGTGGAAGTGTAAAGACTTGCTTTTCTTTTATCCTAATCTGAGTGGCAGTGTGGATTGGAATAAATTCATTTGGACTTTTCAGTATGTATCACATAACCCAAATTCAAAGTGGGGAATTTTGGTGTGCAGGAAAAGGCTCTGACCTCAGCATCTGAGAGATTCGGGCTTTTCTGGTCTTGGTTAAGCCACCAACTTGATGAGTAAGCATGAGTAATTCAATTAACTTTGCAAGGCCTGTTTTCAGATTTGGTAAACCAAGAATTTGAAGGAGACTAGTAGTTCTGAAATTGTGGTCCCTGGTCCAGTGTGTCAGCATCACCTGGGAACTTACTAGAAATGCAAATTTGAGAGCTTACTCTGGACCTATTGAACCTGAAACTCTCTAGGTGGGGTACAGGAATCACTATTTTAATAAGTGATCCAGTTTTTTCTGATACTTGCATACATTTGAGAACCGCTGAGCAAGATAATCCAAGGTCTTTTCCAACCTAAAATCTATAGGATTCAGGTTTTAAGGTTAGTAAAAAATAATAAAAATAGTGAAGCTTTACAATCAAAAAAAATTAAGGATGTTTTTGGGCTACCCAGACAAAGTAGAAGCTATCATAGAATGTTTTATCACATAATCATTAGGAGAGTCAGATCTGTTCAGATTATTATTTAAACCCTTATATTGCATAAACAAGTAAAAGCAGACCAAGGCAGATTCAACACTTAGACCCAAGGTCACAAAGCAAATAACAGCAAAGCCAGAACTCAGATCCAGGTTTAATGTGTTTTCTTTTCTACATACTATTAATACCCCTTGTTCCAGTATGTTTGAATTGCCCACATATGTATGTTCTCTAGAAACAGAAATGAATCATTATCTATCTATAAATATTTTGACTCTTTTTTACTTCTAATATCAATGGTCTTTTGTAAAGGGCCGATCCATATAGAATGAAAATATGAGTACCTCAAGAAACAAAGATATATGTGAGTTTAAGTAAATTTTTTTCTTTGACTCTTCTAAGCATGCTAATTCCATTTTGACTGGGTGCCTACAACTAAAGTTTCCTAAAGTTTTCATTCAAACTTTCATCTATATTAATAGTACCATTAATAAGGGGACACGAGCATCAACGGTTCAGTAATTACTATTAGATCTTTGGTGGTACTTGAAAAACATCATCCTCTTAAAAGATATAACAGGTAGTAATGGCTAATGGCCTAATTTGCTTCTAGTTTTTATCAATGAGTAGTAATAATATTAAAAGTGTAATAAACAGAAATCTACTTTGTGAGACTGAGGAAATCCCAGGCCAAAATAGATTTTATAACCCCTCCTATAAATTGGAAAGGTTATTAACTAGATGCTCATGGCCACTTGTCCTCATTCAAGATTCCATCACTTTTGTCATATGGCCCAAGCTGTTAACCTCAGTGCCCTGACAAATTCCTGCTTCAGTAATTCAATTCTGTCCATCTAAGTCTCTTTATAATTTAAGGTAAGTAAATGATTCTCCACTTCCTCTTCTAAATTAATTTTATAGCCTGTAGTTCATTCCATAAGTGCTTTCTCTCTCTCTCTCTCTCTGTGTGTCTCTCTCTCTCTCTTTGTGTGTGTGTGTGTGTGTGTGTGTCTAAGAGTTATGATTACTGCTCTATTCTACCTCCATCAATCTGAAATAAGAAAAAATACATAAATATGAATGTATATGGTCTAATATAGCCCTGGATATATAAAATGTTAAAACATCATTTGCAGGACAGAAATACTTGACAGTATCATCAGTTCATTTTAAAATTTTTCATCAAAATTCGCTTTCAGTGCTCCATCTTTAATTTCTTTTATTTTGAAATGTATCCCTCTCTTCTCATCTGAATCCTCTTCACTCTTTCTTCCTCGGTCACTGCTTAGAAATCGTTGAGACCTGTTGGAGTGTGTTATAAGGAGACATTGCTGGTTTGGGGATTACCATCCCACCAAGTGAGACTAGCCCCTGCATCATCATCTGCAGGAAAGGACAGAGGCAGTGCAGATTGCAAATGAGACCACTCCGTTCTGGTCTTGGCTCTTAGTTCTGTCAATAACTGCCGTAGGCTTCAGCCTAAAGCATATAAATTCTCTGCCTTTTAATTTTTTATCTGCAAAGAAAAAACAATTGCCATAATTTCTTTTAGTTCTGACATTCATTAATTTTATTCACTTAGCCCAGAAGTGATCTTGGAGTCCAGGAGTTTCTTCAGGAAGCTTCATGGGCTTCACTGGAGTGAGCAGGGCTTACAAAACGATGCAACAGCCAGAGTTCCAAGGCCTCCATCCTCACCTAAACAAAACTTCCATTGCATCTCAACCTCCATCTTTAGTTCATATTCAGAGATTCCAGGTAAAATTGATTTGGAGTGTGATGGAGAGCGTTCTAATGCTAACACTTCTTTTTGAAAACCTTGTGTTATAAAATAGAACAGAGTAGAATAGAATAGTAAACTGCAATACAGTGAAGAATCATTCATAGCACGACTTTCTTTTAGAGTCAAGGTCCTCTTTATCTTTACTACACTACAAAAAGTTTAAAATTGTCATATATTACACATCAAGGGTTGGCAAACCTTTTCTGTAAGAGGTCGACTCTGCAGGCCTACAGCCTTGGTTTCTGTCACAGCTGGTTTGCTCTAGTTACATGAAAGTATCATAAACAATACCTAAATGAATGGGTGTGGCGGGACAGACCCGACCTGGGCTTTCGTTTGCTGACCCTTGATAAAGATGAAATAATTCCCTTTGTAAAATGTCGAGGTATATTTGCTTGTTAGAGGAAACTATTCAGAACTGTAATAAAATTTTAAAAACTTTATAAAAATGCCTTTAGAAAACATCGTTTTATTATAGTTGTATTATTTTTTCTTAAAGTTAATAAGTAAAATAAAAATAATTATTGTATTTCCAACACTCATTTCCCACAACACACATTTTTTTCAAAACTCTGGAATACATTAAATTAACATTGATTATTATATATTCTTTTCAATTCATGGATTATGATTCCTATAAGGGTAGGTATCAAAAACACCTATGCAATGACTCAACTTCTTGATAGAACACTTGTAACATTAAAAAAATACATTATAGTGGACATGGTGGACAATAAATACACATTGACTGGATGGAAGATAAATTTCCCAAAAGCATTATAAAATTAATATTGAACATGACACAGTCAAACCAAAGGCCTTGCAACTTCATTTTAAAACCAAGTAGTCTTATTAAATTAATAACGAAAAAAAAAGAATTAAAATTATTTGAATCTCTTACTTGTTAATAGGAAGACAGGCACAAGGCAAAATTGTCAACATGGAAGTAATTCCATGACTACCCCCCTTCCACTCCACTGACCCCCCGCTTCAGGAAGCGTTTCAGTTGCATGGAAATGCTAAACTATGAAGACATCTAGTTTCACTTCTCAGCTCAAACCTGAAATGAATTTTGTGATTGCTCATGAGTTGACTTGAAACTACAACTCTGTCTCACCCATGAAGATACTATGAATTTGGAAACCCGGAGCGGAGTTCAGATTTGTGATCCCTCTCTTTTAACTTGATATGCTTATAAGACTCAGGTAAAATGACCGCCACCAACTCCAAAGGTGCCTATACCTGCTCACCACTCCTCCTACCCCCTGGAATCTCAGCTGGCCTTGAGACTTGCTTTCATCAATAGAATGAGGAGGGAGTGACAATGTGCCAGATCCAGTCTCTCCTTGCTTTTAACCTCTGTGAGCTCTGCGACACTATGCGAAGGGACAGAGTTACCCTGCTGGAGAGACCACTTAGAGTTGAAGAGGTCCCAGACTTCCAGTGAGGTCGTGTTGGACTTCCCAGCCTCAGTGTGCTCCCAGCTGAATGCAGCCAAGTGAGTGACCTCAGCTGAGCTGCCAAACTAAGTCCAGCCAATGCAGAGAAATGTGGGGAATAACAAAAAATAAATCAGGAAGTCTGATGTATTATTATAAGAGAGAACAGAAAAAAAGACTACCCTATTTCAGCTTTGCAGCTTACATTTTGGCGGCCATCTCTATATTAGTCCTAAAACTATTTTGTTGTATTAACCTCAAATGTATTTTGCTGAAGCTTCTTTATTCTACCTCATGACTAAATTTTTCAATCCACACCCACACATGTGCACACATACACTCACACACATGCACGAGTGCACCTGCACGCATGCGCACGTGCACACACACACACACACACACATAATGTTTAGAATCAGCCAGAATCCAAATGTACTTTCAAATGCTGTTTTAATGGTCTTATTTTCTTTTATTCAAGGTGTCAGTTTAGTGTCAAAGTTAACTTCTTTTTTGATTATTTTCAAATTGTGTATAGCATATGCCGGTGAATTGCTCCAACAAATCTTTACCCTTAGGCAATTAGCAGTAACATGCATTCACCAGACGAACAAAAACAAAAAACAGAGCTGCTGTGTTTGTGCATTTGTGTGTGCACACTCGGGTGTAAATGTGTGTGCTTTTTAACCTTTCATCTACTGTAATTAAACTTGTCCATGCTTGTTGTCATCTTCTGATTTGGAAGAGGCTTAAATAAAATTTAGCTGGCTCAATCCTCAGAATGTTTAAACTTTTCCCAGCTCTGAGAAGAATGAATTTTACACCCTCTGTACACATCTGTCCCCCACACTCGCAGTTAGCTCTCCCCTCCCCAAGCCCACCATTAATCCCTTACGTTTCTTCTTGCCAAAGATGTTCTGCTGTTTGATAGATCACTAATCTCCGAGAATCTCAAAGTATCAGCTTACCTGTGAACGCCCAAAAACCGTCTCCATCCCCAGCCTCGTCCCCTTTTATGTTTTCTTCAGCTTTGAACAAATGCATTGCTTTCTGTCTGAGAATGAGGCTTACATTTTGTTGTGGTTAGAAGGGATATTGACCTGAAGGCACACTGTTCTCTCTTAAGTAAAAGAGGCAAGATCAACATTCAGAATCACCCAGTGACAAATATCAATTGGTAGGAGAACAGGTCACCCATGAGCAGGAAGCTCAGGTAAGCTCAGAGAAGAATCCTTTCTTAAATTAACCTGGAGGCTTTTGTCAAACGAAAATAAGTCTCGGAGAAAAAAAGAAAAAAAAAAAAAAGCAAGTAAAATGTAACAGAGGAACGTTCTCTTTCAATATTAATCTCCTGTCATGGTTCTACACATTCGTAAGAGGAGACAAGAACAGATACAAAGAGAAAGTGCAAATTGACAGTCTTAGGACTCCAACTCAGGGCAATTTATTACCGGGAAAGAGGTTGAGCTGTGAAAATGAAAAACTTAGTCCCTCAGCAAATGAAGGGTCTAAAGCTACAATATTCCTTAGCTGGAAAAGTGCGACGAATTTAATAGAATTTCACAATGTACAGCTGAGGGGTCTGTTTCTGTACATAGCTGCAAAGCCAATTTTCAGCTTTAATGAGTGATCAGGTTCTCAGGCTTCCACCTAAATAAAAATCATATGAAACTTTGTCTTTTGCTGGAATTACATATATATATATTCCTTAACCTTACGTGTGACCTCAGGCCCACCGTGATGTGGGATTAAAGGGGACACGGAGATGTCCAGCTTCCCCCTCTTCCCAGTCACAGCCATGTCCGTAGCTGCTTTGCTCCGCTGAAAGACTCATGGTTTACTTAAATCTGGGACTAACGTTATATTTGGACGTCTACTAATGCAGCTCAGAAAACACCATGATGTAACGATAATGTTCAACAGCATTTTGATATTTGCCAGACCATTGGTGATCAGCCCACCACATGTATCTTTCAAGGTTCTTCTGTAGGCCGATGGGAAGGTAGAAAAAGTAAAAAAATAAAATAAAATACCATTGATCTGAAATTTCAGAGCCTGCATACGCTAGTGGTACATATAGTTGTGTGATGACTTCACAGAAACATGACTCTTCTTGAGCTCCGGGATGCCACCAAATTTGTAAGGCAGGGGTCTGTCTATGACGTGACATGTGGTGACAGAAAGATCCTGTCTTCTAATGCATTACAGAGAATGAGTAAAGCCTGAGAGAAGGAAAAGAGAGAGGCAAGCTAACAGAGAGTGGAAAAAGCTATTTGGAAATGGAAATCAGAACAAGTTTAAGATGCATTCAAGATTCTTTTGCTCTTTTCCCATTTCTTAGCCGCATGTGATTGTGGCGAGACCACACCCAGACTACTGCATTGCGTCTTAGGTACCTGAGTACCCCCAAAACTTGGACTGAGTTCAAAGGAGATGATTAAAGGAATGAGAGGATTGGAAGTGATTGACTGATGAGAAAAGATTAAAGGAGTCAAATCAAGGAACCTGACTGGGCAATAGCTCAGGGGCAAAAATGAAAAAAGCTACAAATACGTGGAATGTACGCACACCACATAAGGAAAACATTCCTTGATATAAATTAGCAGAGGAACGTTGCGGCTGCGAATTAGGAAAATCTTCTGAGAAGAAAGTGTTCAATTAGTCAACTGATCGCTAAGCAATGAAAGTGAAGGTTGGAGCTGGAGGAACATTTTACAAGCTGGCGGATGTGTTTCCAGAAGACATCTGGTAATGCATCCTTTACTTGGAAGGCACCATGGCCTGGACAACCTATCAGAACAAAATCCAGATAATCAAGACTAGTTAAATTACAGATTCTATTAATTCCATTCATTTGTTCAATCTTCAGGAAGGTAACTGGTTACGATGAGGGAAGGGCAGCAGAAACCTTCAGAAATCATAAGATTCAAAGAGCTGGGTTTAATGTCAAACAATTTGCTACAAATTATAACACGGAAATGAAATGCACAGCATCTTAGTGAGCTTAATGAGGTGAGTAACAACTGCTAAGACTCGTAATGAAAAGTGAAAATAATTGAAAAAAGTCATTTATTGAAAAGGCAGACTCCAGTAATAAGAACCAAGGCTTCTTTGAAGCTTGCAAATAATTCATTCTGACGACCTGAAAGGATCCCTCTTGCTGAAGGAAGTCATTTTTTACTTGTCCTCCTAAAATATCTAGTGTGACCTTGCTGATAAAAGTGTGCCAGCTTTTTCTCCTATTTACGATCTTAGAACAGAGATTTATAGAAATCTTAGATATAATTTGCGTAATCGTCGACCAAAAAACTTGCGACGTTAAAACCTCTTAAGTGTTGGATCAAATTGCTCCTTAGTATGATTTTTCTCTTTATTTTTAGGAAAGGTTGAGTTTATAGTTTTATATAATCTAGTGAACTAAAATAATCAAACTATTTTGGCATGTAAGACCCAATGCTTACCTATACAGCTATAACCTATTTTTTCCTCAATTGTGTAGAATTATAGACAAATTGGAACTTTTTTGATAGACTTTATTTCTTAGTTTTTATGGGACTTGAGCCCCATTTTTCTGATAAGCTGGACCGTTCTCCCTGTGATAAGCTTTGCCCTTTGCCCCCATTAAGTGTGCACACCCCAATTTGCTTAGTGGTAAAGTTTACAAGGATCCTCTACCAGAATTAATAATCATGAGTCAGCTTTAATTTGAAATTGCAAAGTCCTGTGCTGCAATAAACACCCCCAAGATTTCTTCCAATAACATTTAATAATCTGTTTAATTGTGCCACCAGACACAAGTATGGTTAATTTGGAGTCTGGTTAGGTTAGTTCTCTCCTGTTGCCACCCCTTCCTCCTCAAGATCTAGTAAACAAACAAACAAACAAACAAACAAACAAACAAACAAACAAAAAATGTCTGGACATAAATATATTATTCTGTTGCACGTGTAATACTTTATTGTCTAATTATTACCTTCAACATCTTCCTCCCATCTACTTCTTCCTCCTTCCCTAAAGAAACTTATAAACCCCGCAGGGCTAAACCCACTTCGCTGAAACATCTGCCACAAAGAGGTGTCTATTCCTATTTGCACCATCAATTTCAGCTTCCCACTTGTGGGGTGCAGTTCTATTTTGCGATTCTATTCTCTGCGGTTCCGTGCAGAGAATAGAATCTAAAAGGGCTGAGAAGCCTAAGAAACCATTCCCCAACTCGCTGTCATAGAACTGGAAGTGGAGGAAAGCCCAAAGATCAGGAAAGAGGCCACAGAATCTGAAAGCCGAGTAGGATCGGATATATTGGAGAAAGTTTTCCAAGATCGAGTTCCCGAAACGGCCATCATTCATCCGGCGGTGAGAGAGAAAGTACACGCTTACTCATAGGGCCTGCTAACGGGTCTAGAGTTACACAGAAAGGTCCCTCGTATATTTTTTGTGCTTCTCCAGGGAATGTATTCTGATATGACAATCTCTTCTTGTTACATAAAAACCTAGTAACTTATCAATATATGAATCGCCATCTGTGGCTTGCCTAGAAGTAGTAAGAATAAACAAAGGATTATTTTCTTTTTAATTTCAAAGTTATATGCTGGATACCTTAACTTGTTTTTATTACCCTTAATTAGCTTAATAATCTTTGCATATCCTTGTCGAATAACTGCTAACTTAATGTGTTGCCACGATGCATTTTTAAATGACTGCTTTAAAAATTCAGTGCTGATTTTCAGTTTCCGCTCACTGTATTAATTATCTATAAATACGTGTGAGCTTTCCTTCAGCAGATTTTCACAATCTCCTTATTATCCTTATATAGACACTTTAAAGTGCTACAATGATTCAAAGTTCAACATCCCTGTAATTTACTCAACCTTATAATTGATATTTATAAGCTCAGCAAACCTGGAAGGAAAGAGAAATATTGGCCAGCCCAACTCAAGTGCAGAGACCTTTAATTTGGATGTAAGTGTGGAGATCTTGTTTTCGGCGACAAACAGGTCCTCCTTCCTTTGTGCTCAGACAGAGATGCACCTCCCCAGACGCAGTTTCTCTTTTTGAGCAAGAGATGATTTCCCGGAGCTCACGCATTCCTATAACAAGCTTGAGTTAAAAAGTGAGCAAACCAGTTTGTGAGCTGCATGCTGGGGATGGACAGTTGGATTCTCTTTAGAGCATTAACGGAGGTAAAATAAAAATAAAATGCCTAAATCCTAGCTCTGCCACTCACAGTGAGGATCATGTCACTTCCTGTCACAGAGCCTCTATTCGCTCATCCATGCAACGGAGAGTAAATTCAGTATTATTGTGAGGAACCGAGATTATACAGACGCAGTGCTTTGAAAGCAGCAAAATGCTGTAAAATGCAAAGTTAGAATGATTAATGCTACTAATCTGTGAGGGTCTGGGGCAGCGGGCGGGAGGGGGGCGGCGTGCATAACCAGTGGTTCTCAGAGTCTGCTCCCCAGTTCAGCAGCATCCCCACTGCCTCAGAAATTGTTAGTTTCTTCCAAATCTGAAACTCTAAGGTAAGCCCAGCACTCCGTGTTTTCACAAACCCTCCAGGTAGTCTCACTGCTTTTTGGGGAACCAGTATCTGCTTTGTATCTGTGATCTATCAAAGTAGTTTTGGGTTTGATTCACCATTAAGAGCCAAAAAGACAAAAAGAAAATAAAAAATCTCTGTTTTCCTTTATCTTCCAGGGGCAGTGGTGGCGGGTAGTAGTTAAAATCTGTGTCCTACATTCAGGCTGCGTTGGGACAGATCTTGACTCTAACTAATTGGATGGTTTGAGGCAAGTTACCTAATCTCTTTTGTCTCTGGGGCTTACCTAGGGTATTGTGAAGTAACAGTGTTCATGCATATGAAACACTGTGCCTGGAACATAGTAAGTGCTTTCAACCGGTAAGCTCTTACTATTCTCGGTTTTGCTTTCTGGCCAGCCCACAATAGTGTATTTAACTAAACTGGCTTCCTAATTATGTAAATAAAGTGACAATAAAAAAAATATCATCCACAGGTTTGGGTGTATACATGGTTCTTCCAGACCCAGGCCAACCCCAATAGCGAATTCACAGAATAATCCCAAATAATCTCCCCAGTATATAAGTATCCCAACCCCACTTTTCTTTCATTTGTTACTCTGATGCTGCAGGTTTACGAATCCCCACTGTGCCTCTCCATAGATGTGAACCACTATCCATCTACCCAGCCTTCAAGGAATGGGAGGCAGAGTTGAAGGAGAAAAAGAAAGTCGGCCTCGCCGATTATTTTTATGAACACGTACAGTCAATTTCAAACAGACAGTGGTGGCTTCCTACAGAGAAAAGAATCTTTAAGAATTCACCATTTAATGGAGAGCAAGTAGTCCTTAATTTCATAAAAACATACAAAGTATATTCATTAATCTATTTGTGAGGTGCTCAGATTTGTCCAGGTGCAATGCTCATTACTGGCATTAAATGCACTGCAATTGCCAGAAGCAGACAGTGAAATAATACAAATAAATCCATGTGCATGGGGAAAAAAAGCCTTGGGAAATCTTCGAGACACTGCAATTAAGGTGAGATAGACAGCAGCTCTTCTGAAGGAGAAGAATAAGAGGAATCAAGGGCTTTCAATATGGCTTCATGAAGGATTATTCTAAGATCTAAGGGCAAAAAGAGAAGCCCTGCGGGGGGAATGGAAAATACAGGTTGGAACCAAAACACTAGAGGGAGGAGGATAAGGACAGAAAAAGAATGTCGGAGCGGCGGCTGGGTCAACACCATTCTATTCTCTGAAAGCGAGAGAGGTGGTAGGAGAATCGCCCCTTCATTAGTTCAGCCAGCTCCGACTTACTAACCAGATCTGTTCCTCAGTTCATTTGTAAGTCAGCAGGTTGAAACTCTGAAAACATTTTCCCATGGAAACATTATTCATGGTGGTTTGGCTTTCTGGACAGCCCACAATAGGGTATCTAACCCAAAACGAAATTGAATATAGAACCTAATCCTTAAAAGTATGATTTCAACTGTGTCTAACCAGCATTTTTAATATTGTGCCGTTGGAAAAACAGAGTTCAAGTTCAAGGGTGGGATGCAACGAATGAGTTCTGAGCTTTGGCCAGCAGCTTAGCCTCGTTCCCTGTGCCTAGAATGTTCTTCCCCCAAATGACCTCTGGACTACACAGATTGCACATTCTCAAGAAGGTCATTCCTGACCATCTTATTTAAAATTTCAACACCCTCCCCACAGCACTCCCTAATTCTCTTCTCTGTTTTATTTTTTATGCACAGCACACCATCGGACATTATATATATGTTTACTTGTTGATAGCCTCTCCTGGGAGAATGCAAACTCAGTGAAGACAGGGGTTCTTGTCTATTCGCTCAGCAATGTTTCACCAGTGCCTACAGCAGCATCTGATACACAGTAGGCCACCAAGGCATATATGTTGAACTTAGTCATTTACTTGTTTACTTATTTATTAGTTGCAGGTTAAAGAGCTAAAGCTGGAACAAGGGTCAGGTAGATTGACCTGGACCCATGGTAATGCAAAAGAGAAATGAAACCCCTTAATCAGTCTTGCCCCAAATCTCTGAATCGGAGAGGGGCTGTGTGTGGATTGGGGAAGCAGGGTGGGGAGAAGGGCAGGGGTTGAGGAGGAGAGAATTTTGAAATTCCCCACTGTGCATGAAAGATTCCGAGGCTAGGGGCACAAACCCTGAGGTTCTTCTCTTCTCTCTGAAACTTAATAGCATGCGACCTTGGACAAGACATTGACTCTGGAATTGTCATTTCTCACTGTTTAACAGAGAAGATGCTCTTTGTACCCTCCAGGGCTGTTGGTGAAGCTCTACCGAGCATTATATGTGAAAATGCTCTGCAAACAATAAAGTGCATCCCCAAAATAAGGAAATCATACTGACAAACAGGTGGTTTCTACAAATAAATAGGGTAATTAAACCTGCAATGATCCTTTGTGGAATATTGGGGCTGTATTTTTCTGAACAGCCGATCCGAAACCCTCGGGTCAATAATCTACACATGAAAAGTAAGTAGAAATACTGAGATAAAGTATATGTACAATCAGCATTCTTGACAAAAGGGAAGAAAGAATTTAGGAAAATATTCACTGACAATATGATGAAGAAACATTTTTTTTTTTTGAATGGTAAAATTATATCTTAGCTCAAATATAACTTTCTCAGGGAAGACTTCCCAGACACAGCCCAACCTGTTATCCTTCTATCCATCAAAAGTTCAATCTCTCCTTGCTCATAACACCCATTTTCTTTTTTTTTAATAGCCTCTAACACAATGGATAATTATATGGGTAAAACATATAATTTATTTGTTTACTGAGTAGCTCTGCCCACCACCCCATTCTATAAGTTTCGTGACCGCAGAACCTCTTTTGACTTGCTCACTAATGAGCTCCCAGAACCTAGTACAGTACCTGCCACATAGGAAGTACTCAGTAAATATTGACTGTGTGATCAAGTTAATGGATTGGTAAATGAGTGAATAAATGAATGATAAATAATGAAGACATGAATGCATACACACGTATATAAATACGGGCTTGAAGATCAGGATTTTAACAGGCTTACTGGATCTACCTGGTAATTTCTTCCATGCATGGGCTAAAAATAACACATGAGGTTTTGCATTCTGTTTTAACAAAGAAGGCTTTCCTGGTAAAATAGTTAACTAGTGCCTGATGAGAGGAGCTGAAATGGTCTGTAGGTCCCTGATTTTGCTCCTCTTTTTTATTCAAGCTTTGTCATTGGCACAGGCACAGGCGGGTCCCGCTTGACTGGCTAAACCTGTCAGGCACAGCCCTATTTAATTGCAGCCAGAGAACCGTGGCACACCATTCACAAGTCTGTCTTCCGACAGGTTTGTCCAACAAGGCCCAAATATGTGTGTCTGCTCTTCCACTCTGGCTGATCGGTCTGGAGTGGGAGGGGCAGAGGCCTTATGGGGAACTGAAAATGTTAGAATAAAGGCCAGCCACAGAGCTCTCTCCCTACAAGTTCCCAAGACACAGGCCTGAATGACAACCACTGGGAACTGATGTCTAATGAAACGAGCAGGCCCTGATGAAAATAAGGCCCAAGTCAAGGGCACTCAGTGGTCTCTAAAAGAGCAGATTGTACTTTCTCCACAATATTACAAAGGGCTCTAACTTGAGAGTCAGACATCCAATTGATTTTGGACTCCTTTAGTTACTGTGTCAATTAGTATTTTCTCTTTCCTCAGTGTAAAATGTGGACAAATATACTTACTCCTCAATGTTGTGAAAATGTAACAGACATACAGTAAGAATTTAAGTCATGGTTATTGTTATTAATTCCTGGATTATATGATTGCCTCTTAAGTCTTGCCCTATAAATTGTTTACACAAGGGTATATGCCTCTAGCACAGTGGTTGTCAACTTGGCCGTCTGAGTTAGATAACCTGGGGTACTTTATAAAAGACTGTCTGGGTACTACCCCCAAAGATCCTGAAGTGACTGATGGTTTGTAGAGTGGACTTCCAGATTTTTAAAACCTTTACAGGTGATTCTACTGAACAGGCAAGGTCAAGGACCACTGCTCTGGCTGGAGAACTGCCATCCCAGAAACTGACACTAAACAAAACTCTCGTCAATCCCACAAACACGAACTCCAGAAGTCTTTTTCAACAGGAAGTGAGCCCCTTTTTTGTTCTACAATGAATTTAAGTGAAAATAGTCTTGGAGGAAATTCTTACTTTGATATCAAAATGTGAGTCTTTCGGGAGCAACTTTTGAGAGGAGAAGATGCGATGAGGCATCAGGAGAGGAAAGCAATGCACAGAAGGGAGTTGGGCATTGAGTCTACTTTCCAATTTCCCAATTTTCCTCTTTTATCAAACTCAAAACTTAGCTTTGTACTCAACTGCCATGCGGAATTTTGTTCTCAAACAGAATCCCTTGACATTTTTCTCTTTGTCTCTTTTTTAACTTCTTAGTGGTTGTCCTTTTCCTTATGACAGTTACCTTTGGGGGTATTTTACCTGTTATTTTATTGTAAAACCACACAAATTTTTTGGGAAGAGAGCGGGGAATAAATGAATAAAATATTTCATAATTTTGCTGAAACCTTGCGCTGCACGACTTCATGAAAATTAAAAGAAACTACTGGATACCAGCAACTCAGACTGACTCTCAGATACAGTAATAGTTGTGATAAAAAGCAAAAGTAATAATTTCTGAGTACATACTCTATGCCAGACAATATTTGGAGTAGCTCGCCTATATTAACTCATTCAATCCTCACAACAACCTCACGAGTTAGATTATTTCCATTCTGCAGATGAGGAATGTGAGTTATTAAATAACGTCCCCAAGTTCCTATAGCTAGGGAGGAGAAGAGCTAGGAG
>NW_006431920.1:8426941-8431656 GCF_000325575.1 Pteropus alecto | reverse complement strand
CGACGCTCAGTTAAATTAGAATTTCGGATAAACAATGACTCGTTTTTATGTCCCATTCTGCATGGGACATACTTATACTAAAAAAATATGGTCCCATGTAATATTTGAGACTTAGTTATACTAAATACGAGTCATTATTTGTCTGAAATTCTACTTTCACTGGGTGCCCTGTACTTTTCTTTGCTAAATCTGGCAACTCTAGTTAGAGTCAAAGACAAACCATCTCACTCCAGAACATGTGCTCTCAATACTACTGCTGTCTCTGCCTTCAGGAATGATGGCCAATTCCATGGTTCTGAAGATATGGCAACAGGAGTTGAAGCAGAAGATTTGGTTGCCACATACCAGGGCCATGGTGGCCGCTAGCCTATGTCCCCGCTTTCCCCAGTAGGACCTATTCCCAGTTCCTCATGTAAAGCAATGACTTTGGCTTTGCTGGTAGCAACATTTTAGCCTTCAATATGTCATCGTGCAGTCAATTAACCATGATGTCGTGTCTTAGATCTGAGAAGTTGTCCCTCATTTCTTCTTTTGTCATCAGTCCTGTGGGCCCCAACATCTCGACATCTACACTTCCGCTTAGATTCCTGTTCTAAGGTAACATGATTTAGTGCCTCTGCCCCTTCCAAGGAAGAGTGACTCTTACTTACTAGACTGTCGCTCTTTTTTTATCTCGAATTTCTGTCCATCACTAATTGCTTCTGAAACTTCCGCCCCCATGAAACGAGGTTCGGCCTCTTGCACAGACCCTCCTCTGTGTCAGCCTGCTCTTGCTATTCCCCTGCCAGCCCCCAGCCTCTGCCAATGGATGGCTCCAGTTCTAGGTCTTCATCCCTCCCACCCGCCTTGTCCAGCTGCAACGACCAGCCAGTCAGTCTTGGCTGGATCCCAAGCTAGGACACAGCACGAGCAGTCTCTTCCCCCTGGCACCTTCCTAACACCATTCTTTATCCTCTTTTAGGGATTTCAATTCACTATTCTGCAGACTTGGACTTCTGTCTGAAAGTGTAGAGTGCTCGAGGGTCCATCCCCCCGGGGAGTCACAAGAGGCGTGTACAAGAGCTCTGTTTGTCTCCAAAGGAAAAGAACTAAATGGTACCAAATAAACCCTGAAGCAGATATTAGGAGAGGGAAAACTATCCAAATTCAAGAACTACAGGAAACTTGGGTTGAATTTTTTAATAACAAATCATGCCAAACAACCTAATTAGCATTTTGATGATGTTATGACATGACTAGTTAATGTAGCAGTTGGTGGTAATATCCTGCATCTTTCTTTTAATGAATCATTTGATAGCATCTCATGAAATTTTTACTCACTGTTACCACTGTGTAGTTTGTTGCGATTTGCTCAATGCCTCTTAATAAACATACAAACAAACAAGTTTCCTGCCTCAGGGAGCTTACCAACAAGAAAAGTCAAACAGAGAAGGGGTCCCCACAGGAAGGGAAAAAAAACTTCTTACTACCGACACAGCCTGTTCTAAATTACCAAGTGCGGCGCTGGCCGTATCATCAGTCATCTTCACAAACACTTATTAAATGCTAATCCGCACATGGTGATGTGTAAGGATCTAGCTCAAGGGAGTGAAACAGGCATGGTCTGTGCCCTGCAGGAATTGACAATCCAGAGAGCTGGGGTTATAAATTGGAGAGAAAAGATTGTGCCTCATTTCTGTTCTCCACTCTTGCTTGGTAGTTCAGTGAATTAGTGTTGCTTTTCCTGTGAAATACAGTCATTCTGTTTGCCAGGCTTGTTTTCCTCCCTATGCTTAAGAACACAGAAATTGATCTCTGCAGCTTCTGAATATTTTTTTTTTTTTCAAAACAAATTTGAGTTACCTTTTGATTGTCAAATCTCAAGTCCTTCCATATATAACAGTGCCTTTTAAAGATCTGTTTGGGTTCTAATTTCTTTAACACACGTTTGAGTATATTCTGCTCATTTTTAAGAGCAGACTGCAAAAGAAAGTTTATAGTGAAATATTTCTTTTCTAATGGTGCGTTAAGCCTTAATGGGAGTTACCTGTGCTTCTGAGTACATAGGCGCATAAACCTATGCGTGAGCACCTCCATCCATAATTATGTGTTACATGCAATATATTATGTAAAATAAGTCAGGATTTATTGGTTATTCCAAAAATTTTACATATTGTGCCGACATACTCATCCTCTCATTTAATCTCACAAGATCTCATGAAAAAAGTTAAGATTATTATCTACATTTCATAGATGACAACACGAGAGTACAGAGAGAGGTCACACAGTAAGTCCCAAGACTGAGATTTGAACCAATAGTCCAATGAAATAAGTCAGACGGAGAAAGATAAATACCATATGAACCAATAGTCTGACTCCAGACCTAGACTCCTAACTACCCCTATATTGCTGTGATTGAAATTTTATTTTTGAAGTCTGTATTTATAAAAATCCACCCCGAGGATTTTGAGACTCAATCAGTTTGAGACGCAGTGAGGCATGGAATGGTGTCACCCGCTTCCGGACAGACACCAGGTAAAACACCTAGTGTGCCTTTGCTGGACACAGAGGGGGCAGGTGCTCAAAGCTCCTCCTCTGGTTTCTGCTTTCACCGCCACTCCTAGGATCCTTTTGCTCTGACTGGCAACTTTCACCTTGACAGTGCAGCCACCCACCCCTCATCTCCTCCCACCCCACCCCTTACCTTGTATCTCTCTCATTATCCAACGACATTTCCAAAGAATTCTCAAACACAACACATTTTACTTTTCTGTGCTAGTGAAGATTTATGAGAGTACAAAGTGTACACCAGCAGGCAATTACATCCCACTTGAAAATGCCTTCACAGAAGGCTGAAATCTGATAAGGAAGGAGAGTGAGATTCTCAGAGGGAGCCAGCCTCCCAGTCTGCTTTTCCAATGTTCAAATCACCCCAATCTGGGAACACAATATTTTTTAACTTGTGAAGGTTGACTTTTGTGCTACAATATATAATGCACAATTATTTTTCCAGGAGCACAGCATTGGACCTTATCCACACTGGATTAGACAGAACAGGTCAATGTCTACATGCCATCCCGCCAACCCAAGAAGCTGCAAGCCACAGCTTTAAGTGACTTATTAGAAACAAATAAGTCATTATGTTTTTCACTGTATGACACCATAACCCTTGCCACAAGTTGGTTAGACCAAGATTGTCACCTGACCCTAAGCAGCCATTTATATGCTGTCTAGTGATCCATGAATCAGCTGCACATGAGAATTTCACCCAACTGGGTATTTCATGCTGGATAACTATTAATGAACCAAATCAACTCTTCTCTCTCTCTCTCTCTTTTCATCCTTCTCTCCTTCCCTTCAGAGAATTGAAATGTGAGAAATAGAAGGAAACATGGGTATAAAATGCATATAAATTCAAGAGGTAGAAGTTGGGAAGAAAGAGCAGAGCTGAGGACATCCATTGGTAGAGTCAAGAGCCCTAAAGCTATCGACCATAATGGCTGGTCTTGGGAGTGGAAGCCTCAGATGCTTAGGAACCAGGGAACCAGAGATACAGCATAACCATGTACCACCCCCCAGTCAGGGCCAGCTTCGTGAGCATGGGACCTGTGCAGGCTTGCTGGCCCTGTGCAAGGAAGGGCCCTACACATGGTTTAAAGCTGTTGCCGCCATCTTGAAAGTCTTTATAGACTGTAAACAGTGCTCCACGGTTGCGTTTTGCACTGAGCCCAGAAAATTACACAACTGGTTCTGCTTCCTATTGTCTTTAAGATGCAGCCTTTTAACAGATGAGATTGTTTTCTGCCTTTCCTAGTGGAAGATCTTAAAGTTTATATGATCATGAGAACCCTCTTTAAGAAAAAAAAAGATACAAAATATAAATATAAAATAGGTTTGAAGTGATAATTTACTTAAATTAAAGACATAATCACCAAAAAAAAAAAAAAAATGCCTATTACTGTTTCTCTTTGTTCCTTGCAACCCGAAAGAACTCAATACGCACCCGCCCATGCTGATCCATTGGTTTCTCAGGAAAAAAAAATGTTCAAGAACACTTCAGGCTGACCTCTTATTGTTCCCCCGCTGTCAGAAGTAGTTGACAAAGTAAGTTCTGAGGAGGGGGCTTATAAAGATCTCTTGGTGTAAACAGTTCTTTCCAGCTTCACTAGCAAAACTTTTACTACGCCAGTTTTCCTCCACTTACTTGATTTTTTTCTTATTCTAGTTTGTTTTCAACCCTCTATAAACCAACCTTTTCTCAATACCACACCTAAAAAAGTACACTTCTTGGTTGTACAGAATCCTGGAATTTCTTGTTCTCCAGTTTTCACTGGGTAAAAATGTTTTTCTCTTTCCTATTCCCTTTTAATTGCCCAGATTTCAAAGCATTTTGTTTGCCATAATATCGTTTTCATATTTAACAACTTAAGCTATTGTCTTTGAGCAGATAAACACAAGACCCCAGCAGTATGCTGTTCTCCACAGCGTTTGAGAAGGAAAATTTACCCATCTCCCAAACTCCGCCACGCCTTTCTCTTCTTAGAATGTCATTTAGATGTACTTTTTCTTTAAGATTGTAGATCTGGACTAAAAGAAGATAGCAGATCTGTTTCAATTTCATCTAGATCATGGTTCGATGAGCCAATATATGTGAAAATATTAAGTACCATGTACTACCCAAAGTAGGAATTCAATAAATGCTAATACTTTTTTCCCTCTGAGTCAGAGGTACAAAA
>NW_006431920.1:8404033-8426911 GCF_000325575.1 Pteropus alecto | reverse complement strand
CCCTAGAAAAAAATGTGACCCAACTTTCACCTGTAAGACTGAGTAATGAAGTTCAAAAATACTCAATCTCATTTTAATTTTTTTCTCTAAGTTATTCCAAAGCATAACTCTTAATTCTAAAATGTGCAGAGTAGCCTTAAATTAAGTTAATTGCTGGAATTAGTCGAAATATTTTACTATCTCTTCCCACTGTACTGTAGTATGCTGGTTTTAAAGCAGTTAATAGTTCTAGAAAATAATATATTAGCAGTCAAAAATATGAATCAATGATATTACTTTAAGACTATTTCAGAAGCAACCAGAATGGTTGAATTAATAACATCCTATTATTTTATTATTGCGTAAGAATTTATAGCTGTGCTGACACCAAATCAGGGCTAATTCTCTCTTTTATTGAATGTTATTAGACAATGTATGGCAGGGCTTTCTCCAATGTCCCTGGGGAACCCCCACCGTGACCCAGGCAAGGGCACTTTCTTAATCCTCACCCAGTAGCACATTATTCTTTTGTCTCTCCAGGTTCACGTAAAGTTCATGCATAAAAATACCTGCCTAAACCAGAGGGTCAGCTAATCAACAAGGTAGCATTTGAAGACTTAAACTTAAATCTAACTTGTATTTGATAAGAAACATATTACGGGCTTTTCGTCAGCAACTAACTTTAACAGGGTGATCTATCTTTAGATTTACGCTTTTGAACATTGACACAGGCTGCTCTTGTCTGGCTGTACTGAGCCTTAATTTGCTAACCAATAAACCAAAGATATGAGGGAAGAAGACTTCAATGGGTTATAAATTGAAGAAAAAATTACATTCAATACTTCTTATTCAGCAAGAGAGTTGGGGAAAGTTTGGGGTCTACATAGATTGAAAAGCTTTCCCCAATTGCCTTATATTGTGAGGTAAAGTTTAGATTATGATCTGTTATTGCCATTTGGATCTGTAATATCTGTCTGTGGTCCAAATACTTGATAACAGAAGCTGATCATTCCAGCCTCCTATTCATTTAAATATTTACCGAGCACCTGATATATACTAAACATGGTTCTAAGTATTAGGGATACGACATGGAACAGATATTATTCTCCTGAAGATCATACTCCAGTTTTCTTCTTGACCCACAGATAAAACTCACGGGGCATTGACCCTGCCTTAGCCAGAAGCAAAATGAAAAATTTTCCAAAGCCTCTTGTTCCTAATGTTAGAAGAGGCTTTCTTTGTTTAATTAAGTTTATAAACCATTTATATTCCACAACATTCAAACCTTTTTTTCCATTGAGAATACGACAATAGCCCTTACTAAATAATTATTTTACTTAAAGTATTTAATAAAGTTTTATTCATGGAAAAGAATGAAATTGTGCAAATGTCTTTTGGCTACAATTTGGCTATAATAAAATCTGAGATCCAAAAAAAGACATACAGAAATGACTGCGTTCAGCTCTATCAACACAGATTCTTTCTACTCTTTCTTTTGATTTTTGGTTGACAGTTTTCAGAAAAGTAAATATGCATGTGTGTTCCCAAGAAACAAGACAAGCAAATATAGAATTACGTGTTGAAGCTAGAAGAAACCTTGTGAATCATCAGTCCAAAAATTCTCGCTTTAACACAGGAGAAAATGGGTTTTGCTTGTGATGCTTCCAGTCCTAGGACAGCCTTCCTCCCCTCCTTCATGTAGCTAAGTTACCGTCAGGGAGTGTTCTCCCCCAATATCACCTCCTCCAACTCCAAGACTAATCCAGAGTTTGTTGCTATGTCTCCACTGATCCTACATGTATCTCCATTAAAGCATAGACAATATTAGACTGAAACTGTTTGTTTATGTATCTCGTTTTCTTAACTATACTGAAGTTTTTCAGTGGCAGGAGCCATATCTTTGTGTTTATCTCTGTGTCTCAGGCTGTGGCCAGGACCATTGCATGCTGGGTCCCTACGGTGCCTGTGAACTGATGTGAACTACTCGAATTTAGATGATGAATTAACAGCAGATCGAGGACTAAGACACAGTTCTCCTAACTCATTGTTCTTGGATTCTTTCTATAACACCACACAAAGGAATATGGGAGGATAAAGTTTCATAAGTTAAAAAGGGAAGCCTTTGAACAGTTTAAGAAAACTAGGCTAAATTAATGAAAATGAATGGGTGTTTTTGCCCCTGTTACTATGCTGCCCACCTGATCCCATGGCTAGTATTCAGCTACTTAAGATGAGCAGTCTTGTCTCCAATGAAAGAAAAGGAAAGGCTATCGATATTTGTTGAACACCTGCTATGTGCCAGGAACTTATCGAATTCATATCTCATTTAAAGCCAGATTTCTGTGGAATTCTACATTTTGATTTGTTTTGTTTTCATCCTTCCCAATGAAACTCCTTTTCACATAGCTACAAAGGAAAGAAAAAAAGAAATTATACCCAAAGTGTTTGAGAGACCCAAGGTCTCCTGGTAGCCAAAGGAAGTGATAATAGCCTGATAACCTGCTAGAGGATTAGACTAAAGATGATGGAGCTGGAATAGATGGAAATGAGACAGTCATAAAAATGTCAAGCACAGCCAGGCCAACCATGAGATAAAGTCCCTTGAATTTCACCTAGTTTACAGGGCCCTAAATAAATAACAGGAAGTCTTGAAATGATTGGTTATCTGTTAGTTCAGATAGCCTGCATCTTGATAATTCTCCTGGTTTGTTCTTCTTGTTTATAAATTTGTGATTTCAAGATGGTGTCTCAACTTATTTAAGACAAAAAGTGTGACAAGTAAGTACCAGCCACTTTTGTGCTTTTTAGGACACTCCACTGTTGTGTTCTTCTTATATCTCATTGGTCACATGATCAGTACCACATGATCACCAATGGCTACATGGGAAGATGAAGAGAGAAAAGAACATTAGGAATCACTGTTGGGTTAGCCAACAAACAGGATATGACATAGGCTTCTAGTAGTGAATAGAATCTAGAGATATTTAAGAAGACTATACATTTCTGAAGGGGAACATTTGTAATTTCCTTTTTTTGGTGTGTCTTCAGCACAAAGCAGGAGTTTAATAAACGATGTATCAACGATTGAGTGAATGAACAAAACCTGAAACTAGGACAAGCGTGACATAGAGTATAAAACCAGGCTGGAGGCCGACGCTGCTAGTGAGAGATGCTCAGAGTTGACAGGAGAGTGAAAAGTTCTTCAATCAAATCCCATCATGGCGCAGTTTTGCTATGTCACCAATTTCCTGTGTCATCAGAAACCATCCCTGGTTTACACCAAAAGCAACAAAAAAGAAGACAAATATTGACACCTAAAACCACATATTCTGTTTTTGGATGCCTCTCTCAGTGAAATTTGAATTATTCTTATTAGGTGAACTATTGAACCAGTTCTTTCTTTCTAGAAAGCCTGAAGACATATTTTGCATGTCATTGTTCTTGTCTTCCCTCCCTCCAGCCTACACATATCCAGTGAGTATGAGTATGTACTTTTTAAAAAACTTAAATCTTGGTTTATTTAATTCCGACTATATAGAAATGAACTTAATTGGATCTTTGTCATTCAGGGAAAGTGAACAGCTAGAGGAAGGAAAATTACTAACTAAATTTTCCCACCTCATTGATTGAGCTCATCATAAAAAAGATAAGAAAACCTGCAATTCCTTATCATGCCTTAGAATATGATCATGCAAGCCACCAAGCAGTTTAGGATTCCTAAAACAAAGCTACTTAATTATCCTTATAATCATCATGACCCACATCTCTCATTTTCCTTTTCTTTTTTCCCTCAAATATACTTTCTCAACACCTACCTTCCCCCTCATAAGTCTAGTATTTCTCTGTGGTTCTCCACTCGCCACCGAATTAACCAAGAATCAGAAGGTTCCTTACTCAGTCTAATATATAGTCTGATCTGTAAACGTCTCCTGGAGATGGAACTGGAATGTTCCACAAATCTAAAAGTCAACTTTCAACATTGACTCTTTAAAGAACTTCATTTTATGTATGCTTTGCTCCTTGATATTTTCTATTATAGTCTAACTAACTCCCAAAATATGCTGATTATAACCCACTAAAACCACCTATTGAACTTGGGAGTTGCGAGGCACTATTTTCAACTGTTCCTGTCACATGGTGTTGCTATTGAAAACAAACCCAATGCCTCCTTACTAACTGGTGCAATGTCACTGTCTACTACTTTCCAGACGTGCACAGACCGTACTGCTGCTCTACCCCTTGGAATACTGCAGCTAGAGCTCTTTGAACACATTATGTCTAAAAAATGAACACCATGCTAGGGTTAGAGGGTGCAGAGGTTAGTGGGCACTGCAGTAGTAGCCTAGCCTTAGTCACACACCGAGTAAAATATGAGCAGTTCCCTCACAATACCCCAGACTTGGAGGTTAGACCTAAATAAACTGCATTCCAGACCTGCCCTTCACTCATGGTCAATTTTCCCTCAAGGGGCCCACAGGAGCCCTATCATGATAACTGCAAAGCCAGAACAATACTGCACCTTCAATGAGTTCCAATGTTCTTTATATTTACATAACTAAAAGAAAGAGTTTGAAAGGTCACAAATGACAACCTGCCCCATCGATAGAAATTACCTAGACATAAAAAGAGAGAGGCATAGTTTACATTACAAATTCACTAGATTAATAAGAGTAATGCTACTTTGCCCAGCCAGGCCCCTCCTTCACAACAGAGAATTAAGAGGGAAAGAACTAAGACAATTCAACAAGCTGTCATGTTGGTCAAGTCTCTTTATCTTTCTGCATTCATCTTTTTATCACAGAGAACTTATCTTATATTTCCTGCCTAACGTCAAGTTTATTATAAGACTGATGAGCTAGCAGAAAAAAAGTTTTAAACATTCAAATATGATCATCAATATGACCTTATAGTTCTAAAGAAACTCTTCACTAAAAAGGTAAAATGAGTCTGCTTAAAGTAGGAAACCACCTTCATAACAGTGAGAACTCTAAGGATTACATCATTATAACTTTTTTTCCCGGAATCAAAACTGCCTTCCCTACTCACCCTGAAGCCACTTCAATAAAAGCTCTTCCTAGTGGGCACTCAGAGGAAGTCATTTGTTTGATGTATATATTTAATTTTGTGTACATTTTTGCACCTCATCTGCGAATTCCACTTTCTATATTTATCTTGAAATCCTCTAAGGGCCTTCTGATATAAACCTACTCCTTCTAAGCAAAACAGAACCCACAGACCCAAAGGGAATTTTTCAAAAACAATAATATAGTAAATAAAAATCAACGTCAGGATCAAGGTTTAATATCATCTTACTGTCTTGGAACTTGAACTTTATAGTCAAGGCAAAATACTGGACTGATTTTCTTTCCTCCTTGATGACTTCATTGCTGGATTGGATATATAACATCTTTGCTTTGAAAAGAATGAATGCTTTAGAACCAATTTTCTCTAAATCATTTTTCAAGATTTCCTGTTACTTCATCTAAAGCTGCTTTCCATTAATAATTCCTCAGTACAAAGCATCTAGACACACAGACACCGTAATTAGGGGGATTCCAATTACCTATGTGAGGAGGCAGGTAATTGACAATCTAATTAGTCTCATTTCAATTACCATTTTTCTCTTCATTAGAGCAGTTAGTTTGAGTGGTGAAGGTTTGTAAAACATTCCAAGACCATAGCATTTCAAGCTAGATTTACTAAAGATTAAGGCTGGACCTTTCCAAGACCAAGGGAGAATAAGTAATGGAAAGGCAGTGTACAAGACAGCTGTTGTGTGTAGGAACCAGACAAACATATTGGAAGCTCATCAAGCAAGAATATGATTCAAAGCCCTGGGGCAGAAGCTGTGGCAAGTGGCTCAGATAAGACTCATTCATTGTCCATAGGAGAGATTATTTGATACGTGCATTATTTAGTGAATTAATAATCATTCTTATTTATGGAGAGCTTGCTATGGATCAAAGGCCACATAAACACCTAATATGCGGTATTCTCTCATTTTCATGCAAGCATCAACTCTCTGAGGTTAATATTATCATTCCCATTTTACAGGTGAAGAAACTGAATGGCAGAGAATAGGCAGTTTTCTGCATCCAGACAAGTACTCTGCCCCTGGATCCCATGCACTGAAATTTTGCATTCATATCCTGACCCATGGAGGAGAACTTGACTTTGGATTTCAACAGACTTGGGGAGAATTTCAATTCCTCTACCTACCAACTGTCTCTCCAAAATTTTAAGTTCCCTTTCACCCTTCTAATTTAGAAAGCTGCCTTTTTCTTGCTACTGAAAATAGGCAAGTGGGCATATTTGTATGTATACATATAAAAATATTCATGTATAGAAATAAAAAACAAAAAGTATCTAAAGGACAAAAAACCAAAAACTTCCTATGGACTTTGGGTGATACCAATCTGCGGAGTATGTTTGTTGAGCACAACAAATGTATCACTCTGGTGCTAGATGTTCATAGTGGAGGAGCTTGTTCACGTGTGGGGATAAGGACTATGTGAGGCCAAGGTCTATGAACAAGGGAACTCTCTGTATATCTCACTCTAAGCAAACACTGCTATAGACAGATCTGATAAAAAAATAAAAATAAAAACTTCAAAGTCATTGGTGATATGGACCCTCTTAGAGGAAATTCCCAGATTAGTCTGAGCCTACACAGTCTCTTCTCTGAGCCCTGCCCTTAGGTTGAGTGCATCTTGGCACCAACCATCCAGTGACCTCAGAGTCCCTTCTCCCACTCAGCATGCTAGTCAGCCTCTCTGTGCATCACAGCTCCTCTTCCCCTTCCTATCACGACTGTCCTGACCCTTCCGAGACAACTTAAAATATAAAGAAGAGTTGACACTTACGAAAGTAATAGATCTTTACTCAATGTATATGGCTGTCAGGAACATATTAGTTTATTTCTGAGAAATATTAATGGTTTGATCCAAAGGACCCTTGATCATAGATTAAAAGAAAATAGTCTTAAAAGTTGGGAAACCAAGTCACCGGCCTTCTGAGTCAGTGCTATACAACAGAAGTATAACACGACACAAATACAAGCCATGTACATAAATTTAAATTTTCTAAAAGCTATATTTAAAAGTAAGAAGAAAAAGGTAAAATTTATTTTTACATATTTTATTTAGCCCTGTATATGCAAAATGTTATTTTAATGTGTAAGCAATATAAACATTATTATTGTGGTATTTCACATTCTTTTCCTTTGGATGAACGCTTTGAAATTTGGTGTGTATTTTATAACCTCAGCATGTCTCAGTTTGGACCAGCTATATCTCAAGTGCTCGACAGCCAGCTGAGGTTGGCACCTACATATTGCACAGCACAGGTTAGATTTCTCCCAGTATCTTATTCATCCCCCAGTTAGCCAGAGCCACAGGTAGGTTCTCCATTCACCCCAAGGATAGGAGAGCTCCTCTGACACAGAATGGATTCTGGCTCAAATGCAGGTGAGACAGGCTTGAAAACAAGGATGACCATTTGTACCAAGCTCTGTTGCTTTCACAATGCTTTAACCTGCTACATTTCATTTGGTCCTCATAGCAACCCTACATTTTATAATTCCTATTTTACAATTTAAGGTTCCACTGATTAATAATGGGTTCAAATACCGTGTTATAGCTATGTGATTTTAGACAAATTAGCTTTTCATGCTTGTATAAGATAATCCCTGGCATGGAAGGTGGTTGTGAAGGTTAGATAGAATGTGTATCAAGTACTACAGAATAAATGCACTCAAAGGATAGTAAATACTCAAATTGTGCAGACTCCAAGTCACATAGTTGTTGCGCTAGATCACACTCTCTTAAAGGAGCAGGTAGGTCTGGAAGATTTCACAAAAAAAGGCAGAAGCAGCCCATCATCTGGCAGAGCAGTTTCACATCCAGATGATGCTGTCTTTGATGCTGTAACCATCATTTTCTAAACGCTCATTTTCTTAATTCTCAACCCTTCTATCTAGCTCCACACCTAACTTTTTAGATTCTCTGGCTTGGATGGCTTAGACTGTGAAATAAAGTCATTTTCGGGAAATCTCATTTTGATACTAAACTTTTTAAAAGGTCTGGATAGGTCAACTTTGTAAGTGTTCAGTTCTCTTCTGTTGGATGTATTTGACGAAAAACCAAGAGTTCTGGATTTGTTGATACTGCACCTTCTCAATCCTACTCAACTGCCTCTAGGAATCAGAACACCTCAGAGTACTGATCAGCTCAGAACAAGAAGTTGCCAGGGTAACACAGTTTGGGTGGCAAAAATGTTCTGTGAACTTGAAATACTGGCATTGTTCATATTACCCCATGTAGGCATTTGCTTGTTTTAACTATACAAGAATTTTCTTCTAGTTGTAATAAAAACTCTAACCCCAGGCTTGACTACCTTGGATTTTACCAGAAATAATTTTTAAAAAGCACCCTTGGTATTTATTTGTGCACATAGTTCATACACTTGCATTTCTGAATTTTTGACAGTCTTTTCATTATTCCCGTGAGCAGTAAAAAGAGGACAGAGTAACATGAATTTTGAACTTTTTAATTTAGAATTCTAAAATGCCATCCTGTTTATCATAACAGACACGGGTGACAGTGAAATGTGAGTTACCAGAGAGCACTGGGATAAGAATAGCCTTTCGATACTGGGAGAGCTATTAGAAAAGGTAGAAGCATAAAGTTAAGGTTCAAAATAGGCAAGATTAGGGTTAAGAAACCCACAGTGGTATATATAGGAAGTCAGAAATCCAGGTACTCAAGGTGAAGGCTAAGTACTATTGACTGTTCTGCTTCTCAGATGAACTTCAGTCAGTGTTGTTACCTTCTTATGCTACTGTTACTTTTTAGATGCTCTAAATTTTTCTCAACAGATTCTACCTGTAAGGAGCATAACCATTCTTTACCAGGTCGTTCTTTGAATGACAGCATATATCAGAAGTTGTTCACCTGATCTAGCACACCTGAGGGACTGTAGCTTCTATGAATGTATTTTTGTGGCCTTGATGATGATAATCCCAGGAACCCAAGATTTGGATAACCAGAGATCTCTGACCACCACCTTGTCCAAGAGAGAAATCTTAAGCTACTAGCTATCTCCATGTGAGGGCTTGAAGTTGGTTAGATCAAGCAGTGACTTTGGCTGTAGAAGACTTCCCAAGCTTCCAAAGGATTAGCATGAACCTTCAGCTACTGACCATGGTTCAAGCTAAGACCAACTACTGCTGAACTAGTACAGTTCCCTTCACAAGTACAGTCCTGGAACTCTCACCTAGCAGGTGTGAGATTTCCAATGTGCTTTTTAGATTGTGCTGTATATTAGTTTTTAAGTGTAATTGAGCTGGAGACTTTCTTCCCTTTAGAAATACTTTAAAAAGTGAAGAACAAAATATACAATCCATCCCCACCAACAAAATGACGATGTTGAGTTAACCTGGTTCCTTCAAATGCCCACGGCCTCTTTGGTTTACCAACTGTCATATATGTGCTCCCTCAGAGCACAAAAGCCTTCTTTGAGGTTCAGAGGTTGAGTTTTATTTGCCCCCCAGGGATTCAGGGCTGCTCTGCCCCACATCAGAGGGGTGTGGAGTACTGTTTTTGGCCTCCTTTGAGGGGAGCTTGGTTTTCTAATGAATGAGTTGTGAAATGAGTTCCGAGGCTCCTTAGGAGACAGAGGAGACTGCCTTGTCTTCCTAGTGTCGACAGCATCTGTCTGTTGCACATCAAAGCAAAACTAACACCTAAGCAAATCAATCCATCCCTAGAACTTCTGTAAAATATTAACTCCCCAAAGCAAGGAATAAAAGAGGACAGTGCTGTGACTCACTTTAGGTAGAGAAAAACGGTGTTCAGTTTGCAGCCTGTTAAAATTATTTTCAGGTGGTGAATTCTTTCTGTTGTTATAACTAGACCATTGACTAAGATCAACTTTTGGTTAAGTTAAGGATGTAACTTTTCAAGTCACTCTTGGAATGAACGCTGATTAGAAAAATCAAGTAAAAATATGTAGTTTACTAGGTAAAATTTTGTGCCATCAGGTGTCCTATCACCAGGGGATTCTTGTATTCGTGTATTTTTTTTTCTAAATTCAATTGTAACAAATCTATAGGACCACAGAAGTAATGTTGGGAAAAATCATATTGGGAATATAAAGAGAAGAAAACCTATGGTGCTTCCTCACGTTCAAGTTTACTTTGTAAAGATTTCTGCAATTAAAAGTCATGGACGCATTTTAAAAAAATTATAGGCAAACAATAACAAAAAGGACCACTTGCTTGCCATTCCCAGTGGGGTCTGAAAGATATTTGAAAATTGAAATGTTGAGATGCTTTAATTAGAGCTGCACTCTCCTATTCCAAGCTGTCATTAATAGACTAGATCTATTGAGCTTGACACTTAACTTTATTTAATATTTCCCAATCAAATACATTTTGGTCATAGCCATAGCTGCCAACTATAAAATAGATTAGATTGCTCTGTTTTGATAGCTGAACTAGCGGGAACCAAACATGAGAAATCAATACAGTTATTTTGCTCATTTCATCAACCATGTACTCCTCAATTGTTCAGCTACTGCCAATTATCACAGCAGAAAGAAGACTGAAAGAAGACCGAAATCCCCATAGAATGGTTGCTTCCAGACTGTCATGTAGGGCAAGTTCAATTTTTCCGTACCAGCTTCTGTACAATGTAAGGCGTACAGCACCATCTCTCATTTCTGGGAGCATAGTTAGGGTGCCTTTTCATCAAACTTTCTAACAAAACCTTTCAGAGTTTGCCTAGGGCTTTATCTAGTTTCACCTTTAATATAAAGGAAAAAAACTTCTCAGTAGGACAAAAATGATGAACTACCTTATGTTTTTCCTTATTTTTTTAAATAATAAGACTCTGTGTTATTAATTACTTTTCCTGCATTCCTTGTTTCAAGTGTCTTGCTTCCAGATATCTTTGTAAACTTGGAGAATGGCGGCTCTTCTGTTAAACATGGGTGTTAAAAGAACCAGACCATTTCTTACTTGTCTCCTATTGATCAGAGAGCTTGACACAGCACCTTGAACTCAGAGGGCAGTCCAATTTTTATTGGATGGTTGGATGGATTTTTCAACCTGAACTGTTTTTCCCCAGAGAATTCCAACTAATTTAAAAAGTAAGAATGATGGTGTTTGGCTAATTGAGTAACTGTAGGATTATCTGCGATGAATAGCTCTGCCCAAATGAAATGACACGAGAGACTTCTCATTTCCCATGAGAAGAGAGAACAAGATGTCAAGCCACTCCAGACCACCATAGCTTATTACATTTAAACACTATGTTAAAATAATTTGTGTACTCTCCTTCAGTGATTGGCTCTGTAAAGTAGGCTCTACTTTAAATCAGGGGCGAGAATTATTCTTTGAAGATTGTTTGACTCCATGTCATTTTAAACAATGTAAAAATATTCAGGTGACTACAGTAGTAACAAATCTCCATGATTATATTATGCACGATCAATCATATAAAGTACAAGGATATCAGTGAAGAAATACCCAGTAAAGTCCAATAAACATGCAGTTGCCTGTGTTGATGAGGAATTCACCAGTTCCTTACAAACTTTCATCCATGATCTGCCCTGTAGTATCTGCGTGTAATAGAAGCAG
This sequence comes from Pteropus alecto, assembly GCF_000325575.1. Taxonomy (NCBI): domain Eukaryota; kingdom Metazoa; phylum Chordata; class Mammalia; order Chiroptera; family Pteropodidae; genus Pteropus; species Pteropus alecto. The sequence continues at coordinate 8,415,294 of NW_006431920.1, read as the reverse complement.
TTATAAACATGTTAAATTCTTGACATTATAACATTTACATATCAAGCTAGAACTTTAGCGTATTAAGAGTCCTTATGACTCTTGCAGTGAAGAAAACTGTTCTTTTTGGTAACACTCAGTCCCCAAGTACATTCAACTTAGAAGCTTTTGTTTATTTTTATTGCATTTTTAAAAACGAGTAGCAGTTGCGAAGCATCATTCTAGAAGCTTTTGTGTAATGCCTACCCCATACAAAGCTGTGTGCTCTGTGCTGGCGATGTGGGATTGCATGAACTAGACAAAGGTACCTACACTCATGGGTCTTATATTCCAGCAGAAAAAGACAGGCAATAAAAGCACAAGAAGTCCTTTTAAGGAGGTGCTAAGTGCTACACAGAGAAAATGAGGAGTAAAAAGAGGGTGGCCCAGTGAGGACAAATGTCAGCCTTAGGAAAGGCCTCCTTTAGGAAGCCTCCTGTCAAGGAGCAGACTTCGGGATAGGCTGCTTTACAACCAACCTTAAAAAAGTGTTCCAGGTATATTTTCTAAAAAAAGTACAAACCTGGCTTCAAAGCCCTGTGACTCAATGGAGGATAGAGTGCTTTATGTGAAGGGTACATCAGGAGCTGAATAATGTCAGGAACGCTGTGTTCTAAGTTTGAATGAGTGTTCAGAGTTGAGTTTCCTGACATCTGAATGTCCCTTACCTGGAGGCCTGATATGAAATGGCGTTCCTCTTCCTTCCGCCTACCCAAATACATGAATGCTCAGAGGCGTTCCAGCTCCCTCCTGTGTGGCATCATTTAAGTCTTGAGTAATCTTATACTATAGCTGTTCTTTGTGTTACCTTTGCTTTTAAAATGAGTTTATAAACCCTCTATAAATGTCTTTGCTGCAACTCCAAGCAGGGTTGCCAAGCAAAATATTATGCAAAAGACCAAATGGTAAATATTTAGGTTGAGTGGGCCACATATGGTCTCTGTCTCATATTCTTCTTCTTCTTCTTCTTCTTTTAACAACCCTTTAACGATGTAAAAAAAGAATCATTCTTAGCTCACAGCCCACACAAAGACAGTCTCCGGACTGGAGGTGGCCCAAGGCCATTGTTTGCTGACCACATCTAGACAATTCTAGAACAATCTCTATGACTGGCAGCTTTCTAAGACTTAGGTTAACTTAAGCAAAGATTCAGGACTCATATACACTCACACGCACACTGCACAGTAACCAAGTTGCACACATACACACACATTTACATATTCACACACCTGCCATTGAAGAATTCAATGTGAAGAAACAGATGGCACAGTGGTTCTCAGTGCTGGCCATACATTAGAATCATCTGAGAGCCTCTTTTAAAATATGCGTGCTTAGGCCCCACAACAAACTAATTGAATCAGAATGTCTGGATGGGAGCCCAGGCATCTGTGTGTTTTAAAGTTCTCCAGGTGATTCTATTTTGTAGGTTAGTTAAAAATGAATGTTTTAGAGCTATAGTTCTCAAACATTGGCTTCCTTCAGAATCGCCCGGGCGTTGTTTAAACAGACCGATGCCCGCCCCCCAGAGTTTCTGGTTCAGTAGGTCTGGAATGAGCTCCTAGAGTCCGTTCTTTTCTAACCATTTCCCACATGATATTGATGCAGATGGTCTGGGGGCCACACATTGAGAACCATTGTTATAGAGCATGGAAAAGTGATCAGGCGAGAGCTTTCCTGTAGGTGAGATTTTTTTTGGTTAGTTTTGTTCATTGGTGAGTGAGTTGGTATTTTTTGTTTTGTTATGTTTTTCTTAACTTAGAAATTTTCAGGGCTCCAGTAAAAGAAAGTAAAGAGAGCAACTTACAGGCGGGGACCATGTGAAGAAGTAGAATACATTCTTAACAAATGTATATATGTTTTAAAATTAAGACAAGGCAAGGGGTAACAGAACAGGGGAGGTAAATGGCTTTGTGCTCATGGTGGAGAAAGAAGAAATCCTGAATAAATAGCAAAGACATTTCAAAGACTACTTTGAACGTATCCCCCAATAAGACAGAGAATGCCCAGGTTGAAGAAAACTTGCCAAACCAACAACAGCAGTCAAAAGATTTAGTTGACTATGTATTCTGGGCCCAGTATTTTGGAGAGCTCATGCAAAAGAGAAAACACACCAACCTTCAAGAAAGTCAGTGCCATGGAAACCAGTAAAAGTGCATTCTCTGTTGAAATGTTTAGATATGAGAGTCTTACGTTTACATGTAGACTTTATTTAATAAGTAGAGAACCCCAGAAATACTACATGGTTTTAGATACTCCTCTCATAACCCCCTGTAAGACAATCTGAGAAAACGCCGCCTCTCAAGGTATGGTCCCTGGACCAGCAGGATCTTATTGCCTTGGAGCTGATTAGAAATGGGGCTCATTATAACGTCAGTGGGTCATAGGTGCTTTGTCTTCATTTGTCTTTTCCATTAAAAAATAAAAAGTACATTTTTATGATTATGCTGATATGCAGATATATTAATATTATATATGAAACATTTCTACAACCTAAAAGTTTAGTTTTTGTTTCTTCATATTTTAAGAGAAATTACAACTTTGTCTCGAGTCCCTAAGATTGTGTGTCATAGATAAGTTGGCCTTTATGAGAAACACAGACTCTTGTGTTCAACCCCAGAGTCACCAAATTAGAATCCACATTTTAACAAAATCTTTAAGTGACTCAAATGCACATTAGAGTTTGAGAAGTACTGTGTGTAAAGCTCACGATAGCTTAACAACAATGACAAAAAAGTAATTCTGACTTTTTCCATACTTTCTGAATCCTGAAAATAAGCTACCATGTTCTCTGTGCTATACAGTCAGCTATGTGTCCCCAAGCATCCCCCGAGCCTTGGGGCTGTGCTGCCAAAAATTACAGACTTCTACATCAGGGTGGACATGCAGGATGGGAGGGGAATTATATTAAGGTTCATATCTTTTAAAATCACTGAGCAGTTATAGAGGTATGAGATTCTAGCAGCCACTCAATAATTCTGACTACCTAGAACCATTCGCAGAAATACTTGGAATTCTAACTATTTCTTGATAAGACTGGTGATTATCAACATTATTACATGACAATACTGGTAATTATGGACTAGAGTATGAGTTGAGGCACCCATTCCTCACTTATCATAGATAGATGAAGGTTATGTTATACATCTTAGCATTTTCACTCTATTTTTCCAAAAAAAATCATGAATGCAATGAAAAAAGTGTACAATTGTGTAAAATTATAGCTTCATATCAAAGAAAAAAAAATAGAACTCAATAGTATGAAATTTATCACCAATATTTGGGACAGCAATTCTGAAGTTTCTCTATCTCAATAATCCTCGAATTCTTTCAGTAATGAAATTACTTTAGAATTTTAAACATTAAAAAATAAACGAAACATAATTCAAAATGAGTCCTAGATCTAAATGTAAAACACAAAACTGTAAAACTTGAGAAGATAGAACAGGATTGAATTTAGGTAAGTTTAGATTTGATTTTGACTTTTCAGTATAACACCAAAAGCATGAGCCATGAAAGAAAAAATTGATAAGTTGGACTTCATTAAAATTTAAAATTTCTGCTCTGCAAAAGACACTGTTAAAAAAATGAAAAGATAAGTCACGGACTGGGAGAAAATATTTGAAAAACACTTATTTGAAAAAGAGCTGCTATCTAAAATACACAAAGAACTCTTAAAATTCAACAACCAGAAAATAAACAACCTAATTTAATAAGCAAAATAGCTGAACAAACACCTCACTGAAGTAGACATACAGATGGTAAATAAGCATATGAAAAGATGTTCAGCATCATATGTCATTAGGGAATTACAAACTAAAACAACAATGAGACACTACTGCATTACAGTTATTATTAGAATGACTAAGATTCAAAACCCTGGTGACTCCAAACACTAACTAGGAGGTGAAGCAACAGGAACTCTCATTTACTGTTGATAGAAATGCCACTTTGGAAAACAGTGTGGTAGTCTCTTGCAAAGCTAAAGATAGTATTACCATGTGATCCGCTAAAAGCACTTCTAGATATTTATTCAAATGAGTTGAAAACTTACGTCCACATAAAAACTTGCATGTGAATTTTAATAGTTTTATACGTAGTTGCTAAAAATTGGAAGCAACCAAGATGTCTTTCAAAAGGTAAATGGATAAACTGTGGTACATCTATAAAATGGAATAGTATTCAGTGATGAAAACAAATGAGCTATCGAACCACACAAAGACATGGAGAAAGCGTGGATGCATATTGCTAAGTGAAAGAAGCCAATCTGAAAAGACTATATTCTCTTTGATTCAATTTGACATTCTTGAAAAGGCAAAACTGTGGAGACAGTAGATCAGTGGTTGCCAAGGACTTACGGGAGTTCAGGAGGGATAAATGGATGGAACACAGAGAATTTTTAGATCAGTGAAACTCTTCTATAAGATACTGTAACGGTGGATGCATTCACATCTACCATGACAAATGACATTACACATTTGTCAAAATCCTTAGAATTGTACAACAGAAAGAGTGAATCCTAATGTAAACTATGGACCTTAGTTAATAATAATATATCGGTATTGGTTCATCATCTCTAACAGATACACCACACTAACGTTAATTATAGGAGAAGATGTTACTCAATTTCCTCTAAACCTAAAACAACTCTAAAGGATTAAAGAAATACAAAGTAGTAGTTCATAGTTGGTCAGGGGGATGGGGAGCACAGCATAGGGAATGCAGTTAGCATTAATATGATGGCTAGGTGGAGGGCCAGGGGAGGGAGGGAGCAAATGGGGGGATTGTTTTATGAATTATATAGATGTCTAATCAATGTACTGTATACTTGAAACTAATTGAAATAAATTAATTAAAAAATAAAAAAAATAAAGTCTACTCATTAAAAAAATAAAATAAAACAGCACTGTTCTACATGACAGAAGGCTCAGAATCTCCCTCACCCCTCTTCCCCAATCACCACACACCACCCTCCAATTCCTCTCAGAAGGTATCACTCCATGCAGGCTACCGAACTCATCGAACTTTTCATAGCAAAACAAAGTGAAAATGACCTTAACTGAGTCCTAGACTTTATTCTTGACACTCTCTGGGCCTGAACCACACACACAACTTTTCTTATTGTGCAAGAAAACCTGAGTGAGTATAGCAAGAGTAATCACAGCCACTACATACTAGGAAATATATAAACTATTTTACATTATTTTATTTAGTCTTCACAATAATCTGTTCTATACGTTGTAATAAAATTATCGGGGGAAAAAAACTCAGAGCATTTGATTTCCTAAGTTACATAGAAATTATTGTGAGGGTCAAGTTTCAAACTCTGCTGAATTGCGTACTGATATTTGCGCTCTTCCCGTTATGCAAACTTTTTTCTCAATTCTGTGGGACTTCTCTTTTGTTATAACTCCTGGGGGATGTTATTTTAATTAGTACAATGTACTTAAAACTTTTTTTCCAGCAAAATATTAACATATCTTCTCCAAATATTAACATTCTCATCATAACTGCCCTGTTCAAATACCCCTACTCCGGTCAACATAACTTACATCTTGTTATTTTAGGGGATGGGCTGCAACAGGCCTCAGCTGTCACTGGAACAAGATATGGTCAAGACTGAAACAAGCCAACATTCAATGATAGTATACTTTCAAGAAAAGGGGAAGGGAAAGGAATCAGGCAGTAATATCCAAAAGATAAGCAAAGAATCAGGAATCAAGTGATCTCCCCGCAGAATGAGATGAACAATCCAGGAATAAACAGAAATAGAGCAAAATGAAGACAGAACTCCAACCAGGAGAAAGATATACTGAGCTGGTCTGGCTTACTAAACTGCTCCATCTCTGGAGCTTTATATTCTTCCTGGGGAAAGCTGATTGACAGGTTGAAATATATGACACTCGCCTGACTAAAATGAACACACTGAGAGAAGTTCCTATATTTTTTTCTTTTCCTAATAACGAGAGCAATGATATTTTGTAAGTGTAACTACATGCTAAGCACTATGCCAAATTATAATAATCTCATCTAGTGGTCAAAGAGACCCAATGAAAAAGACAGTATTATCTCCATTTTACAGATGAGAAAAGTGTAACTCTAAAAGCTTAAGCTAGTAAGCATGAGCAGAGACTCAGGTGCAAATTCTGTTGACATTGAAATCAGTGATCTCAGCCACTAAAACACACTGCCTTGCTACTAAATATTAGGTGGTGATAAACTCCTACTCTGTTACATATTTTAAAGATCTGTTTCATTTATTCTGACAATATTAATAGCCATAGTTAAAATGGAATTTCTCTTCATAGGGATGAAGCTTCTAGATGGCAGAAGGCATGCTAGTCAAGCCTTTATATGATGCGATCGAGCCCCTGATGGCCTTGTCAACCACTCTGCACAAAGAATCTCATCTTGTTCCACTTTTGTGCCCCTGGCACCAAGTATTTGCCTGGAATTTAGTAAGTGTTTAATAGATGGTCGATAAAGGAATGATAAAGTCAAACATATTTCTGTTCAAAACCTTGTTCCACCTCCCACTTATTCAATGTATGACCGTGGTCAAGTTACACAATCTCACCGACCCTTAATTTCCTTGTCTATAACATTGACCATTGCAATACCTACCTCACATTATTGAAATGATAAAAAAGAAATTAGATATTGAAAGCATTAAGTACAGTGCCTGTGTTATAGAAAGTAATAAATAATAACATCTTCATCTTCTCTTTTTTATAACCTGTTGTTTGAAAGATTAAAAAATACAAACATTTTCATTAAATAGACTAAAGATTATGATAGTTTCAACATTAAAACTTATACTTCTATAATTGATATTAATATAGCTAACATATTTAAAGTATTAATTTTGGAATCCAGTATATAATTTTCTCAATGAATATTAAATTATTTAAGTAGGAAAAGTAATCTTCTGTTCAAATTAAAATTCCTGCCTCACAGATCTGATATCTCTTCACCTGTCGAATCGTGTCAATCTTCAGTTCTTAGGGTTGTGGCTGTTCTATGAAAGTCACAGCAAAACGGGGCTCTGATTTGTCACCTACCCTTCATAGATATGATGGTGCACAGATAACATCTATTAGGCCAGCAGGGCACCCATTTAATGTTTCAGCGGCAGTAATTAAATCCGGATGGAAAAATAACTACAAATATTTCCCCCAAATTGATCCAGATGTTTTGGCAACTGGATGAAGGCACAGATCTGAAAAACTCCACATGCCACGGACAAAGCCTCTTCAGAAGCAAACCTCCTGCGAGCCGGAGACTGCTCACTGTCTCAGCCTGCCAGAAGTGTTAACAGTAGTCCATCCAAGCACACAAAGAAACAATTGGAAGAACTGCCAATGTGTTAAAAAGCCCCTCTAATAATTAAGCAAAATGATTAACACATATATATTTCCATGTGTGAAGCCGCAATCAATTCACAGTGGCGCTCTAACTTAGTCATGCCTCGTATATCACCTCTCTAAGGTAGCTTACACAGAATACGATTTCCTAATTAATGGGCATCATATTAATTATCGCCAGATTCATTTAGTGTTCAATTAACAAATAAAACTTTAAATGCATTTCCATGGCTGGCCAAAGGTGACCTGGGGGACCCCTAGAGAACCAACGTCATTTTGTATCTTCTTTCTGTCTTTAGACTGTTGCTTTTTTTCCCGCCTAGTTTGCTTCTCTTAAGACAACCACTCTGGCCCATTTCTCTCCACAGTGCATCATTTAAATATCTAAACAAAATGTTCTCCAGTGAGGCAGAGATCACTCTTGCCCTGCCATGTATCTCTACTATGAAGCTGTCATGATATCCTGTCATGAAATGAGATGAGAAAAGTTATTTGATCTGTAGAGACTAAAATTAATATTGGTGGCGCTGGTTTCCATCAGCAAGGTCAGCAGCAGAGGGTGACAGGGATCTGAATCGGCTGAACTTTAATTCAGTACAGTGTACCTTGAACATCATAAAGGCAGGAATAAGAAGCTCCCCAGCCATCGCATCTGCAGAACCAAGGAGCACAGCAGAGTGACACCGGCTACCATCTCCTTATGTCGGTGAATTTCATTCTGTCAAGTTGGTTGCTACCCTGGTACATTTCTTATTAGTGTTAATTTATCTCCAGTATTAGGGAGGTTAACTGCACTGTTATTTTTTCTGCTACTGAGCTTTTTACTGCGTGTGTACAGGGTGATATTCTGAGTAACCTCATCGGAGGAAGGAATCACAGAGAGGATGTACCTGAACAATAAATAACCTTTAAAAATAACGTGTCCTTCAGAGAGAGGAAATAAAGCAGTATAATGTTAATTGTGGATACTACAGAGGAAACATTTATCATCCATCAAAAGAGACAGCATAATGGTTGCACATTCCTTCACACAGTATCACACGAAATCCTGATAAAGGACTGAAGCTCTACTTTCAAGCAATTCTTATTAGTTCAAACTGAAATTCACTGAGGTAAGACTTACAGATATTTTCTAATTAGCCTTCATGATTCTTCTTGCTTTATATTCTCTGTCAAACACTCCTTCACAGATCTGAGCCTCCCACGGTAGAGAAATGCAGCTAGGAGACATGTTATCTTAACTCTCTCAGTACCAATAAGCCATGTATTACAAACCAAAGACTTTTCTCAAGTCGTCACCAGCTAAATCGCATTCTTGTCTCCCCTCTGCTGCCTATCCCCCCACCCCATCCCTTACCCCTGGCTCATGGTTTGTATCGCGATTCGTCGATCTGATAATAGCTAACTTTCTGAAATTCATGGGTATAAACGTTTATGGAATTATAAACACAATCTAGAATGATAATTTAAAATTATCATCTAATCTAACTAGAGAGACAGGTTGGGCTGCTCTGTGGCTCTGTGATTTGATAATTCCCACTGAAAACACAGTTCTTGAAATTCTTTAAGGGATAATCAATTCATTATTATATAGTCAGGTTTCTTTTTTTCCTTGTAAAAACCTGACTCCTTAGCATTATACTAAATTCCATCCGCAGAGAGAAAAAAAAAAAATCTACCATTCATGAACTTTCGAAATTCAATCAAGAAACTCTCAAGTACTATTACAGCAAATGAGTCCCAACGTAAACGGTAGTGAAACATAAATACAAATTTAAAATGACCTCTCAGCCTTTTAATATTCTCTCACCTGAGGAATAATGTTCAGTTGGCTGAAGCAAATGCTAAAATGTAGCCTTACACCTCACTCCAATGTAGAATAAACATGAACTTTGCCCTCTACAGGTCCAAACCTTTGCTGAGGTCAGATTCAACTTTTTAAGGTACCTGTTCTTTTAGGAAAAAAAAAAAAAAACATTCTTTTTCTGGCACCTCTTTGCTCTCTCTTGCCCTATATTGCTGTACCTCTTCTCCTTCAGGGATGCTTTCCCACAAAGAAACTGTAGTTCGATCACCTCGTGAGTATAAAATACATAGAAGTTAGAAAACAGCAAAGATCAATCGAAACGCCGATGCTGGGAAGTCAGCTGGGTTTCCTCACGAGCTATGCGATTTGCTTTTTCACCACCTTTGCAGAATACAGTTCAAACATTCATACACTTTATCAAAACTATAAAACATTTTGTGCCATGGACCTCTTAAATATCAAAATTATAAATATCTATGAATCCCAGTAGCCACACACAGACACTTATACGTAGATGTAATTTTTTCCCCTGGCCTTTTGACAGAAAACTCCTTGAGTCATCTCTTCTTTTGTTATCTCTTCTGTATGGACAATAGTTTTTACTGCATACAGAAATTAACTGAAGTTCTAACGAAAGAGAGAAAGACTTAGCCAATATTTTTTCGCTATCTACCAGGCACTTTAGACTCAAACTCATATTACAACTGGAAGAGCATTTGTTATATGCGCTCATCCAGTGAACACGTGAGGATACTAAAACTTAGAGAAGCTGGGTAATTGTAAGGATCACACAGCTGTGAGTGCAGATGGAAATGACTTCAAAGCTGTGTCCTTCGTACTGCATCTCTCTGCCTCCTGATTTCATGCACCCTGTGTTGACATGCCCCACCCTGGGAAACAACTAACGTCTCCAGTCTAAACATTAGCCCAGACATCAAGTATTTCATCCATTTTGACATAGGTCATTAACCCTGAGCACCTAAGGGAATCTGTTTGGGTTGTGAATCATTGTTTGGAAAACCATCCACATGTCCCCGATAAAAATTAAAGATATAAAGATTAACTTAATCATTCCCATGAGTACTATATGGTTTGTATGGTATATTTTTTTCCTATTGTACTCTCACATAAAATATGCTATTGGTTGCAAGCCCAGACAACCACTTGAGTTCCTTGAAGCCTAAGGATTTTGAAAGGTAACTGCTAAAAAATTAAAAGAAGCTAAAGAATCAGAATCAGAAAACAGAAAGAAGGCAAGGGAGTATAGGATGTAAAATAATCTGCAAAGAGCATTGTCACAACTGCCACTGGACAGCTCTGCCACTGCTGAATGGAGACTTCTACCATTTCTACTGGGCTATACAGTCTCCATGGAAGATCACTCACTCGACATTCAAAGTCCTGAGTGAGACGATCCGACTGGCTGAGCCTAGATCACTGCCCTTTCTTCTATCTGGCCTCTGGGATATGGGAAGAAATTGGATAGATTCACCAAAAGAAAGATTTTTTTTGTTAAATGGCAAAAAAAAAAAAAAAAAAAAATCCACTATAAGCAAAGTCAAGGCTAGGGTCAAGTCTAGTATCAGATTCTAGGCTCTCCTTTCGTACTGTGCCACCTCTCTGTACATGAAACACAATGGGACTCAGCAGAAAAGGCCATTAATATCTTTGCTATCTGGTCAGACTAACCAGCGCAAAAGCACAGACCACGCCAGAGGCAGGTGGAAAGGGAAATGGTATTCAGTTCTCATCAGGACCAGGTTTTGGCCAGATGGTCTCTTTGTTCACTTAGAGAACATACAGCATCCAGAGGCATCAAAAGAGCTGCCGCGGGTTGGGTTAATACACCAGAGTAACCAGGATCCAAGCCCAAGTTGTAGCAATAGAAATTCCCGTGACAGGGAAAGAAGAGAACAAGTTGACCTAGATAGTCCTGGCTAGTGTCTTTATAGTCTTATTCATTTAACAAACGTTCTTTGAGCACCTTTGAGCAAATTACTGAACTAGGAGCTGGGTTTACAGTTCCTGAGGCATTGCATCAAGGAGAGGGCGGAGACAGACATGGAACAGCTAAG
>NW_006431920.1:8390676-8403294 GCF_000325575.1 Pteropus alecto | reverse complement strand
GCCATTTGGGAAGCTTACAATTTGGTTGAGGAGCAAAGAACAAAGGCAGACATATATACTCTCATACGAACAATATGTTAGTTGTGCATTTGAGTATACTGACCAACAAGGCTGTTTGAGATCAAGGATAGAGTGATTGTTAAAATCTAGCATAAGCAGGGATAAGGGAGGTTAAAGTTCATGGAAAATCTTTGCTCTTGAGAAGAAAGTTAAAGGAAAAATATCATTTGAATAGAAGAGGAGAGAAAGAGAGGTTTAGCCAAGTAATATAGAGTAACAAGACATGCTAGAGGAAACCTTTTTCAATACCCAAAGTTTTTAATGAACCAGAGAAATCCATGGATTTCCTCATTTCCCCCCTTTAGAATATATTTCTCATCTTCTTCACTATGCCACCTGAAAGTTAGTATTGATGTATCATCTGGTCTCATAACACTTCTGGTAACCTCTATCATCTAGAATCTACATACTAATCATAGCTATTGAACTATTTTTGAATCATATCACTACACTTTATATAAATTCTCTTTCCCCATTTTATGAAAGCATGTCTCAAATTGCTCAGTTTTTAAAAAATAGTTTTCTCCAAAATGGCTCTGGAATCCCTGGAGACCTTCAATGCATCATTCCCCCAGGGCCTTTCCAAGTCTCTGAGCTTCCTCACCCACACGGAGCAGAAGGAGAGGATTTCCAAAGGGACACTTACATTTACAGTATAGAAGGTAGCTCAGGGACTTTAATTTATAGGCCAAGAGCATTCTTAACAGAAAACATTTTGTGAGCCTCTGTTTGAAAATTTTTTCATGATGCCAGCTGCGGTAATTGTGCTGTCTCTGAGGTACCAGAAGTAGGTGGCAAATTTTCATGGTGACTCAGGCCATCATTGTCAGAGTAGGTGTTTATTGTCCTGACTTCATCAGATGACTGCAGATTATTTTTCTCAGTAGAATCATAAATGGTTTTTCTTCTCTTGGTGCATTTTATTTTCCTTGCTGGAAATGTGTACTTATCATTAGTCTCACGGTACTTAAAGTCTACCTTTATCCTCAGTCCTGGTCATAATCACATTGAATGGGCATGGGATGCCTGAATATATTCACTTACTGAGCACTGATTCCAAGTCTCGCAACATTTCAGTCCTTCGCTTCTGGTTCATGTTCATGTTATTTTTATATTTTCGCTTTTTAAAAAATAGTTTTCTGGAGGTAATTTTGCTAATACTGCCCTTCTGGTTCATGTTCATGTTATTTTTATATTTTCGCTTTTTAAAAAATAGTTTTCTGGAGGTAATTTTGCTAATACTGCCCCTTGGGTTAATGAAAGTATGCAGCTTCTATTTTAATGGATTTAATCAAGACTTCCTGGACATTTGCAACCACAGCAAAGGAGCACTTAAAAGGCGACACCCACTCACCCTCATGGTCTTAGAACAAATAAATATATGTAGTATAGTTGTCAGAGATGCTCTTAGATGAGAATGGAACTCCATCAAACCTTACTGAGTTAATAGTAGTGATGGAGGCTTCGAGAATCATACAGGTGGCATTGGTCACTAACACTCTCATTTAATGAACCCTAGGGAACCTAGATAAAAGACCCATAATCATAATTCAATTTGCCAATGACCATCAATACACATGGAACAACGAGTGAAACGAGCAAAATAGATTCAGAGAGAGAAGGAAACAAAGAACACAAGAAAATGGGTGGCTTTTATTTTAAATACCCTTTCATAGAGTTTTCTGACTGTTTTGTTGTTGTTGTTCATTTGTTTGTTTATGCAGAGAAGCTATTCTTCTCCCAAGTTGAAGATTGGCCATCTACTGCAGACGGGTGGAAGGAGGAAAATCTTGTTTGCCTTATATTATATTATATACATATATTTTTTTTTACTTAGCAAACATAAATTGAAGTTAGTTGTGCTTCAGTCAAAAGAAGAGAAAAAGGGATTGAGTTTGGGGGATATGAGCAATGAGGTTAAATGCTTGTATATCAGCATCCAATGCCTTAAAATTTTGTTAAAATGACACGTTAAGTAGCCCAGATGTATTAGTTATCTACTGCTGTGTAATAAACTACCCCAAAATAGCAAGCATTTATTATCTCCCAGTTCCTGCATGTCAAAAATGCAGGTGTGGCTTAGCTGGGTGCCTCCAGTTCAAAGTCTCTTAAAAGGTTGCAAACTGTTGGCTGGGGATTCAGTCTTATCTAAGGCTTGACTTCAGAAGGACCTGCCTCCAAGTTCACTCACATGGTTGTTGACAATCTTCAGTTCCTTGCTAGCTGTTGAACTGAGGGCCTCAGTTCTTTGCTGTCTGTTGACCAGAGACTTACCTCAAATCTTTGTCATATGGACCTCTCCATGAGCCACATCACAACATTACAACTGGCTTTCTTCAGAGTAAGCAAACAAGAATGTTTAAGATGAAAGCCATGGTCTTTTTGTAAACTAATCTAGGAAATGCCATCTAACCCCTTTTGCCATATTCTGATTGTTAAAATTGAGTCAGTAGGTCCCACCCACACTCAGGTGCTATCGATATTATACTGTGGCCAGAAATATTGGAAAGTGAGGATCGTTGGGGACCATTTTGGAGGCTATTTACTACACCCACCTAAAGGCTTGAAGATGTTGAGACCATTTGCTTTACTCATGTCTTGTCAGTTAAGAGATGCAAAGACTAGAAATCAAGTTTCTAAACTGGTAATCTAGCTGAGATGTCAATATGTCTTGGTTTTCCCAAGACAGTCATAGTTTCAGTCTATCGTTCTGTCCCCATTCACTTTCAGAAATATCCATATTTGAATGATAAATTACATCAGAGCTGTTCAATAAAATATTCTGTGCTAATAGAAATGTTCTATATCTGCGCTGTTCAATATGGTAGCTGCTAGAAGTGTGTAGCTATTGAACACTTGAAAAATTGCCCAGTTTGATCCCATTCTACCCAAAGTGGTGATCTGGAGCACATCACTTTAACTCTCTAAACATCAAATGAGAAACTCTTACCTATGAAAGAAAGTGAAACTTTGCTAAAACTTAGATTTCACCTCTTACCTTCATTTTCTCTCTTGTTATTTCAATCGCTCAGGTCAGAACGCTATCTTCTGCCACTACCTCTCCACAAACCTGCTCTGGCTAAAGTCACAAATAACCTCTAATTTGTCACATCCCATAGAAGTCTTTAAATCTCATCTTCCTTATTTCTGATCACTTCTAGTTCTTGAAACATTTTTCTCGTAGTATCGACAGCGCCAATCTCTGTTTGTTTTCGTCCTATTTCTCTAGTTGGTATTTCTCAGTCTCCTTTATTATCTCTTCCTTTTCTTTCTATTTCCTAAATTTAGCAATATTGATGGATTATGTCAATTCTAACTCCAAGATGTATCTCAAATCAATTCAATTCCTTTCAACATTCATTATAATCCAAGTCACCGTCATCTTATCCATCATTAGAGTTTCCCAATTGGTCTGGTGGCTTCTGCCCTTGCTTTTCTCTTTTCAGCAGACAGTGATCTTTATAAAATACAAGTAAAATCACTTCACTCCACTTCTCGAAACCATTCAAAGTGGCCTACAATCTCTTCATGACCTGGCTCCAGGCTTCCTAGAATTTTATCTCATGCCATTCTCCCTGACCTCTCACCAAAGAGGACTTTCTTGATTTCCTCAAGCACACCAAGCATTTTCCTGGCCAAGAGTCTTTGCTTGGTCTCATTCCTCTGCTTGTAATATCCTCCTTGACTTGGGAAACTCCTCTGACTCTCTCTGTCAGATTCAAGTCTTAACTTATAAAAGCATCCCTTATAAGATCACTCCATACAAATTCATGTCCTCATTGTTCTCCCAGAACATTCTGGTCTTTTCTTTATAACATTTGTTATAACTTAATGGATTTATTCATTTATTATATGAACTTCTCCTCTAAATGTGTCGCTCCATTACTCAATGATTTTGTCTGTTTTGTTCCACATTGTACAAAATGTCAAGATCAGTGCCTGGCACATACTAGGTGTTCAATAAATATTTGTTGATTGAATACATTTTCTTTTATACTATAGTGCACTATTTCATTTTTGCCTCAACAACTGTTTAAAATTCTTTCGAGGACAGTTTAATATTGAACATTCCTTGATGATTCATGTATGTACTCTATCTAGACAAGCCCTTTTAAATCTATTCCTAACTTTTTGGTAGCTCTCATGTTTAGAGAGTTGACGAAGAGTCTCTGACACCTAGGAGGATAAAAAAGACAGGGCAAAGGAATTCAAAGCGTGTTATAGTCGAATTGTGTCCATGGTTTTGTCACCTTAAGACCATGCTCTTAGCACTAAGAGAATTACCAAGCAACTGATAAGAATAATGGACTGAGTACCTGTTGAGTTCTTAACTCAGCCTTCAAATCCATTTGTCTCTTGTTACATCTCTGGTCATGTCATTTTAGGCTGGACTTCTGTCCTTGCTTTTTTGGCATCCCTGAACAGTTTGATTGATTCACTTAGATTTCATATCTCAGATGTGACTAGTTTTAACTTAATAAAGGATACACAGCTTACTTTAGCACAGGCCCAGGATCTCCCACCTCTTTGCCTCTCTTCACCCTTCCCTGCCCTCCTCCCAACACATCCTTAGCGTTTTGCCTTTGCAGGCAGCCTTGATTTGTTCTGGTATGGCCAAGCCCTACTCAGTATCAAAAGGTGCCTTAACCAATGCCTACAGAATTCCTTTTCTCTTGCATAAGGCTTTTGATTTCATTGGTTCAAACAAAACAAAACAAAACAAAACAAAAACCTTTAATTCTGTTATAAAAACTGAGTAATAGCCCATTGTTAATTTTTATGACAGAGACCTTACCCTGGACAGAAATCCAAAGGGTCTGTGGGAGGAGCTCTTACACTTTATGTCATCACGAAAGCTCTACAGGAAGAACTCTGTGTTTACTACAGAGCTGTATGGTTGCAGCAGCTCCTCCCCTTAAATCTCTTCTCCTCTATAAAGTACTTCCTCCATCTTTGTCCAGTTCACTTTGTGCATGTGGCTCTCCTTGAGTACACCTCTGGGACTGCAATCCTTTCCTGTTCTAATTAATTCCTTTTGATGATAGACTACCTAGTCAACTTTCATGCTGCTGTCAACAACCATCAATATTAGGAGTAGTGAGAAGGACATCGTTATTTCTAGAGTTGATGGCATGCTCCAGAGAGTCTTTGCTTTCTGTATTTTTGATTCTCTGATTATTTTTAACTATTTGCTATAGTTTATGTCACATGGACTCAATGTTTCACTATCCAGAAAGCCTCTTCCTCTCCTCTTAATCTTTCTGTCTACAAAGTTTGACTCAAAGAACTCTAGAATAAGCTCTGCTGCTTTATTGTTACAATTTCTCATTGTTTTTATTATAAAACAATAAAGAGCAAGGTCTTGTTTAAAGAATATTTCCAGAACAAATCTTCCATTCTCTTTTTATATTCTAATACTTTAAACCATATTTCTATAAAACATCTATATGCATATTCATTAAATATTCCATTAATACAGAAGTAGCTAACCAGTATATACTTTGTTACTCAATACTATTAATATCCTTTACAATTTTCTGCATTGCCGAGGTCTCTGCCCATTAGCTTATGTCACTGTGTTGAAATATCAGATGTATCATTGTATGACCTTAAAAACTCACTTAATCTCTTTGAATCTCAGTTTGTGCATCTATGAGATGGACATAAATAGTACCAGATTTCTCACTGGTTTAGGTAACAGGATATGAGTACCAAGTGAGAGACATATGGGAAAACTATGCCAGCCTCCAGTTTCTAGGGATAGAGATCAAGTCACCTTAGAGACAACCATTTTTTATTCAAGGAAGAGTTTTCTAAATGTCTGACCCATAGTTATACAAATGTAGGGTAAATAGATTTCCATTGTCTGGAAGACAATAGGAAGCAATGAGAAAATGTGTTACAAAAACTTGGATGACTCAATCAAGACTCTCTTTCCTTGAGATCTATCTTATGAAAAGTTGGTTATTGTGGAGGAAACGTTCAATTTGTATAAGGAGTTCAGAGTCTTTAGGAGAGGATAATTCAAGACCCACAATTCCTACTCATAGTGAAATGAGGGCAAAGAGAACTGTTCATATGGATCAGGTAGCACTCAAAAATCAGTGTCAGGGGACGGAGAGGACATCAGGCTGGTACAGTGGTGGGCTTTGGGCACAATAGCTGAGCAATGAAGTATGAGCTAAGGAGCTACAAAATCATACCCAAAGTGTGTCACCATTGTATTCTATAGAAGATGTGGAGAGCAATGCTTTTCCAGCAGTGATGGGTAAGCCTTATCTTTAGATGTACATGAGCAGCCTTCAAAAGAAATACTCTGGGGCACCAAAAGCAATAACAGCAGCAGATTGATTAGATTCTCATTCCTTCTACTCTTTATTTTTCTTCTTTCTCTTTTTTCTTCTTCTCTCTGTCTCCTACTCTCTTTGGCACTTTAAAAAGTACAAATGACTTTAAACAGGCACAGGTGTTTCTGGAAAATTTTGAGGTGGTAGACTCCATAAAGAAAATACCAGATTTTATGAAAACAGTTTAGGTAAGCACAGAAGCAAGTCATTTAAAAACATATAGAGGTGGCTATATTTATACCATAAACAATTAGAGAAGACCATACTAGTTATAATAGTGAAAAAGTTTTGTAAATAACAATATTCTACATAAAACGCGAAGGTTCTTTTTCCCCCAACTTTGGCCTGTGACTGTTTTCTGAGAACCAATGTACTCTCAAATTGCTGCAGGTCATCTGAAGGACTTTCAGAGGTCAACAGAGATCTAGAATAACAGTGAATCTTCTAGGGAGGGCTTACTTCTGAAACAAGGTGGTAAACTGAATGTTTGAGACAATTTTAGAGTAAGAAATACACTGCAGATGTGATCTATTTTTTAGGCATTTCTTATCCAGCCCAGCCCAGCACCATTTCTCTGCCATGCAGCAATATAACTTGTGTATCTTTTTTCATTTTGTGTTTTCACTGTTTTCTTTTCCTTACAAAAAAAAATGTAACACTCCAACAACTCTTCCCCACCATTTTTCACAACCACAATCCTCTGTTATATCTACTTCTAAATTTTAATTTCTAAAACCAATTTCCTGTACCCTGTGAAGTGTTCTGCAATTGTTACCATGACATTTTCACTATATCCTATAGCAGTGCCTGAGATATGTCAAGTATTCCATATGTACTTTAGGAATTAACTTTTTTTAAAAAATAAACCTCATATTTAGGATAATGAATTATTTTAAGAATATTCAGCCTTTGCTATGATATTAGTCATCTTCTTCAGAAACATTTATTGCCTTCGTCTTTTCTTCCTAACTGTATCTCATATTTTTATTATTATCAATAATCATGATTAATATATATTGTTTGTTTGTTGACTTACTTATATGCTACCTGGTTACTTGTCCTACCAAAGAATTTAAGATGCCTTATAAGAATATCTAAAATATATCAATATGACATAAATTTAAAATAAGTGGAAAAAGAAAAACAAGGGTACAGATATAAAATGGGTTTCAGAATAAAGCAAATGCAAAGCTTTATATCATAAGGACGCATACAACTAATCTGGGCAGATGTCATTTGGCTCACAAGTTCCTAGCTACCAGCCCTGAGAGGTAAACCCAATCATGTAAACAATCTTTAGTTTTTAAGAGAAAAACAAAGAAGTCACTCAGAAGAAACAATTATTTGAGATGTTAAGATCAGACAAGAATGTCTCCCATGGGATCCAGTGCAGAGTAGAGTGTCATGCAGTGAACCACATCCTCATAGCACACTCACAGAAAGCGTACAGAGGTTTTCTGGGAATATTTGAACAGCGTTCCCCACTGAAAGCCCATGGCATCTTTCCCAAGGACAATAGAGTGTAAACATCTTGACGGGCTGATATGTTGCAGACACACGGATTTCTGGTGATCTGACTTAATCCAGAGGTAAATAGAAAGATCTGGAAGAGCAGATGCAGTGCATAACTTGTAAGACATTTTCCCTGGAGATTGCTTCTCTCAGCTGAGTTTTGATTTAAAATTGGGTGCCAGCCACTACCAACAGAGAAACTAACCAGTGGTCAGGCACTGTATACTTTATCTGGGATCCTCAGATCATCCCACACGGTGGGTGTTATTATTTGCATTATGTTAATGAGGAAGCTGGGCTCTGAGAAGTTAAATAAGTGGTCCAAGGCCATCAAAGCTAGAAAGTGAGGTGAAAAGGATTTGAAACTCCTACTCATTTTAATTATGCGAATTCTCAAACATTCAGAAATACATAGAGATTAATGTAATAAATGGCCCTATACCCATCACTCAGGTTTGACAGATGTTAATAATTCCGCCTTCTGTAGTCGGTACACCGACTTGCCTCCTTTTAGTTCCTTTTGGTGTCTAAGAGCTGGAAACAGACTGACGAAGGTTGAAAATGGCTTTTTTCCAACCACACCAGTAGAGAAATTTTATGACTGCCTTCTCTTATAAATTTCTAACTGCCCAGAGTGGCTTGGGCTGCATTATTTAAAACACATTGAGCCTCCCCGCAACCCCCACCCCAGCTTGCATGAAAGGGCAACTGGGGACTACATCCTTAATGCTGTCCTAGAGAAGAAAAAGCTCAGCTGTTGGTTTATCTGCCAACTTCTGATGAGGGCAAGTGCCAGTTGCCCAACTCCACCCCCCAAAAATCCCATGTAACTAAAAACACAATATGAGATTGGCTAATTTTTTTTCTTCAACTTGGCTAAATATGAATGAGACACGTTAACAGAATAATTATTTCAAGGGTGCCGTTTTCTAGGAAAGTGAATTTTTTCATCTAAGTTCAATGGTGAAAATTTTTAATTTGAATAGTTAAAGTGGATTAAAGATCTCATAATTGTGGGAATGTGTTGGTTTGAAATACATATTTTATCTTCTTCCGCATCCTATTTAATATGGACTCTGAGTGACCACGAAAGTAAAAGGATATTTCTAATCCAAAAATGGTCTAAATTTTAAGAATAAGAAAAAAAAAAAAGCTTTAGTTGCTTAACCCCTTACCTCACTCTTAATGAATCTTATAATGAGGGGTTGAGGTCTGTAGATGGCAGTGGTGGATACTGATAAAAATATATAGATTCTCCTTAAATAAATTGGCATAAAACGAGACAAAATGACCTATTTATCTGTCACTACATTTAAATTAAAAAAATTATATAGCTTATCTCTCAAAACTTTCATTTGGACTATTATATCTAAACTATCACAAATTTAAAAACTCATAGATACAAAGTAACATTGGAGCTATAGCAGTCCTGAGTTCCAAATTTCCCACTCTTGGCATCCAGAAACTAATTAGAAATATCAACAACAATCTCAAAGACGTCAATTCGCTTACCAAAGTTGTATGCACTAACCTGTCTCAACAAATTTGAAGTCTTTATCTTTCTTCAGCTAAACTTTAAAGTTCAGCTCAAGTTTTTAAAAGATATTTTTAAAGCTCTCCCACAGTTTGCTTGTATAACCTCAAATAATTTTATTTTAGATCCTTTTTTCTTCCCAGGCAGACAGTAAATGCTTAGACTTTGCACCTGGAATGATATACAGTAGCAGTCAGACACAGCATGACTTCGTCTACTAAACCAGAGATGTAAAACAATTATATGAATCATTAGGACAAAAAAATCTGTGTGTGTGTGTGTGTGTGTGTGTGTGTGTGTATGTGTGCGAGTGATTGTGTGTTTCCTGAAAGTATCCACTTGGAATCATAAATATTTGCAATTAGGAAGTTCTTAGTGATTTTAATGATTGATTTTCCTTCATTTTTTAGAATTGTACACCAAGGCCAGAAAGTTTAAGTGGTTTGTCCCAAATCACATGGCATTTCCATGGCAGTCAGCACTTAAAACAAGGCCCATGACTCTTCTCATCATTCCACAAAGCGAGTTTGGGGTATCTGAATTTCCCAGGCAATATTTCTTTCTGTTTTCTTCTCTCCCCCATCCCCACTTTTTTTTTTTCTTTTTTTCAATTTCTACTTTACCTGTATATGGAGACAAAGATTCAGCTCCGGTTTAACTCAAATCACAATGACTCTTCATAGCTATTCAAAAAAAGTAAATCGTCTAGTTTTTTAATGTTAATTCTGCCAGTCTCACAGTAGCCACCACTGCCTTCCTGTTTTTCTTTGACTCGATTAAAAGATAGTCAAACCAGGCCACATAATTTTAATACCTCGCCTCAAAAAAGTATATGCGTGCACACACACACACACACACACACACACACACACACACACACACACACGGGCAAAAAACCGTTCACCGGAAAGCATTGCAATAAAAGAGACAAAGAGAGTTTTCTGATGAGGCCAG
Organism: Pteropus alecto; assembly: GCF_000325575.1. Taxonomy (NCBI): domain Eukaryota; kingdom Metazoa; phylum Chordata; class Mammalia; order Chiroptera; family Pteropodidae; genus Pteropus; species Pteropus alecto. Next base: position 8,392,887 of record NW_006431920.1, on the reverse strand, counting down.
TAAAAGTCTTATTTCATCATCAATTTCACACTCCTGAACTCTGGCTGATCTTGGTCTGCCATACTCCCATTACTATTCCTTACTGTCCCAGCTCCAACTGGACATTGGATATGGAGCATGAATCTGTCCATTAAGGACACCATGCCTGTAATCAAATACTAAGACAATATTATCTCAGAGTGTACATAGGGTATCACTTTCTTACTCTTCTTAAATATTCATAACTAAATGATTTATGGTCACACAAATGGATATAATGTCTCATAATATATAACAGGACTAATATTTAATGTGTTTCTTTTTTACTTTGTTTGAATAAAATCCCCCAAAACACTCTTAGCAAATGACCATTAATTATGTGCATTGTCAAATGTGCTCGGGTTCTAATAAGCAGGCCTCAGGATTTACCGTCCCTGGCTGTCTGCTGGTGCCCATAAATTCAACGTGGGTGACGGTACTCAATAAAATGGCCCCATCACCGGAACAGAAGCCTCAAATGCTTCATTTTTGGATACACTCCGGATTTCTTTCCAATGCCTATAACTATAACACAAGCAGAAAATACCCTTTCCAGAACGTTATTCTAAGAAACCTCCCAGAATATTTAAAGTTGTTTTATTTTGTTTTGTTTTGTTTTGTTTTGTTTTTAAATAGGACTCTAAGACCCACAAGGGCTGTATAGCCTTCAGCCTGTGGGTTTTATCAACTGCATCTTTTGGATAGATAGACAACCTGGGACAGAGATGTAAACCACAGTGGTTTCTTGGGGAATATTTATCAACAAATGTATTTTCCAAAAAATAAAGATTTTAAAGGAAAAATGTTTAAATAGAGTTGTGACTTCGTAGTCAATTTACTTAATCTTCAATGTCTTTGCAAATCCATTATGCACTTGGGATGTCAGAGGGGTCTACAAATTACCAAGTTGTTTGAAGTCTGCTGCTTTCTGAAGTGGCTTTGGTCATTTATTTTCATAGAAATGTTATTTCTTCAACTTACAAGGTATGCAATAGCAAGGTCTTTTGAGACAGCTGTCTGAATAGAAAATGATTATTCATGTTTCTAAAGAAAGATGACTTGTTCTTTATATGAAGTCCTCCAAGGAGCATTTAGCATTTTCAGAATATGAAAAGACCAAACTTCAATTTTTCGAAGTCTATAAGACGTGTCTGTGCAAAAGGAGAGAAATGCAGAGACAATAAAGGGGAGGATGAGCTATTTTGATCTGAGGAAAGAGAGAAAAAAAGGCAGTGTATTTAGTCTTAAATTTGTTTGTTCTTAAATCTCTGAATACTTTAGGTCAAAAGAAAATAAGGTAAGATTGTTTATTGTCTTGTTATTTGAAAAATACTTGAACCTTCTCGTTTAAGCTAGAATTCATGACTGAGTATAGCAAACTAGATACTAGGGAAAGTGACAAATAATATCGAGAATTTTTTTTCTGTATGGAAAAATCTTTCCTGCAGAAGCTTAAAATAGTTAATTAAGAACATGAAAATTCATACACTTCTCTGCCTTTTATGTGTTTGGAAACTGCATAGTGGGATAGAAGAAATGAATATTGCCACTAGAGATTTTATCTAGAAGATATACTTCTAGTCAACCTCCAACCCAGACTTACACAAAAACTAACAATGCGACAAAAGAGGGAATGACATAAAATGCAGCAACACCGCCACCAAACATCTCACCTGTCAAAAGAGTTTAAAGACAATGAGTGTAATAAAGAGTAAGAGAAATGCCTTTAGGACGCCCGGATCCAAACATAACAATTTTCAGTTGGGTAAACTATACCCATAAGTTACAGAACACATGCTTCTTGATTCTCTGGCCAGGGCTTTCTCCATTATACAAGGCTAAACCTTTGTAGAGCTACACCGTACTGCAAACCACAAATTCTTCTGGCCCTCATGTCAAAACCGCCAAACTCTGCCTAGGACCCAGCCTTCCAACTTCTCTTTCCTGAAGAGCAGGCTTTTCCTGGTTTCATTCAGGTATTGTTTTATATACTGGTATCAACGTCATTCTACTCCCATACTGAAACTGTGGGAGCTCATCTACCCAACAAGATACAGTTTACGCACACTTGCTTCAGAGACACGGTAAATCTTCCTAGTGTGACAAAGAAGGGAAATCTCCCATCGCAGGAAAGCAGCCTGCTCTGGACGGACAAACCTTTGGCTTACAGCAGGCAGGGCTGTTACCATCTCT
>NW_006431920.1:8377156-8390648 GCF_000325575.1 Pteropus alecto | reverse complement strand
TCAACTGTCATTATGTGCTACCCCCTTTCGTTTTTCTTACTAAGGATCAAGATAGGAAATTTCCTGGTTCCTTGAAATCCCATCTATTGCTCAGCCTTCTCTGTGCCCATTCGGGACAGCTCTTGGATCTTTAAAGCAACCTGTTTTTAAAGTGCGTTGTTCCTAACATGTCTTCATTGTTGTCCGAGTGTCTTGCTTGGTTTTAGAGGGATCGTGATAAAATTATTTGGTACTGTAGGTCTTAAAGCATTGCCACCATTGTTTTTCCAAAAGCATTTTGTTTCTGAGCTCTTTGATGGGAAAAGTTATTTATTTGAGTTTGAGGTTGTACTTTGAGAATGGGAAGAGGGGTTACTGGGGTCAGGTGTCCCCATTAAGGAAGGAATTGTAACATTAAACAAGAGCAGCAGAGGAGGATTTATTATTTTCTGAGTGATTCACCCTTCAGGAAGGAAATATATTTCCTCTCCCGAGCAGGGAAAAATTGTTTCACAATGTTCACAACTGAAACTAAGGCAGAGAAACAAGATTAAAGCTAGACATCTCTGAATTTAGAAATCTAAAGTAGATTTTCCTTATATTCGTACATTAATGATCAAGAGGTATATTGGGGCATGAGATAGGGTGAAGAAAGCATAAAAACTTCTGTAGAAGAATGAGTGTAACCAATTGCGAAGATGAGGGAGGTGCTTTGAAACTACGGTTTTTTCTACCTACCCATAAAGCAGGGAATCCCTTCTGGCGTAAATTGTTCAAGTAGCGATACCTGCCTGCAAAGTTTTAAAATGTTATTTGTTTAGAAAAATAAAATCAGAATGGTAATTCAGCCACTATTATGTGCACCTCTAAAGTAGGGACTCACTAAAAAAAGCTTTTCTATATTTTGGCAAGTAGTCACATCTGGTAATTTCATTGACCCATAAGTTTTTCATCTGGAAATGGATCCAGATGTTCAGGAGAATTTGTATTAGAACTGAAAGAATCTGGATCTTCTTGGCAAAGTGCTGTTTTGTAGACTGATATCAGACTCTTTAGTTCCATATACATGAAAGGGTCCAGATTTTGTTTCTGGGTGATTTAAACCCATTGGAAAGGCAAAATGCTTTTGCAATGTGTGTGCTCCATATTGATGGGTCTGGAGACTGCTGGCTCCTACAGACCACCCATAAAAAGGGGGGTGGGGTGGGGGGCGGAGAAATGACCATCCCTAGAGTTTAATGAAGAGTGTAAACTTCTAATATTTTATTAGGTACTATGTCCTCACAAGAATTGACTATTCCCCATTGAACTAAACTAAAAGAAACGTAATGAATTAGACCCACAAAAGTGATCTACCACATCTCCCTTCCCACCTTTGAGACAGATTACATTTACAACTCTAACCAATAAAATACCCAATGTTTTTAAAACCCCTTAGAGAAACAGATTCTGTAATCATTATTGTTAGTCTGATCTGTTCTTACAAACCTTCAATGAAAAGAAAATTGGGTTCATTTAGATTTACTGGGTATTAACAACCCACCTTCCCTATAGTATGGTTTCTGGGGTATTAAGGGAAGCAAGGAAAGTAGTTTTATTGCTCATTCTCCATCTTTCCTGAGCTCCAGGCCTATCTGGTCCTACAGCTCCAGATGTATGGTTACAATAGCGCCATTGGGTTAATCTAATTTGTTGCCGACCTGACTCTCCTGCTGCTTTTGATGGTTAAGACTCTGGATTCAAATCAGACTCTTCCATCTACAAGCCACAGACTTTGGGCAAATCATAAAATCAATCATTCGGTTTCTTTATCTGAAAAATAGTGATTATAATAGGACATACTCAAAGGATTATTTTAGGAAGAAAATGAGATTATTCATGTAAAGTGTGCACCACTGTGAGTGACCGAAAATTGTTAGCTATAATTACAAGTGTCTTTAAAACTCTTCCTTTATGCCTCCCTTTACCTCCCATGTCTGGTACGTCTCACTCAGACCTTTAGATCATCGATCACAAGACAGGGATTCCCTACCCAACCCATTTCAGAGCAAGCGATGTAGTCTCAGAGCTCAGGCGTGAGAACCTTGACAGGACCCTGTGCCCAAATGAAATGTAAAAAAGGTTAACTTTTTTACATTTCATTTACCTCCCCTAGTTCTCAGAACAACTCTGTGGAATCTAAAGAACCAACACGATGATTTCTATATTACCAACGAAGCAATTGAAACTCATAAGAAGTCAATAACGTATTAAAGGCCATATAAAAAATGGTCTCTTCCACATGGATTTCAGGCCTCCCAGCCCAAAGCTTCTTCCCTCACTTTGCACTTCCTAGAACTCACATCTGAGAGTTCTAATTCCCACCCTGACTTGGAGCCTGGCAGGCCTCAGAGAAGGAGGTCACAGAGGAACTGGAGTGTGAGGAAGAGGTGTCTCCCCGTGTTTCAGTGCCTCTCATGTCTTCCTTCTTTTAGTAAAAAGTAAAAATTTTTCTTCTAGTTTCACTTCGGCATATGTCAAAAGTTCGCTATTCCTTGAACTTACTGCATATGGGGAATGCAGCCCAACAGCAGTAATTTCCAATTTTAAATATGCATAAAAATCTCTTTGAGTAATGTGATTCAGTGGGTCAAGGACCAGCCCAGACACGTGACTCTTTCATAAACACTCCAGTGCATGTTGATGGATGCGTTCCCATTCCCCTACTGGAGCAGAGGCTGCTCAAGTTCTAGAACGCTGTCAATTTTCTGTTCGTAGTTTCTCCTGCTGGTAAGCCATACTCTAATTCTCTTCAGCTGATTTTACACTCACTTGAGACAATATCTTTCCATGTTGAATTGGCTGACCACGTACGATGCGTAGACATCAAACATCTACGTTATGTAGATCACTTTCTTGCAATATAGCAAGTCTGACACAGTCATAAAAGAAAATCAGAGTAGTCTGACAGAATTTCACCTGCCACCAGTTATGTCTTAAGGTGATTTTAAACCAGATGCATTATCTATAGGGAATGTTGAATGGGTCCTAAATTATTGCTATTGGTAATGAGGAGTTTTATTTTTTCATTTTTAAGATATAGTGCTTTGATAATATAATATAGAAGATAGTAACGAACTTTGCCCCTTTCAAGCATTATAGAATTAGTGGAAAAATTAATCTGGTTCACATCCCAAACCCTTAATGTTTCAAACATGTCTGGTTACAGCCTAGACTGTCATGCTTCCCTTTGTAGAGTTGATTTTCATGAGCTTTCCTTTGAGTTTCTCCAAGCGGTCCATAAATTCGGAGGTCTTTGGCACAATCTGAAGTCTAGTCTAAAATACAAGTCTCTGTAAGTCTCTGTGGATACCCATTGTAGGTATGTATATGTGTGTTCACGTGTGTTAATATATTATAAACAATATACATTAAATATGTTTTTTAAAGCAATATCGATACATATATAAAAACCATTAAAATGTAATCACAAAAAAACTAGGAAAGTTTTGAGACTATTTCCTATGAGAAATATAGATGGAGTATCTACATAACATTGCACATAATGATATATATATGTTACATACATATATGTATATATATCTACAAGTGTATACACACACACATTGATATGCAGGTAAATGTTTAACTAGCTCTTCAAGGGGGAAAGCACTGGTTTGTAATGTTTGCCAATTTCCATGGTGTCAATACTTCCACAATGGCTGATTTAAAGTTAGCAACCTGACCGAACACACAAAATCTGCTTTCCTGAGCTAGCAGGCTCTGACATACCACGGCTATACACCTTTCTCAATTTCTCTTTGTCAAGGAGGAGGACTTAACTAGCTGACCTGGAAAGTGTTTCAACATTTAACAATATGCTTTCTGTATTTACATATGCACCCTATAATTAATTGCTACAGCTTGAGTAGGAAAGTAGGTGGTCCACTGTGCCTTTAATCCTACTGAAAGTAAAAATTTATCAAAGCAGGGATTTAAAGGCCACTGCACAATTTAGGGCTTTGAAATCTACTGCTTCTCCTAGGGCTTCTAATCCCATGTGTCGGCAGAAATGAATTTTCAACTGGCCTATTTATTGTTGTAATCATTTTTTCCCATACGATCTGCATGTTTTTACATGTGTGTGTGTTTTTTTTTTTCAAAATGATTCCCTTTGTTTCAGATGTTAAAATAAGAAATTTTATTCTGTACCCCACAAAAAAGAAAGGAGAATAAAAGTTAATTGTATCTGAACTGAAGTGTAACTATGGTCCTATTATAGAGGTATAGTTATAGGCTATTGATTGCAGCGCACGGGAAAAGCTTGTCATGTAAAGTCAAGAGGTTAATGTAATTACAAGAATGGGCAGCAGGATCAGCTGTAGCCCAGAAGTGGCGAATAACTAAAAGCTGCTTTAGAGACACATAATGTTGTCAAAGCATAAATAATTCATCCTAGCATTCGAGAAGAAATTACTCCTCTGTTCCAGAATATTATTCCTCCATTAAAATCTTGCCTTCTAAAGACTTTTGATGTAATCATATTTTCAGTTCTAAGTCATTCAGAGGCATGCCACCTTCATTAAGCCTTATACTGTGTAGTTTTCAAAGTATTAGAGAGGATGTAGAATAGATCCACAATTTGTTTAATAGCCACAGTAGAGTTCAGATAAGAAGGAAGAAGCTGGGAGGATTTGTGCTACATCTAGTAGCTAAACAGGGATAAAGATTAAGCAATGTGGGGCGGAATTCTTAGTTCTGGAGCTAGTTCCATTCACTCATTTCCTTGCTGGCACCAAATTCTTGCTGATTCAATCCCTGAAACATTTCTCTAGTGCCAAAGAGTGAAAGAGAGATACTGATGAGCCCCAAACTCTTCTTGTAAGTATTCTCATGTCAACTGCTCACTAGCTCTGGTAAAAAATTACTCTGATTGTGTGGTTTGGAATTGAATCTGCTTTTGTTGTTATTATTGTTGTTGTTGTTATTACTGGATTTTTTTGTTTCATTCTGCGTATTTAGAAACCAAGTTCTATACATCTATGGCAAATTATAGCTACAGCCCCCTCAGAATCAATAGCCAACTACAATCTCTATGGAGATTACATTTATTATTCCTATTGTGTCATGTTCAGCATGTGAAAGATTGTACATAAAACAACAAATATAAGAATGAGTATAATTATGAAATCATAGAACCAAAATCAACCTTAAAGGTACAGATGTAGTTTCACCCCCAAATCCATTCTCAACCCTTCTCTATCCTGTTCTGTGATCCAGGAGAGTGTGCCCCGCATCCTTGACCCTCTGACTTCCCTTTGGGAATCAGCCAATGAGAGGCACCAGCAGGCAATGGGAGAGCAGGAGGTGAAAGGTGGGACTATTTCGTCCCTGCTCTCTCCCTGCTGGAGTTCGGTTCCAAAGGTAGCTGTGGCCTCTCTGGCTACTTTTGAATGACCTTCTTTCACGTCTTTAGTCTCATTCAAGCTTTGGTAACACTTGTGTTTGTAGGTCTATAAGATCTTACCACCATTCGAGCCTCTGAGTGTTTCAGCAATCATTGGTTGGCTCTCTCTCTCAATAGTCCATTTATTGAAAGTTTTCAAAAATCCCAGCTCAATGTGCTGGAAATTTTTTTCAGAGGTCCGGACTGATACACACAACTAGGCAAAGAGCAGGAGAACAAGTCCTCCTTAGTATATTCTCCAGAAGAAATCTCTTCTCTTTAATTCTTAAGGCATCATAATAGTTGCTAGAGCCATGATTACAAAGCCCTCGAGAAAGTCATGTCAAAACAAGATCCTGAAACACTCAGATTAGACATTCAAAAAAGAACAGTGTTTTTTTGATATTCTAGGTCATACTATTAACCAATTGGTTATTTTCTAACCACTCCTGGGTGGGTGGGGAAGTTGACGTCAGATCAGCTCCCTCCCTATCCATATTAGAACTGGGCTATGCCTCTGCTTAAATTCCCAGAAGCCTCATCTTCCCACCATGGGAAACAATTCTATGTCCTGCCTCTGGGTGAGCGTCACTATGTAGAGGCAATTCACTGTATATGACTCATTATATGCATCGAATACCGTATATTTCCATCATTAAAAGACTTTTCTGCTTTTAAACTAAAACTATGTTTCTCTGGATTGCTTCTGGTTTAAATTTTGCAATGAAATCGTATCTTTATTATAAAGAAGGAATGTAAAGTATTTATTCAAAATATCTGAGTCATCTCCCATCACAGAGGTTACCAGTATGGATGCCCTGGGCAGTACACACTACAGCAGTGATGCTAGTGTTCACCTCACACTCTGCCCAGTTACTCTTCACAGCACCAGAAAATTCCATTTGAGTGTCAGCACCTAGAAGTCATCCTCGATTTTCTTTTCTCCTCATCTCCATGTCAAATCCATTAGTATCACTTTCATCTCAAAAGTATATCTTAAATCTATATTTATATCATCTTTAATAACTGGTGCAACCTACCATCATCTCTCACATGGATTAATATTAATGTAATAACCTCATCGCTTCTATTCTTGCCTCCCAATAATCTCCTTCGTACACAAGGCTGCTAGTGTGATATTTCTCAATTATAGATCAGACTATGTCATTCCTCCCCATTAAACCCTCCAAGGGCTTCCTTGATCTACAAGGTTCTTACATAAACTTGCATTTTCCTGTCCTTGTTCTCCTAACTTATGATACACTAGCCTCACTCGTCTTCTTTCTAAGCCTCAAACCCAGCTCCTTTCTCTCTTGCAGTTTTCTTGTTCTTCTGCCCAGAAAGATCAGTCCCCAATTTTTCCTCGGCGGCTATGTCTTACCATTCAAATCTCAACTCGAATGCTACCCCTTCAGGGAGACCTGTGACCACACTCTAACACCCTGCCCTCACGATCTGTTCCATCACATATTAGTGGTTTTCTTCTAGTATTTATCGCTATCTAAAATGTATCATTTATTTGTATTTGCACTACCTGTCTTGACATATAAAATGTGAGCTCTATGAGATCAGGAATCTTGTCCGTACTGTTTACTCCTCTCTCTCCAGTTCCTAGCTTGACACAGGCACAGAGCAGGGACTCATGGAGCATTTGCTGAAGTGTGTTCATCTGTCTACTGCAATAGAGTCGGGAGGCAAAATGGTGTGGCCATGTGTTTATTGTTTTTCATCACATATTATCAATTAGCTCTTCACCTTATGCTCAAATTATTTTGCCTCCCTCCTAGTAAACATCAGCTAAACCTTAACCTGCTCTGTTTAGTGATAGAAAATTTCAGAACGTGTGCAAAATGAAATCGTTCTCATTTTTAATGAAAGTCTCATCAGTGAATTTTTAGAACTTTGATTCTTATAGAAAAAAAACCATTTGTCAAGTAAAGACCATAGAATTTAAAAATACAGAAATGAGACAAATGAAGGAGAGGTGATAAGAAAAAAAAGGATCTGAAATCCAAATGCTTTCCAAGAGGAGCAAACCCAGCTCACAGCAGACCACTGGGGAAGAACCACCTCTCTTTGAAATCTTCAAAATCAAAATGTTAGTGCATGAAAGTAGGGATTTTCAAACCTTGCTCTCTACTCACACTAACTTTATCTTAGCAGCCAATGGAGAGAATTTGAAGGAGCGTCCCTCTGAATCAGAAATTCCCATGGCACTCTTTATTCGATCTTGAGCAAGTTAAGTAACCTGGTTGAGGCTTACTGTCTTCACCTGAAAAACAAGCAGAGTGCTAATACTTGCCTCCCCTTAGAAAAGACTGAGGTGAGTCAGATGACCCAGTGTGTGTGTAAGTGCCTTATGACATGTCAATCGATACACAACTGTTTGCCACGACATCATTACTGTAGTAAGCTTGAAAGATGACTTACGGGGACAAAGTGGTAGAAACCTATACTGAGTATTTCTGGAGTACACAAAGAATATTTCCCAAGTGCTGAATATTTAGAGAAAAAATAAGAAAGAGCATAGCTTTGAGGAGGGGTGGGAGCTGAGAGAGCTTTATCTAGAAGGTTTCATAGAGAAGATGAGACTTTAACAAAGACCTAATGAAGGAGGAAATTATCACTGGGCCTACAGAAAGAGGAAGGGACAATTGGAGAGAAGTGAGCACTGTCCAAAGGTCAGTGATTTAAGAAAGTAAAGCAGGAGCAGGTGTAAGGAAATGCCAGACAGGTTTGTCTGACAGGAAGACAAAAACCTGGCAACAAGAGATGAGATGAATTAATCTAAAGAGGAACCCAGTGGTGGAAGGGCTTAAAACTTCAGACTAGGAAATTACATCCAGGACGGAAGGCAGGAAAAGGCCTGACTGAAAGAATATACAAGATCTCTGAGAATCCCAACACCTTCTCCTGCAGCAAGAGCAGACGCCTGCCTGCACGGACAGGCCGGGGAGGGCCCTGCTGCACTTTTTCAAGTCAGGCCACATCTGGAGAACTGGATTTTGTCTCGAGTGCCATATTTTTCAAAGGACATTGACTTGAAAGCATTCAGAGGCGAGTGACCAGAGTGGAGAGATGAATGAAAAGCATGACATGCGAGGAAGAATGGAAGGGTCTGTTATTAAGAAAACTAGAAAAGTCAACGAATGTGTTATCACTTTCTTTTCTGTTTGGATTGATCTCAGCTGACATCAAGAGATTAAAGAAAATTTAAGATTTAGGAAATTCCACATGGATGAAGGATCAGAGAGGTACCTGGGGAAGCCAGAAGGCTTGATTTAGTTCAACCTTGCCCTGAGTTAGGAGTACATTACTTACTTTCCAAGTCCTTAATTAATTCATGTGCTTTTTTTTTTTTTTTTTAAATCTGCTTAGACTAGAAAATCTCTAAAATGTTCACAGAACCAACTAGTGGCAGAGGCACAAGAACTGGTCTAGTTCGCTAAGTCTAGCTGTTACTTAAGTTACCAGAAATATTGACTAATTCCCTCAGTCCTCATGCAGGCTTACCTAAAAAGATGCAAAACAAAGCAGTAAAATGGGAGGAGTCCATTAGTAGTGAAAATTGAGCAAAATAATAAACACTTCACCGTGTATCGGAATCAAGAGACTATATCAAAGTCACAGATGAGAAAAACACACTTAGAGTGTGGCTTCGAGGGAGGGAAGGCAGGAAGCCAAAGGGGAAGGAGACACTCTTAAACTGTGTTCAACAGAATCTTTGCGTTATGGGCTAAATGTCTGTGTCCCCTCAGATTCATACATTGAAGCCCTGAGCCCTAATGAGATGGCATTTGGAGACGGGGCCTTTGAGAGGTGATTAGATTTAAACGAAGCTATGAGAGTGGGGTTAGTGTTCTCATAAGAGACAGAGAGACCAAAACTTTATCTCTTTCTCTCCCTCCCTCTCTCTCCTTCTCTTCCTCTCTCCCTCTCTCCCTCTCTCTTTCAGTCTGCCAGGTGAGACCATAGCAGGAAATTGGCCATCTACAAGCCGGGAAGAAAGCCCACACCAAAAAGCTAACTCTGATCTCAGACTTTCAGCCTCCAGAACGCTGAGAAATAAATTTCTGTTGTTAAAGCCACTCACTCAGTCTGGCCCTATCTTGTGAGAGCAGCCTGAGCTGACCAAGATATCTAGCGATTCTGAATGCTAGATGTTATTATTTCTAGAAAAATAAAAAATAAAAATTTTATGGTAAAATTAATTTGAGAAATGATAGGTTCGACAAAATAAAAAAACTTTCTTTCCTGCAGGATTTCTCAGCACCTTTAATTATGTTCAAAGGTCTTGTGACTCGACAAGGACATTGTACCAAGCCGTTTCTTTTTTTTTTTTTTAAACCATTTCGGTGACTTTCCTCCTCAGAACACCCGCTGCCTCCCCCTGCAAGCATTTTAGGGGGAAGAGTGTTTATCAAACACTAGTTTACAAAAACCCTGGAGAACTCTGTCCCTGAGTTGGATGGTCCCAGCAGGGACAATAAGAGTTCTCAACTCACTCTGTGGCAATGCGGCGAGAATCTCTAAATCAATCGTTAAACACTAATTAAGCACCTACTATTTTTCAATCGCTATAGTGGATACAGAGACTAAAACCTACCATCGCTACTCCCAGAAGTTTTCAAGATATTAAGAAAATAAAACTTGCACATATAAAAAGTGAATAACCCAGTAAGCCTCTTGTATTTGCAAAGTGTCAAAAAGAACAGATTGGTGTGGACTGGGAGTATCACAGGATCCTGGAAACTCGCGATAATTTTGGCAGTCAGGGGAGGCTTCTCCGGGAGGGGAGTTTGGTGCCGTTTCTGGAACAATGAGCAGGAACTGACCAGTTTATAGAGAGAGTCAGGCATTTTAGTAAAGTGAGTAGTGTGATCAAAGGGTCAGACAAACCCCAAGGGTATTGGGGGACCTCGAAGAGATGATTCTGGAGCTGAAAGTTCTGGAACAGCGGAATAATGCTGGACAACCCCATGAGAGGGCTGATTAAAAAAGAGACTCAAATACCAAATGCAGGACATTTGAGCCCTGCCATACAGGCCATGGTAAGCAGCTAAAGTGTTAGAGCAAGCAAGTGTGTGACATGATCAGAACACTCAGTTCACCTTCAACTTCACAGAAACAGACTAAAGTTACCAACTACTCACTGGCCTTCATTTCAAAGCAAAGAACTTTTATTTCTGGAGCAAAGCATTCACTCAGCTCCAGCAGGCATACTTTACACAAAGGTAAAACTCTCCAGTTTAATCTATTTCCAGAGAACATTTCATAATCTACTCTTTAAATAAAGTCAAGATTTTAAGTGTTGACTTTTCAGGAATAAAATATATCCTATTTTGAGGAATTCAGGGAGAAAGCTGAAGGGAGTATTTCTGTTTTTTCTCTTCTTCTGGCAAATAAATATCCTCCTGGTGGAGGAAAGAGCTTCGTGGGCTATTTTTAGCATCCTGCCAGTGGACCCCAGTGATGGAAGACATAGATGTGTTCTAATAAAAGATTCAGATATCCTGCTCCACCAGCTCTGCATACTGTTTAAGTAAACATTCTAAAAATAATACAATAAACTTACACGAGCGGGAGAGACAAGTTGTAGATTGCAAAGTGATTTAAAGTGCTTCCTCATTCATTTTGGAGATTTCTTTGAATTTCAGCCAAGACAAAGCCACCACCGTGTCTAAAGGAAGGAGCCTCAAAAGACGTTTGGAGAGACCATTTCTCTGAGTATTTTTACATGAACTGGATTGCACCACTCTGGGCCTGCTTCTCTTGCCCACCAAGAGTTATGCCTTAGTGAAGAGCAGAGGGGCGTGGCCGGGAGCATCGGGTCATGGATCCTCCTGGTTTAGGCATTCATGTCACTAGAGTCGATGCTCTGCCTGACCCTTAGAAGAATTTCGGTGGGCGACTCTATGCTGAGGAATGGGGATGGAAATAAAGCAGAGAAAGAAAGTCACAGAGCAACTGGTCCTTCACCGTCCTTCTTCACCCTGCGCCACCACAGCTGGCTTCGCTCACTATCTAATCATTGACACGATAGGGTCATGGCGACAGCAGTCGCGCTCTAAGGGGCTGTCTCTGCCTCTGAGGCTTTCTCAGGCGCGGGAGCGAGGGAAAGGGGCCACCTAGGCTACCAAAGCCTCAGTCACAGGGCTACATCCCTCGGTTACTAGTTCGAATATATTTGCAAGAGTTACTTTAGAAATCTAATTTCTCCGCTGAATATCCCTAAACATTTACCTCGCTTCCAGTTAAAATGTCACGCATCCATATCGGAAAAGTTTCCCCTTTTCAAATTCTGTTTAATTTAGGAAGGCCCAAATCGCTTTATTCTTGAGCTAACCTACGACTTAGGAGATCATTCCGCCGGCAAGTCTGGTTAGAAATAAAAGACACTGCAATAAACAAAGGACAGGCATGGCTGAAAAAGTAAAATGTTCAGACATTCCGACAAATTATTTTCCAGGCTTCTCTGCTGACCCCTTAGAAAATCTTTGGTTTCCAGTGAGTGCGAGTTAAAAACCACGGCTGCTTTGGCTTCCGCTGCCCCTTGTGACGTTTGCGGCCAGCCTCCCCACCCACCGAGGCTGAGCACAGGCGTCCTGGCAAGTGCATTGCTCGGTATCGTGAACGAAATGCAACTGAACGGAACGACAAGGAAAATGAAGACCAAGAACTGAATCTTCAGCTGTCACGCCCCCTTTTTTAGCGAAGCTAACTTCAGCTCTCATCTTTTGAAAGAAAAGCCTGAAAGTCAAGCACTTCACTTTTTTTCTGGGTTGTGCTTCTTCTAAATAATGCAATCAATCCTGCCCAGCCATGGAAGAGAGCATGCAGCGACGCCATCCAATCCCGTCACGGGTCCGGGCAGCTCTGTCATGCCAGAGCCTGACTCTCCCTCGAAAGCTCATTTATGGAAAAATACAATCAAGCAGGTCTGCGAGGGGCTGCCCCCTGGGGAACTTTTGTGTCATTGCCTTGAGGATAAAGAAATTCACCTTGAGCTGCAATAAACTGGCATTCTCTCCATGATGTTATGTGCCTGATTGAATGCAGCAAAAAATAAATCCAGGTTGCCCAGCGTCTATCCGCTGATCATTTTGTTGGAGCAAGGAGGCAGGCAAGATGATGTTATATGTTACAACACGTGACATTCATCTTCCTAAGATGATAAATCAAGAGACACGTCACTCACTCTGTTAGAAACAAGAATCTGCAAACCAGGGAAGAAAAGCTGCAGCTCATTATCATTTCAAAACCACAAACTAAGCGGGGGTTTGAGCAGGGAATACAGGAAGCAGAGATGCAAAGCAAGGACACATGCCCTCTCTGTAAGGGCTTGACAGAGCAAAATAAATCAGCCCCATTGAAGACACAAAGCAGCTCCCACAGGCAAAGGAGTGGGGACGTGCATTTGCTCTTCCTGAAGTTTTTGAAGCATCTTCGTGGCTAGTCGACTGTGGAAGAAGCTAAGACGGAAGATGATGAGGATTGGAGCGGCTGCTGGAAACTGTGATGAGCCCTCTTCCCCCTGAGTGCACAGGCAAGGCACCGGTCCTTTGTTGAGTAGGGCACGGCAATAGGTATTGAGTCCCAGCTCCTGGTGCCTTTCAATTCTCTCTGACCATGGCTGGGCTCTGAGATGACTCAAAGGTGCATTAGTGGGGCAGATAATTTGTTAACTGCACAAGTCAGTCACTATCTGGGAGAACTGATTTGTTAGAGCACAGAGAGCGAGTCACTGACAGTAAATGAGGAGGTAAGTGGAGAGCGTTGGCTAAAGACCCAGCTACCAGCCACGCAGAACAGTTGTGGACAGAGTGACCCCGTGATTTACTGTCCACACCGGGACACTTGCTATTAATAATTATGCAACTGGAGTAAACTGAGAATGTTCTGGCAAACCAGGATGGAGAGTCAATCCAATTAAGGACAATGTCAGGAGAGAAAATGAGAGTGACTTCATTTTTGGTCTTTTTTCTCGAAGGGCTATCTATGCCTATTTTCCCATCCGAATACAGAGTCTGGGAAAAGAGTGGATGATCCTGCTCTAATTGGGCAGCGTTGGAGTTCAAAGCCTTATAG
>NW_006431920.1:8365814-8377143 GCF_000325575.1 Pteropus alecto | reverse complement strand
CTTCTGCAAATGATGTGACACAAAAGCACTCCTAACTGAAGACAGAAAAATGGTTATTAGGTCAGATGAACCTGGGTTGGATCCAGACTCTGGCACTTACTTAACCTTTTTTAAGTCCCAACGAATTTTCTCAAATCTAAAATAAGTAGAGACTTCTATGGGGCTAATTGGGAAGATTCATTGAGATAATGTATGCTTATAAATATTACTGTAGCTCACCAAGCATCAGGAACTCTTGTAATTCCATACATGATTTACCTGTATTTATGTGTATTATTTTTTTTTCAAAGCAGAGTGCTTGGCATAGAGTAAGTTTTCAAAATCTGCAAATTGTTAGCTCATGTAATTTTGTCCTTTCTTCTTTCTTGGCTTATAATTTTCACTATTATGGGATGCATGAAGAAGACAATCATGAACCAAATACAGTCGTCACTGCCCTAGAGGCCTCATGATCAAATTATTTCACAATTAGATATATAAATACAAACTCTGATAAGTTATATGCAGGGGAACAATGCGGGGTGGTATGACAGAGAATCCCAGAGTGAATCTACTTTAGAGAAAGTGTTCGGGGAATGCCTTACAGAGAAGGTAGCCTCCGTATGCTGTATCCTGAATGACAAGAGGAGGCGGCCCTCTGAGGGCGGGGCAAGGGCATTCTAGGAGAAGGGGAACCGTGGGTGCAAAGTTTCTGATCCAGGCAAGGACTTGTCATATTTGAGGACCTTGAGCAAAGGTAGAAGAAGAGAGAGAAAAAGAAAGGCAGAGAGCAAAACACTCTACCCCCAAAGTAAGGCTCCAGCAGGGGACGGTGGCCACACTACAGAGAGCCTTAATAACAATTTATTAACACATGTTTATTGTGTACCTACTATGTGCTCTCCTAGTCCCCAAATGTTTGAATTTAATAGAAAAAGAATGAAAAGCCATTGAAGAGTTCTAGCTAGGAAGAAGCGTGACCTATTTACATTTAAAAAGTATTTTAACTGCAGAGTAGAACATCAGTGGGAAGGGGAGAAGGAGATGAAGGGAGCAATTAGGAAACTTTTAATTCAGAGCAGAGTGAATGGTGGCTTGGACTACAGCCATGTGATAGAGTTTAAGAGAAGTGACTGGATGGAGCATGTATTTGGAGGTGGTGCTGATAGGACTTGTTGATCCTGATGGAGTGTGGAGAGGAAGAAGGAAGGTTTCAAGAATAATTCTACTGTGAGACTTAGGTCGCTGGATAAATAGACTGGGAGAGAACCAGGCTTGAGAAGAAAATTTAAAATGCTGTTTAGATACGTAAATTTTTACATATTTGTCAGATAATGAAATGGATATCTCGAGTAGGCAAGTGCATATGATTCTGAAACCCAGGGAAAAGATGTACATAATTTGGAATAGTTGGAATATACATGATATTTAAAGACAAGGAGAGATACAATAATTTGGAAAACCTATAAAAAGAGAAAAAGACAAAACATGTTAAAAATGTTTGTTTCCCCGTTCCCTCGCTGACCTAAGAATTATTTTAAAAATAATAGCAATAAATTTTATCTTTGATAAAAAGAAGACATCTTGCTAATTGCCACTTGATTTTGAATTATCTACCTGTGTAAGGCCTTTCCCCACATTTCTGTTAGGATAGTCACATTTTTGATTTGTGAATGCTTTTTGTATATTAAGGATATATACTTTTACTACTTATGTTGCAAATAGGTCATAGTTTGTCATTTATTATTTAAAATTCTTTATAAGATTGAGTTTGTTCCCAATCTTATTTTAGTAGTATATTTTTTGGGCAGGTAGATGAATTTAGATTTTTTTTCTTCATGATTTTGCCTTTTGTATAATGTTTAGAAAAGTCCTTGCCCACTACCAAGGTTTTAGAACAAAAGTATAGAAACTCATAAGTTGATTACAGCATTGTTTATAATAGCATTTTTTAAAAACTAGAAATAGCCCGAGACTATATCAAAAATTTATGTTAAATATGTGACTTCACATAATAGAATGTTTTTCAGCCATTAAAAATAATTTTCAGCTTCTATTTATTGATATTGAACCATGTCTATTAAATATTTTGTAAAAAAAAAAAGAGAGAGAGAGAGAAAGAGAGAGAGAATATAAAATATTATAGGATGGTTCTCTTTTAGGGAAACTTTCTATATTAACAACTATATTTCTATCTATTGCTGTTTCTATAATAAGAGAAAGCAAACTATTTATGTATATCTTGTTCCCTAATTAACTCTTGAGCTTATATATTCTCTTTGTATGTTACCTACCCATGATTTTAAAAATTTATTCTACTAACAATAATAGCTACTGTTTATTTACACATAATATGTGCCAACGTTTTGTACATGCATATATACATCAGTTTAAAAAGGTAGAGAACAGGCAATGAAATTGCAAGAAATATATAATGAAGTTATCACTGCTTTCTATCTAATTAGCAAGTCTGTTGACTGCTTTTCATAAAACTCTTGCAGCAGTTTTCCTGGAGGCAATCAGGCATGGCCAGGGGCAAACATTTCAAATAATTCAGTATTGACCTTGACGGTTTCCCTCTTACCTTTGCTGCTCCACTCCACATACCTCTAAATACCCAGAACCAGCAAGCTACCCTAAGCCTCAGATTCTATTACTCACATAGACCTTCTTTATCCTCCCTCCACCCAGAGTTCTCTCCAACAAATCTCCACCCTACCCTGCAGTGATCTATTTCCTTAGCACAGCTGGTCTCATCCAGGAATTATAGGGAAGACAATCAGAGTCCATTAATTTATTCTAAAGTATTAATAGCTGACAGTCTTTTGATCTTCCAGGAGTTATTTGCACTGGAAATAAAATTAAGATGTAAAAAGGGAGGGAACTCTGTCATAAAAATGACTCTCATTGGTGAATTGTTAAATAGTATGACCAACTAAAGTGCAAAAATCCAGATGGATATCTTTGGTCTGTCCTGCTCTGCTCTGGTTAAAAGTCTAGCTGCAGGTAAGGGCTGGAAGACAAGTGTGTGTGGGGGGTGGGGATGCAGGAGGAAGGGGAACAAGGGAGCTTTCTTTTATGACGCTCTAGATTTTTGCAATGTCTTCCTTGTCTACACTTTGAAACCCATAGATCCTATAAAATCTCCACATTCGGTCTTACCTTATTTTTTGTAGACCTTTTTCTCTGCTTTGCTGGGAGTGACATCTCTGGCAAAAGAGAAGACCAACGAGGGTAGAGGGCTCCTTGTGCCTAATAGTACTCACCATAGAGGTCAAGGAGCTGTACAGTGGAAGGAAGCCCCCATTTCACCCATTTGTACTCTACATCCAGCCTCACATTTCCTGTCTCCAAAGAGTCTCACCAGATCCTAAGTTGGCCAGGCCTTGAGAAAGCTGAGAAACCGCACTGTCTTGGTCCAAAGAAATGGAGACACAGGGCTCACATTTTTCTCTTCCATTAACATTCAAGTATTTTAATGAGCACCAGATTTTACTATTTGTTCCTTGGGGAGGACATTTGAGTTTTCTGTGGCTCATTTTATTTTTAATATTTAAAAATCTTTTCCCTCAATGAGGCATAACCATAATTACATTTGTAAGAAGTAGGCTGTATTTGGTTAGTGGAACTGCTGTTGTAAATGTGGTGACAAAAATTAACTTCATGTTCCTTCTGTAAGGTGCCTCTCTCTCTCTCTTTCTCTGTTTATCAAGACCCGAAGGTTTTTAAGCCAACTCAGATCCTGTAATGTGTGAATACCAATGCACGATGACTTATAAGAAACCCTCTAAGCAGGCCTATATAAAGAAAAACTCCTGTGCAATGGAAAGGGGATTCAAATTGCCCAATCTAACCACAAAGACGAGCAAATCATCCCCAAAGTATAAAGCGGTTTAAAGACAGGGAATTGAGAACTAAATCTGAAGCTGACATCCTGACAGTCTCATGACCTAGTTTCAGGCACAAAGCTGTACGAGAGTGACAAATGAGGGAGAAAGGATGAGAGGCAGATGGAAAGAACCAGAGAAAGAGAAGAAGGTGATGTGGTGAAGAGAAGAGAAGTCATCAAAAAAAAAAAACCAATTAAAAATGCAATACTGTAATAAAGCTGTTCTTTGGTACCTTATCAATTCATAGAATAAATACTATACATTTAAATATTTAAAATATTTATTATTTTATTTATGAGTATAAATTATCACTTTTCAATACACCAATGACCAATGCTCTCTCTTCCAAAAAAAACAATGCAGTAAAAGCTGCGGGAGGGGAGATAAATTGTATGCTAATTTTCCAACGTCTAAAATGGTTAACACCAGGCACCTCAAATATCTGAAGTTTTTTTCGACATCCGTGCTCATGTATGGGTAAACATCACATTAGAGAAGTTGAATTTCCTAGGACGTTGGCCCAGAATTTATGGTCAGTGGCTTTTCTTAAATTTGTGCCTTTCTTTTGACAAGGAAATGATTTCCAAAGTTTCCTTTTCACTCTCGATGTCTCTGGGTTTAAGAAACAACGTCAGGATCCCACCGCCCCCCTCCCCACACACCAAAATAAATAAATAAATAAATAAAAGGCAGAGGAAAGAGAAAGACTATGGCATTGACTAGAGTTAGTAGCAGTCTGTATTTCAGGTTTCGGCCTAAACCCAAACTGACTACTTTTAAATAATGGTTTATATAAAAAGTATTACTTTTAGTTTTGTTTATTATTATAGGCAATCTTTCTGTGTCAGTGAGTGTCTTACACAGTATCCATACAGCATCAACCAATTCAATAAAATCTGAAGAATGTACGCTTTGGTGGAGATTTCTAAAACATGCAGGTGTTTGTTGATATATATCTGATACTAGGTTTCAATTCAAGATACTCCTCTTAGTGGGAATATTGCTAGAAGGAGTGTTCCAAATGGCCATTCTAAGGTCAGGAGAGGCCCCACAGGGACATAGCTTTAAAGGATGGTTTGAAAATATCAGGTGCACATTATAAATTAATTATATGCAATTTTCTAGCAAACATGCACGTGTATAGAAAATTGCTAATAATATATCAATATATTTACAGTGTAATCTTACTCTACATTTGCTCACTAACAGTTTCCTACGTCCCACCTTGTTTTTTGAGGAACATGGTAGATTTGGTATTTTTAGTATGTCCACATGATTATATTGCAGATGGTTCTGGGACCATATTTTGACGTAGTCCTCAGCTTTAATAACAGCAACGTTCAAAATTAAACTTGTAGAATTTTTTAGCTTCCACAACCTAGAGTTCAACAACAGCATATTTACTTCAGTCATGCTTGAATGGAGAAAATATGGGGTTCGAACATGGTGGTCAAAGGCCTCAGTTACAACACCTACCCCAAAGAGTACACTGGTGTTTAAGGCGTGGCTTTTGATGGCAACAGAATTGGTTGGATCCCATCTCCCATGAATCTACTTGCCTTTAATTTATATCAGCGCAAAGGAGTCCTCCTGGGGAAAAAAACAAGCCTGCATTCTGTTCTTATTAGAGATTCAAATATACATCCCTGATTTCTTAAAATAACCCTGACTGAGGCCAGATTATAAGAAAGACAAGAGAGACCCTAGTAGTGACCACACCTTGAGGATGGAAGTGCATTCATCAGCCAACACAACGTTAAGGCCTGCAGATTATAGGGAGAGAGAAAAGAAATGCTCCTGGTACAGTGTGCAGGTGATCTTGGAGACCAGCCTGGCACAGTAACCTGGCAGGAAGTGTGTCATAGGATGGAGAAGGATGGAAAATTAGCATACAATTTATCTCCCCTCCAGCAGCTTCTCCATCCTTCTCCCCTCCAGCAGCTAACCTCCTATAGAGTAATGGTATGTCTCCCAAACATCACGTATAATTCAACAGCAGCAACAAGGTGACAGAAGGTTAAATCTTGCCCCAGCGGGGCAAGTTCACAGCATAATTCAAGTTGAGGCTGCAGAGAACTGGTACTGGATAGTGCAGACTGCTGGACAGCCATGACCAAGATCGATGTACAGACTTTATACACAAATCTGGGGGACTTAAACAAGCTGTATCTCCTGACATCAGATGAGGTTCTAGAGCCAATGAAAATTGGGTATTAAAGTCAACGTAACCCATTCATAATCCCAAATAGAGAAGGGTGGGTAAACTGGTTCCATTTGTCTTGTTTGTTTGTTTTTTCCCTGTTGGCTATTACACAAATCCACTCAACAAAAGAAACCCTAAAGACTTAACTCCTCTGAGTGATTACTTTGAATGCCCAAAATTCCTTTTGTTAATCATCTCCAATTTATGCCTCAGAGATGGGAGAGATGCTTTTTGTTGCAGTTGTTTTTTAAGATAGGGCTTAGGATGAAATATATATATCTTCCAAGTTAAGTGTTACCTAGCACACTCTAGTATTACATGCCCATTCTTCTGTTTATTCTTTTCCTATCACTTTGGCAGAGCCAGTCACAAGCAGGGAGCTTTGGTGTTTACAGGTTTTGTGAACACTGCACATGGGTTTCAGTGTGGAGACCCAGCTCTAGCTTTTCCACATTCAGGTTTTGGTAAGAAGCATCTCAATGGATCTGTCCAATTTCAAATTCCATTTAACGTCCTCCCGAGGTGTTTTCAAAATGAATGAACTGAGATTTTATTTACATATAATGAGCTTTTAAAATGTTTAAGATAAAATTTGTCATTGAGATAAATGTCTATCTGGAGCTCAACACACTTGTAAAAAGTCAGATAGTAAATATGTTTGGCTTTGTGTGCTGTACAATCTCTGTCACAACTACCCAACTCTACCACTAAACAAACAAATGTGGCTATGTTCCAATAAAACTTTATTTACAAAAACAAGCAGCCAGCCCACAGGTCACAGTCTGATGACTCCTGTTCTAGACCTTTATATGCTGCCATAGATATCTTTGTTTTGCTCCATTGCGTTGTATTTATAACAACAGCAGCTGTCATTAGAGGTCACCCATGAATAGAGAGGAGACAAGAGATTTCAGAAGATCTGGGAAGCACCATAAGAACTGTGAAATGCCTACCCTGGTACAAAAGCATCAGATGGCAACAAATTAAGTTGTTTCAGTGAACAAATACTCCACCACGTTAAAAAAAAATACAAAGGGGAAAATATATACTAAGGTAAATACTTGGTATTAAGAATATAAAATAAAGATCTAGTAAATGTATAGCCTAATTTTAAAACCATACCCATACCCACAGTGAAAAGGAGGATGCTATACAAAAGTGAAAAAATGATAAAGGAATTACCTTATCGTGTGGACGGATGAATATTTGAAATGCATAGCTACATAAGTCACATGTCAATGTGTAAGCAACAAAGCTGTGTCTCTTAATTGCCGATTAAAGCCCATAAATTCTCAGAATGATAAGTATGAACAGCTAACGCCAAAGAGAGGAGGGTGGTAGTGGGGGAGAAACGAACTCGCCTTACTTTGGTGTCTATCCATAGCGATCAGCCTCAAAACCATGAAAGGATGGGGTGAAATTTGCCTATTAAAGAAGCCAATGGTTTTTCATTAGTGAATGCCATTTCCAAAGATAATATGTTGACTTAAACTTTCAACTTTCCTCAGGAAATATTATTTTTTTACAGGCCCACATTTCAAAAGAGCCTCTTTTACAGGCGATGAATACACAAGAGGGATGTGTGGCTTCTCCGTGGTTTCTATCATAGAAATTCCTCCTGTAATTCCATTTTGTTGATCAAAAAACGAGCTTTATTCAAATTTGAAAAATAAAATGATAAATCCTGGCAGATTATCTGGTAGGTATTCAGTAGCTTCTATGGCTTCTCCGTGTGGCTAGAAAAAAATCCTTTTGCACTTGTTTCTTTTGTAAAAAATGTACTTAAGTTTTAAAGAAAGAGTGGGTTGCATTAGATATTTCTTTCTACCCATCTTCTTACCTCTTTTTTAAAATTTAATTTTTAGACCAAGATTATTTCAAGAACCTCCAAACTAGTTTTCTTTCTTTCTGCTTCACCCTGTCCAAGTCAGTCAAGGCTGCCAAGTTATCCCTCTTTAAAATTACATATATTTGTTTATTATTTATTTTTGAATGACAGTTGACATTCAAGGTTATATTAGTTTCAGGCTTACGGCGTTTTAGTCAGACATTTATATAACTTACAAAGTGATCCCCGAGTAAGTCTAGTACCCACGTGGCACCATACAAATAACATTATTTTTAATCGTATATTACTAACAGTCTTGAAAACCTCTAATGCATAAAATGCAAAACTTTCTTTAGTCCACGCACGTTCTCAGAACGTCAGTTTTCTCACTGTCACCTCCACACTCTGCCTAGTTTATGGTTTCCCACTGCTCTGTGTCCATTTGTAGGCTACTACGAGGCTACACAATTAAAAAGAATAGACAGCCAAGGAACTGAATCCAGAGCCAGGTTTAGTCACTTCCCAGCTGGTTCCTCACCACCGTTCTCTCCACCCTCTCTGCCTTGGCAGTTTTCGGAATGAACCCTCGAACTCAAGTAAATAATTATACCCTCTCGTCATTTCCATTGTTGACTAGCCCACAGAAGTTTCAGCCCCAAAATTAGATATACAAAGGCAAGTTTGGCCTTCTAGTGTTTAGATCCTTGTGTAACCCTATCATACTGTAGATTGCCAATACATATGAAGATATATTGTGTTTGTTAGGAATCTCATTCTGAAGCAAGCCTGGGTGTGTAAGATGATTTGTAGGTGTGTTTCTTTACTAGGACAATCCAGTGCTGCTCCTTTAAAGATAGCACATACACACTTGAATCAACATGGCTGTTCCCCAGCAAGTATGGGGTCGCTCCACAGTGGGTGATTCAGTCTCTATTAACCACTTATTCACGACTTCTTCCGGAATGGGAATAGTATCTATGATTAGCTTGGAACCACCAAGAACAGGCAAAAGGAAGGAACGATGCTGAAGGAGTGCAATCTGCCTTCGAACATAGATTTTTTTAGCACGTAGAACAGAATACAGAGTTAGACGATATAGTTTTTAGTAAGAGTATAAAATAGAAACCCAGAAAGAGAAAATAAAATAGTTTTTTTAAAAAGGAGGATGATGAGATACTATCACATATCAATTAGAATGACTAAAATAAAACATCAGATGCTGGTGAGGATGTGGAGGAACTAGAACTATCACACGTTGCTGTTGGGATGCAAAATAGTACAGCCACTTTGGAAAACAGTTTTCCGTTTCTTATAAAGCTAGATATAAACTTACCGTATGATTCGACGTCTCGTTCTTAGGGATTTACCCAAGTGAAATGAAAGCGTATGCTCATGCAAAAACCTGTCCATGAATATTTAGAGCCATTCTATTTATCATGATCAGAAACTGGAAGAAAAAAAAATGTTTTCAATGGGTAAGTTAAAAATCCATAGTCCATCAATCTAATGGAAAACCTGTAAGCAGTAAAAAGGAATGCTCTGGTAACACATAGTTCGGCTTGGCTGGACCTCAAAAGTGCTATGATGAAAGAAAGAAGGCGGTTTCGAAAGATTACATATTGTCTTTGGAAATGGCATTTGCTAATGAAAACCACTGGCTTCTTTAATAGGCAAGTTTCACCCCATACCTTTTATGGTTTTGAGGCTGATTGCTATGGAGACACCGGAGCAAAGCAAGGCAAGTTCTTGGCTCTTGATTCAGTTCCTTGGTTATTCTTTTTAAGTTTGTAGCCTTGTGGTAGCTTATAAGTGGACATGGAGCAATGGGAAACCATAGGTTTTGCAGAGTGTGCTGGGTTACCAGTGATTCCATATTTACTATATTATTCTCTCCTGGAGAATGTTTGGAACAATTATCTCATATAGATAACATTTTCATGGTGAAGGGCAGTGGCTTAAAAAAGTTTTCCTCAAGAGTATTTTGGTGTAAACTTTTTGTTTCATACTTCATTTCGCATAAAAAGAGAGATTTGAATTCAGTGTGGTGTGAGTCAGTGAAGCCCCTCACCACTCCTCTCTGCTGGGAAGCAGGCTGCTGGTGCCTCAGTCTATCTCAGCAGGCCCCCCAGGGTTCTTGGGATAGACTCACAACCTTTCTCAGAGCTACTTTTTCTTGACAGATGCAAAGAGAGGAAGCTACTAGAATCTGGATGTTCCCAGGGTCAGGTCCCCAAGAGCTGCACAAAACAAAGTCTGTGAAAATTACTAGACTCAAAATTCCTGGTGCATTCGAAAATTTAGCCCAGGGCCTTGTCCACAGTAGTGACCTAATATGTAGTTAGTAAATCGAATTGGATCTCATCATTTCATTGGATTTTTTTTTCCCCCTTATTCCTTGCTTGCTAGAAAAACAAGTAAAAATGAATAGAGAAAAAAGGTTTTTGAAAGACAAAAACACTAACCACCTAGATGTAGAAATTTAAAATAGCTATAAAACTCTTGGCCTGTGAAGGTAATTGTCATGGAACCATATGATAAAACACTGCATGATGTGCGTATAAAATTCTCTGTATCGACAAACTTACCTTTATTTAGAGTTCAGAGAGAAGTTTTCCATCAGAAATCTTCTGATTGATTGCCATTGTCAATTTTTCATTCACTCTTATTTCCTACCTCTAAGTAGCTGGAGGTAATACAGCAGAAAAAAGCATTTAGGAACAAATCCTTGAATCCTCTTATCTTCATTAGGCTCTGCTGAATTATATACACTTGGTCAACAGTTTACTAAATAAAACTGTCAGAAAGTGAGATAATGTTAATACTACTTGCTAAATATTACTTGACGGTACTAACCATTACCCATTCAATAACTCCATTAATTTATAATTCAATCATTCTACATTTTCTGAATGAATCTGCCCATTTATTAATTAAAAACCAAGAAACCCAAATCAATGTATTATCACCTGATAAGAAATGTATTAGCATTTTTTCATATATCTGAATATAAAACTAACCTCATTATTTTGGAGGTAAGCTGGCAGGCATCATCTTTTTTTTAAATAATGTAAAAAGTGAGCGAGATCCTCCAGTAAGGAATACGTTATATACATTCACAGCTCATCTTTTTATCTGGAGCAGAAATCATGAGGAGTGTTTCAAAAAAGATAACCTAACCAATACCAGATTGACCTTAACTAACCCACATTTGATAATGGTATCTCGTTTTCCTACTCGCTGGGGAGTGTGTTTTTAAAGCTTCCATAGGAGAAGGTCTAAGATTTTTAGTGTTATGGTTACGATTTTTTTTTAAGTTCCTTTTTTGGAAATTCATAAAACTTCTCATTATGTTTCCACTGTCAGAATCTGAGTCTGAAATTTCTGCAGAAGAGTTTCAAAAAACTATATCAACTGCATGCTTCCCCCTTT
>NW_006431920.1:8350464-8365792 GCF_000325575.1 Pteropus alecto | reverse complement strand
TTCATATGATCATATATCTGCCTATAATTTAACAAAAAGATTATTGAATGTGGGAAAAGCCAGATAACTATACTTCCACAAATGTTTATAGGCTTCGTGTCTGAGGCTTTGCGTGTAGACATTTACCATTTTCATTTGTGTTGAGTTGTTGCATATCTGGGTTATTGAATTCTAAAAGAAGAATTAGAGAGACAGGAGTTCTAACTGGTTCTGTAACTCCTCTGATATGTGACCTTAAGCAAATGCTTCTTGAATCCCAGTTTCTATTTTTGTAAATGTTGAAGTGAGAGATAACTCTGGTAGGTAACCTTCAATGCTCCTTCTAAAACTCCAAGGACACGTGTCCTTTTGTTGTCACCCATTGCCCTGAACTTATTTACATATTTCGAAACAAGCTATGACAATTACAAGCACAGTCTCATGGGGCTATTCTTTCACTTGTGCTCCAGCTCCTGGTGTCTCTGAATAATTTTCAGGTATAGTTTGCTAACCATAAGATGGCTCCCTAAACAAAATCCCGTGCTTATCTCTTTAAAGTTGTTGAATGCATCTTTTTACTTGCCCTCTGCCTCCATTTCATAACCTCGAAAATAGCCAGGTGGCCTACTCTCAATCACTTAGGGTTAATTAGTCACTATTTATTTGTAAGCTTCAGGCCTCTCTGCTTCTAACATCTGCTTCTTGTACTCAATGTTTAACATCCATCACTGCTCATTGTTACCTCTGATGAGGTTGGTTGGTCACTGGTGCAAGGTTTCAGACAATCTTTAAGTCAATTTTCTTCATGTTGGCAAATCAAACACGTATTTGTTAAATAATGACTGAATTTGGCTAGGGACAAACTATAGGCTCACATAAAGTCCACAGTTTTTACTAAATTTAGTGTAAATTTTATCTGTTTATGTTATTAACTATCATTGTATTGACATAATAATTGTAAAGAAAGATAATACAATGTTATATAGAGTTCTTTTACTATCAGCTGCAATGTATGACAATTGAATAGCTAGGCCCTGACTTTTACCTTGGCGTCTCCAGCAGGCCTTTGTAAACCTGAGAGAAAAGTATAAAATTGATCCCTGGAAGAGTTCTATACTGGGAGAACACACACATCCCAGCCTTCTTCGAAGAGTTCTTAAGTGGCCTACGAAGCATCTCGGCTGCATAATGGATTGGAAAGTTCTTTTCGAGTTTCCTAAAAATAGTTTAGTTAAGGTGTCCTTCAAGAGGCACACAGAGAGGTGATCAAGAAACTTCATCTTGCCTGTCATAAATGTGACTCAAAGTGGCAATCCAGAAGGATTTTGTTCTCCACTCCCAACAAACGTGAAGCTGTAGTCTTCATACAAGGAGACAGTGGGAGAGAGAATAAATACTACACCCATTTCTAACACTACAATGTTTTTTTTTTTTAATTGGTGAAAATATCTATCATTTCCATTACAGGCAGTAGCTGAAAATGTTTTCAGCTACTCTACCCACTACTCTCAGGTTAAAAAAAAAAAATTACCAAAAGTTGAAGAACTCACTATGTGCGCTATGCGTTGAGTTTTTAGAAAGAAGGTTTAACTCCAAAGAATCAGGTCTGAACTAGCAGCCCACAGTGATTCCATGCTTCCTGCCAGATAACCTTAGCCGCAGCCCAAGAATTCAAACACAAGTGGAAGTGGAAACTCAGCTTGTCTCAACATCAATAAACTTGTCTTTATAATGAAAGACAAGACTTGTTTGCCAGACCTATAAGGAAAACATATCTGTCTTGTGTATTGCAGAAAACTGGTCTGTGGACAGTGTCACTAAATGAAGGCAGAGGCCTTTGAGGCCGGAAAGAAAGACCTAATGAGAACCGAGGCCCTGGCCATGCCTGACTTTACCAAACTCTCTCAGATGTCGCCTTCAAAAGATTAACTGTTTTTTATCCACCAGCAAGTGTCCCTTTTTAGCTGGCTCTGAATCCTATTTAAGCTTTGCCAGTCACATTTCTGGGGATTGATATCAAACTAAGACAGGCTGATTGACGCTGATTTGGAGTTTATACAAAGAAGGAAGAGTTGCATACGTTTTCCATATGATTTTTTACAGAAAAACATCTGAATCTGGATATGTTCATTTATAAGTGAAATCTGGAGGTTTATTTATTTATGTTTGTCAGAAGAAGAGAAAGAGAGAAGAGAGACAGAAGTTGATTGCCTTTGTAGCATAACTACTCTAAAATGGAGCAAAATGAGTTGTTTTGAATATCTACGATGTTTATGTCCTTAAACTCCTTGGTAAGCTTAGTTGGCCAGTATAAGAGAACAATAATTTAATTAGGAAAAGGAACTAGGAAATCGCATTAATTTAGTGACTTAAGTATGAATATTAGGGTTAAAAAATATATATATGAGTCAGATGCTTTCTTCTATTAAGGAAATTTACCTTTTCCTTGTTTTCTTTTTTTTGCATTGTGCATAGTTTACAGGAACTAAGGAAGAAGAACCGATCTTCTTAGAAGAGCGTAAGCCGTGAAGCTGCGTTTATTCTTTTTGCCCTTTTGCTCTAGATTTTAAAATCTCCACTTTAAAATTCAACTATCGTATATTTCATCTTTTATTAGAGGCATGAAAAGCAGACTCCAGCTCCCTGAACTTAAGATAGCTGTCATCTGTATGTCCCATCTTGTGAAATAAGCTGTTTCACTTGGCTCGTACAGTAGAGTGTAATGGTTGGAGCATAGGCTTCGGGAACACGAGACTCTCAATTCTGGCTCAGGTACCACTCTCTGGTTGAACTCGGGGAAAATGTTTTCAGCTGCAAAATGGGAATGATAATTCCCACCTCAGAAGGCCATTGGGAGGACTAAACACAGTTTGCCAGCTGTTATGTGGTACCTGGCATATGTGCTAGGCTCTGAGCTTGGCCATGATGGTGGGGTGTGTTTTGTTTTATGTAATTTTAGATAAGAGGAAGTCAGAGACTCTACTCTAATTTTCTCTTTTCCATAACATTATTCTATAGATTTAATGCCTCTTCTCCAGCTATTTAGAAGCAGAGAAGGCTTACTCCCTGGATCACAAAACAAATGAAAACTGTCATTGGAGGTGCCCAGGAGAAGAAACAAGGAGATAGTAAATATAGTAATGATTGAAATGGAAGAATCAAAAGAAGAATAAGTGAAGGTTTTCCTTTGTCCCAACTTAAAATAATGGACAGTAAACACCAGAGGCAGATGTTTCACGATGACAAAGATACTCAAGTTTCTGAGCTTTAACTTCCTAGGCCCTTTCTGAATCAATATTTATTTTCAGGCCTAACTTTGTATTATTTTCCTTAAGGAGGGCCCTCAGAATTGTGTCCGCTTCATGCTACACAATAATAGTGAGACCCACTTCTGCAAAAGTTGTCTCCGATTCAGTTTCCTCGTTTACTCCTGCTCCTCTTCCATCCTGAACTCTTGGTTTAAATTTTGAGTATAAAATTTGAAATCTGTTGTGTAAAACAAACAAAAGAAAGGTGATTAATTGGCAAAACTCTCACATTCTGAAAAACATGTGCGCTCAGCAGTATAACCATATTTCACATTTGAGTATTTCTTGCTCAATTATTAAGCATTATTTTAAAACATTTTCCTTGACAGATAGCATATATATGTATATGTAAAAGAGTACACAAATCACAAGAGAAGAGCTGGGTGAATTATTAGAAACCGAAGACGTTCCTGCAACAACCACCCACGTCTAAATGTGTGACAACATCAACTTCTAGAAAGCTCCCTTGTGCTCTACCATTTGTGTATGTTCTCCAATTATTTTACCTGAAAACCTTCAAACTTTCAAAAAAATGAATCGATATGATAAACACCTACATATCTTTTAGCTAGATTCTTCAGTCGTTAACGCTGGACCACATTTGCTTGCTTTCATGGTCCCACTCTCCATTTTGTTTAACTATTTGAGAAGCATCATAAAACATCACACCTAAAATTTTCATGTGTTTTCTAAGAGTGGGACATATAACCACAATACTATTATCATAATAAATGTTGATTCAGTGATATCGTCTAATATCAAGGACGTATGTAACCTGCACACAGATTATCCCTCCCCCACTCACTTTTCTTTATAGCTTCCTATCCATTCAGGATCCAAACAGAGGTTCCATATTATTTGTATTTTATCATTCTTTACTCTGTAACTGTCTCGGCACCATCTTTGCCTTCAGCACATTGAAAACACAAAATGTCTTACAGAATGTCCCAGAGCTGAATTTGGAAACTGGGTCCTCTGACATTGTTTATTGTTGTTCTTTTTTATTTCTACTCCCGAGGGTAGCTTCCTCAGATGTCACAGGCAAGAGCAGCTACATAATTTGTGGGACCTGTGCAAAATGAAAATTCAGAAACTCTTGTTCAAAAAGCAGTGGGAAAATGCTATTAAAGATGTCTTACAGAATGTCCCAGAGCTGAATTTGGAAACTGGGTCCTCTGACATTGTTTATTGTTGTTCTTTTTTATTTCTACTCCCGAGGGTAGCTCCCTCAGACGTCACAGGCAAGAGCAGCTACATAATTTGTGGGACCTGTGCAAAAGGAAAATTCAGGAACTCTTGTTCAAAAAGCAGTGGGAAAATGCTATTAAAGATACTCATATACGAAGCTTTTATTTTTAAAAATATTTTATTACAACAAAACATACCAGGGGCAGCAGTAATATATGAGTAACAACATAAACTTACAAACTGCAAAAAAATTTTTTGTCATATTTTGTAAAGTTAATAATACTAATAAGTCAATACTTCATTAATAACAAATATTAATATGATATCTGAATTGATTATAAAATTTTTCTGATTCTCTTTTCTGCCTACTCATTTATTAGATCAATCAAATTTATATTTTTAGCAACTTCATTTTCAAGCAATATAATTGAAGGCAATCACTCTTGGCAAGTGAATAACAGCAAATGATTTTTGATGATTTTAACTTTAAGAAGAATCCTTATTTATACCAACGCAACTGTTACTTTATATAGCCATTAATAGAATTTTCTAGGCTGTGACAATACTAAGATAAATTTTTGGTAAGTTATTTGGAAATATAAATTTTAGTGCATCTAAAGCTGATGATTCCTAATAAACAATTTTCTAAAAAAATTTTAACTTCATACAAATCAGTTTTGTGTAAGTCTGAATTTAATTTTAAGTGTAAATTTATACAATGGCATTTTAATGTTTCCTCTGACATTTTCTGTAACTTGTGGAGGTCATACAAGAAACTAAAAATGGCTTCATGGTTTATATATAATTTAAATGCCTGTTTATGCACTTTATTGCTCTATCTTCAATTATAAAGACACATTAGTCATAAAATCGCTTTCTTGTTAATAGTTAGTTAAGCCACAGTGTCATATAAATAGAGTATTCTTTTCTATCAAGTGTGATAATCTTTTAACTTAAATTTTTATTTCTAAGCCTGTGCTATTTGCTTTGCAATGGTGCAGTGGTTTTCAAACCCAGGGATTCTAAACTCTTTGAAGAATTCTAACAACTCCTTGATGTGCTTTATTACAATGTCCATGCGTACACTATTATTTTGTAATAATTTACTGACAAAATTTACTGCTTGACCGCCAGTAGTTCCTGCTCTGGTTATATATAATCAAAATGTCTGTTTGTGTATTCTATCTCTCCCTTGGCGCCCTGAACTGCCCCAAGAATGCACATGTGCACGGGGCAGCCAGGCCAACTACACAGCACGAATGCCACCCACTACCCCTCTGTTCCCATTAGCCTGAGCCCACGCATGCTGCGAACTGGCGTATCTCGTCTGCTCACACACGTGCTTCTTTGCCAATTGCACTTCACTTGACAAAACACAAATTCAAAGGTAAATTTATTAAGAATTTCAAGACAGAACAGCAGAGCATTTAACCTAACTCGACCCTCTTCTGAGAGTGGGGCCCTGTGACTGCAAAGGTCTCACGCACCCATGAAGCTGGCTGGCCCCAGGGACTGGTTAGGAGATTGTCCCTAAGCAGGTCAAGGGCAAGTGAGTATGTGTACAGGCTCACGTCCACAGCAGGGCCTGTGGCAAGCTGGAATATCAAAGACTAGTGGAAAGGTGCCTGCTTGAGGAGTCACTGCGGATTGCTGCTTCGGCCAGCAGTTCTCATGCTCTGTATGCATCAAAATTACCTGAAGGGTGGTTAAAATCCAGGATGCCGGGCCCTCCCCAAGAGTTTCTGACCGAGTAGGTCTGAGAGGGCACATGAATTTGCATTTCCACCAAGTTCCTAGACGCTGCTGATGTACAGAAACTACACTTGAACATTGCCATAGGGTACAATAGAAACAGTTTGCTTGATATCCCATTTTTGTTAAGAGAGAGCAAAAATAAAGATTTTATGTGAAATCTTCCAATTAAAAAAATATTTACTCGAAAGTGTTCAAATATCAAATAACACATATTTGTAGATTGAATTTGACCTGAGTGGTTCTTGGTTTATGACTCTCCCACCAAGAAATTATTTTAAACGAAGTGCAGATAACACTCAAGACTTTAATGTGTAAAAGCCAAGTACGAAATGAGTCAGGAGTACAATTTTTAAAAAGGCATAACCAACAGTAGTAGACTGCATTACTTATTTTTTTAGATAAAACTGTTATTATTTCCCTCAGGATTCTAAGAAGAAGCAAAAATGATGAGAAAACACATGAACATCTTCAGACTATCGCAATGAATTAAAACAAAAACACACCTCACAAATTATGTAATGGATTTCCCACTGTGGGTCGGAGCTAGGAGGCAAAATAGAGATGTACTGTCTCGGCCTCATTTTCATCTGGAATATGAAGTGTCTCTTTCACATTATGCCATGTCTCTCCAACACCTT
The DNA here is from genome assembly GCF_000325575.1 of Pteropus alecto. NCBI lineage: Eukaryota > Metazoa > Chordata > Mammalia > Chiroptera > Pteropodidae > Pteropus > Pteropus alecto. The sequence continues at coordinate 8,358,924 of NW_006431920.1, read as the reverse complement.
CATCCTTCCCTCCAATCCCAAATTTCCCTTTGTCACAAATATGATGCAATTGGCTGCGCAAATTCAATATTTAACCGTTATAATTAGGATAGGGAGAAAGGAATGAAGTCGTCTTTTTATAAAGTGAAAAACTACAGCTGAATTCATTTTACTTAACAGCAATTAAAACACATTTGAGAATTTATAAATATTTTGCAGCATGCTTCTGCAAGTGTTTCTAATTTGAGCAATGACAGGTGTTTGTTGTTTTAAATAAATAGCAATCCTGGGGTCTTTTACTTAGGATTCAAAATATGTCACTGCGGAAGAGTGAAATTGAATGCCAGCTAAATTTTCTTCAGAAGCAAGTAGCTATATGCCCCGCTTACTTAACTCTGGCATATGTCAGAGCAGCACGTGAAGAAGTGTCTACTATGAGCCAGGTTCTATTTCCCCTACTTGTATTTAATCTTCAGAAGAATTCTGAGGTCATAGTAGACCCATGTTATAGATGAGGAAACTGAGCTCAAAAAGGATACATGACTTACCTAAGATCATAATGCCAGGGAGTAGCAGAGAAGGAATTCGAACACAGAGCCTGAACCTTACCCATTGGCATGGTCACTGGTGACGATAGTGTATTGGTCAATCACAGATCAGCTGAATACCTACAGGAGCTGTCACAGGACGACATCAGTCTTCCATGCAGCTTAGGGGAAGGGGAAATTGTGGGCTTCAAATGGACAGTCATCCAGATGTCTTCCTGTATTTGTTTTTAGGAGATAATTGCAAGATTAAATCCTGGACTCAGAAGCCAGACTGTTTGTATTCAAATCCTATCTCTGTCACTTAGTAGTTTATGACCTCTGGCAAGTTGCTTGGCTGTTCAAAGCCTCAGTTTCTTCCCTTGGTAACTAAGGATGATAACAACACCTACCTAACAGGACTGCACTGAGATAAAATTAGATGTTAAGTATAACTCACTGAGTACTCTATGTGGCATGGTGTGAATGCTCAATAAACCTTGAGTATTATAATCTCATTTAATTTAAGGGGATCTTTGGAATCACCCACACCCCCAGATATCTTATCTATACAAGAGCCATATCTGAAGCCACAATAGGAAAAAGTAAGTCTTAAGGGTCATTATCTCTTACTCTTCATTTAAGAGTCAGTTCAGGTGTCATTTCTCCTAGGAAACTTTCCCAAACATCTCATATACATTTGCCTAGCTTGCGCTTATCAAATTATACACCATCTTAAAGTAAATTATATTATACTATATTACAATGTTTATTCATTTGATTTTTGTTCTACTTAGACTGTGTGCTCTCTGAAGGCAGAACGTCCTTCTGTCTACCCACTTTGGGTAGACCTAGGAGAGCTGACTCTTGCCCTAACCTGCCGGCACAGGATTCTACCTCTGCAAAGCAGCCCCTCTACCTACAAAGCATTTCTGATTTATCCAGCAGTGTCGATCTGCCCAGCAGGCACCATGGCCCCGCTAAGGCTTGTGGACATACCTGCCCTTCCCTCTGTCAGCCATGGTTATCACCTGCCAGGCTCTGTTGAAACACTCTAAGTGGCAAAATTGAGCAGCGGTCTGTGAACCTGTGGGAAAGAATCTTCCTTTTTCCGTCCGCATTTGTTTTGTTCTAGAATTTCCTAAAGTAGTGGTAGAATGGGCATGATGGGAAAATGGGAGTGGCCCACCTTAAGTGACAGCAATGCAGGGGTGCATTGTCTGCAGAGAATTAAAAATAATAAAACTGACTAAAAGTCCATCTGCTTTTTACCGGCACTAGGCACTGGCAATTCTAACAGTAATAAACTACTCCTCCCAGAAAAAAAAAAAAAAACATCTTTAGTGGATCTACGTTCTAAACAATTGATGCAGTTATGGTTGAGTTTTAATAAAAAGAACAAAACAACATTAGCAATAAAAATACAGGCTTCAAAAGAGCAAGTTTTGTTTTTTATCCTTAGATGGTCAGTCTCCAAACACACAGACCCAGCTACAGAATTTCATATGAAAAATAAGGCATCATTTGGAATCAGTCCATCTATCTCTCTTTGGGTGCAGTCTGTGTCTTCAATTCCCCAAATATTACATATTCCTGCATTTAAACAGCAGGTTCAAAATAATGACAGAATAGGGATTGTAAATGTGGAAAGACAAGTTATTTCAATTTTATCATTCTGTATGACCACTTGGAATTTTTGTGTTTGAAATTAAAAAAAAGAGAAAAAGAAATATAGCGCAAATTGAGAGTTTTGTTTGGTAGTTGCAAATTTTAATTTATATAGTAAACATTGTACTGTATTTTAATAATATCATGAAATTAAAATTTCTTTTAAAATTGTTTTCCAATCAAAGAAAGAATCAAAAAATGACCATTGTTACATGATTATTACTGAAAATAATTTTGTCGAGTTGAAGAGTATTATAAAGTGATCTGTTCCAGGTGTCATATACTTAGAGACACCATGAAACTCGGAGCCCTCTGGGCCATGATATCTTACAAAGAATAATCTTTCAGGTCTTACAGAAAACCAGAAATCCATATTACGGAATATATATACACACAGAAATCCATGTTACTGAATATACTGAAATATATCACAGAAATTATGTGATGACTAAAATCCAGACCAGAGGCAACCAAATCGAAGCTGGAGATAGGGGTAAAAACCCTTGTTTCTAGGTCAAGTTTGTTCTGCTCCCTGCCCTCCACCACTCCCGAGGGTTCAGGGTTCACCGGCTCCAGTGCAAAGCTTCCTGAGGACCCTGCCCCTCTGGTTCTGCCACTTGCTGAGATATGTGCACCTGCAGCCAGCCACCTGTCCATGCAGCTTCGGCTCAAACTGGGACCCCTCCACCTATGGAACCGGGCCCGGTCTAGAGCCCAAACAGAGCAGGTATATGATAAATATTAAATAGGTAAATGAAAGAATAAAATGCATGAAATTAAACCACACGAGCGTTTAGTCAGATCTGTTTTTCTCTTGGCTGGATGGAGTAAGGGAAAGGTGGATGTGTGGGCGCCAGGGAGCTAGCAGCAGGGTCAAGGAGGGTGGGTCGCTGGGGAAAGTTAGCTCCCTTCTCAGCCTAACCTGGCTGAAACCTGAGTGGGGGTCCTGTTTCAAGAGCTGCTCCGCCAAGTGCTGGAGCTGAGTAGCCAACAAGGAGAGTCCTTTTGTCGTTGCTTTTCTATTTCCATAATGCTTTGGGTTTCATGCTTTGCAACCATTAATTATTTATTTCCCCAGGCTCCCCAGAGAGATTTAACAGACTAAGAAACACGCGGGGCAAGACTGAGCATCTTGCCAGGTCTTCAGAGCATCTCCGTGACGGCGAGGATGGCTGGCCACGTGATTCCCCCTCCTGCCATCAACGTTTTCTGCTAGAGGTGAAGAAGCACTGTCTGGCTTCCAGAAACCATTCCACAAGTTAAATCCTCTCACTTGAGCTTAATCGTAATTGAAGACTTTCAGGAAAATGAGTTTAGCCTTTTGAGACTACTTTAAGAAGAGATAAGGGGAGGAAAAAGCAGTGAAGGATCAAATGCTGAGACTTGACTCAATTTTCCTTTCTTTGTCACGTGGTGAGCAGGAGTGACGCAAGATTTTATTGACCTCATTTTGAACCCTAAGGATGCTTGGTACTTTGATGCATCAGTAGGGCAGACAGTGCTCAGCAACCCAGGATTTAAATTAAGACTTCCAGAGCTCCGTGGAGGCCGCCAACTATAGGTCCTGTTGTTTGCGCTGTGTTTGGGCTATGGCACCACAGGCTGCCTTCAGAATGTCTCCTGCAACCCCGTACCACCCTCAAGGGGATTCAGGGTGGCCAATGAACTCCATGTTCTCCCAATAAGATCCCCTCTCCTGCAGCCTTGTCACCACCCACCTTGCACCTCCAAACTGACCAAGAACAATTCTGAGAGAAGGCTATAAGTAGAGTTTATTATGCACCCTTAGCTAAAAGGCCACCATGTCTAATCCCATTGTGCCTTAAAATCTCTGCTTACTACAGCCATTTTCAGAAAGTTAAGACTTCCAGGTTTCCATTGTCACTTGGGTTTCTATCCCTCTATTTTCCTATAATCTCCTAATCTGACCCAGTCTTCCAACACCTCTCTGCCATTTCATGCATCCTGTCCGGGTCCACTCTTTCATCTGTAATTTAGAGTCTATTATCAGCCAAATTCCTTTTAACCACAATTGCCTACAAGGGAGTCATTTACCTTCTTTCTCTAACTGGAAACTGGCCATTGTCTAAAAGCGCTACTTCAACAGCCCTCAGCAACAATGACAAGGTTTTTCTGTTGCTCCCAAGCACCTTGGCACCTGGACGTATGGTGATACCTCCCCTTTTCCTCTTAAGTGCCTCCACATTGCTTCTTCCTTAAAGACACTGGCTCTTTTGAGCCCCATCCATCAGGCAGTACCATCAAGTATCCCTCCTTGTTGTATTTATATAACAAGTGTCCAATGAGGCCTCTGCATTCACTGCAAATGTTAACACCCAGCTTACTACTCTTCTTGCCAGAATTAATCCTGTCCCTGTTACCACTCTTGGTAGCTTCAACATCTAAGAAAATAGTCTCCCCATGACTCTAGCTTCTCACTCTCAACAATCTTTTCTTTAGTTCATCTTGGCTGTCAACTCTCATGATCCTAACAAACTAGATCTCAAAATTTTCATACCTACAACTGTATTACCTCCACTTTCTTGATTTTAAGCGTTGTGTTCTCTGACTATCAGCCCTATTTTTCCAAGTCACATATTCAAATGCCACTCCCATTCCAACAATTCGTTAATAATCTTCATTGGGACTTCAAATCGATTGACTTTAACATGCCTGTCAGTCCCCCTAATGGGCTCATATCTCTCCTTACCCAGCTTGGATTCCATAGATCACATAGTTACTTAGAATCAGAATTAGAGAGAGGCTGGGCATTTCTGGCTGGCTGTCAAGATGCCAGCCAGCCAGAACTATGGTCATCTGATGGCTTGAGTGAGGCTAGAGGCCCCTCATCTAAGTTGGTTCAATCGCACAGTTTTTGGTAGGAGTTTTTAGTTCCTCACCAGGTGGACCTCGCCATGGAGCTGCTTGAGTGTCTTCACAGAATAGCAGCTAACTTCCTCAAAAGAAAAGGATGCAAGAGTGAAAGTAAGCAAGAAGCCACAACACCTGACTCATGAATATTTCATGAACATATATTCTTTAATTCCTGGCCTCACCACTTGTGATAGATTTTAATATTGTTCAGGAAGCATTTATTCACTTCCCTTTTTCTCTTAATAGGAGAATATGTCCCCATCCATTGATGTTGGTCTTAGCCATATGACTTGCTTTGACCTCATGTCGAGTGGACTGTACTTGCCTACCCTTGATCTTGAGCTTGGCCATTTAACTTGTTTCCACCAATAGAATATTAGTGTATATGACATATGCAGAAGCCTCAACTGTGTGTGGCATTTTAGGGTAGTTTGCATACAGATTTTATGTGGCAACAGCCAACTTATATTCTCTTTTCTAGTCTCAGAATTAGTTTTTCAAGCTAAGCCATGGGCGTAGACACCAATCCATCTATTCTGATGTTTACCCACTCTCTCTATCCCCTTCAGACATTTCAGGACCAAACCAATCAAAACAAAACAAGGACCTGAATCCAGTTTAGGACTTAACTCATGTAGCTTAGTACCTTTAACTAACAGTGGCCTAAACAAGTTCTTCATGAGTCAGCTTGTAGAATTTCTTAAAAAATGGCATTGGAAATAATACTTCAGAACAAGATTTTACTGCCATCTTAAAAATACAGGCTTAACATTGCCTTTTAGAGAGATGTTTACCAAAGTCTTCTCTATTTAATTAGGCTTTCATGAATCATAGGTCTTTCACATAAGTGAACTCTCCCACAGGGTTAGTGATATCTTTGCAGGAAAATATTTTACAAAGAAGGCATTTGTTTCAAAAATAAACAGTTAATTTGGATGAATTTTAATAGCCACAGTACTTGATTCTGATGAAAATGTTTACTAGCAGCATTTCTGCGTTGGAACCATTTGTTTCTATTATTTTGACAGAAACAAAATTTGGTTGGTTGTTGTTTGGGATGTGAAACAGTTTTGTAAGCATTTCAGCTTGATGCCCAGGCAGGCAGTCAAAATAATTCTTCTCCAAATAAATGGGAACCACCATTTTCTATTCATTACTTAAATAAAGAATTTTAACTAGTGAAAGGATTTTCAAAACATGTATCACAAAAACCTTAAAGTAAATCACTATAAAAGTTAGTACAGTGTAAATATTTTTATAAAGGTTAGGACAGTCTTTTCTTTCTACAAATATTTGTCTGTACAGTAAAGGAATGAAAAATCAAACGAGATGCTTGTGTTGTCTCATTTATAATTTGTAACAGCAACTATCATTGAATTCAGCAGAATTGTGTTATGTGCCTTATGAGCTACATGTAAGGTGGAAAAGTGGAATAAATTTCATGCCAACATATTAAGCAACATAGAATTGACTTCTGTAATTAAATCATTTTTTTTTTTAATCATCAAAATTGAAAATAAGAGAAAACAACTCCTGAAGAAGTCCACGGTCAATCAGCCAAATAAACTAAAGTCATTCAGTCAACTAGCATTGATTGGATTTCAGCAAGATGAAATTGACTTTGCTCCAACTCCACCCACTTCACAAACTAATTAAAAAAGCACATCAGCAACATCTTCAATCAGCTAAGGAAGATAAGTGGGCTTCAAAGCAATCAACTACGATACTCTGTCAAGAATAGCAATAGATCCTCAAAGAACTTCAGAGAGCTTTCTGAAACTTATTCACATCAATCAGAAGAACAAAAACTCAGAACCCTGTGCTTGTGATTTTGGGGACCTTTTTGGACAATGTGGCCGACTTATAAGAAAAAACTACACACCAGTAGGGTATATATTAGCATCGAAGATCTCACTTGACTTCAGTCCACCTAAATTTCCATCAAGCAAGCGTAATAACAATGCTTGAATCAGAAGGGCTAGAAAGGTCATTGGGCAAATTATTTAAAATGTCTAGAAATGTCCAAGCTCCTATAGTCCTAAATGGAATAGAGGATTATTAGATTACTTTTTGCAAGGAACACTGGCTGCGGAACAGGGAAAGGCCTCGCATTGTGAGTGTCTTATTCTCTTTACCATCCACGATGCTAAGGAACATTTTTTTCATTTTTGAATAGAAGAATGAATTAAAGAAACGCTTACAGCACAAGACTTTTTTTTTTTTTTCTTTCAGTGTGTTTCCATTCTCAATGTACTAGAAATCTAATTTCTTAATGAAAGATATCTAACTATTCAAAGCTCTATTTTATTGACAATCCTAGGTAAAATAGGACAAACCTGAAAAGAAATTTATTTCTTTTATTCCTGGATGAAAAAGAAATAAGTAGAAATGAGAAAAGAAGGAGGGAAAAAAGAGAGAAAAAGCCCAGAATGACACGGGAGACTATTTATGTCTAGTATATTGTCTTCAGGTAGATCCTATTAATCTTTAGTGATAGCTATTACATCTCTCTCTCTATGTCTCTCTGTCTTTTTCTCTGTCTGTCTGTCTTTCTATCTCTTTCTCTCTTTCTATTCTCACTTTTTTTTTATGGCCCAAGTCTTTATTCAGAATTATTGTTACTTTATACTTGTGAAAATATGTGTAAAGCTTTCAAAAATAATAAACTTCCATGAAATACCTTGACTCAGTGATTACAGGATGACATAGGGGGATAATTAGGACAAGTCGGGTAACAGGAGCCTCTGAGGGTGCTTCTGAACAGAAGCCATGTACCAGCTGGCATGGGAGTACTTAAGTATTGTAGCAATGGCTACAGCTGTACCAGGGCATATCTGCTAAATATCAGTGCTGCCTTTCTTTTCTATGTCTGTATATAAACATTCTTACATTCAGTAACTTATACCCAGGAACCAAGAAATTTAAAGTATACATTGAATTTTAGAGCTGAAAAGTATTAGAGTTTAGGAAGCCCAAGTCCTGGTTTTAGTATAAATAAAGAGTCATGAGTGACATACTCCTGCTCACAGAGCTCTTTGTGGCAGAGTTCGGGCTAGATCTAGCATCTTCTAAACTACACAATTTTTTTTTTCAACAGCATCAAGCACAGAGTGCCTATTACACTAAGTAGATTTTTCTATCACATTGGTCTACAGCTAGGAGAAAAGCAATTTCAGGCCATTGACCAGAGAATTAAAAGTCTTACTTAAGATCTGAAATGCTACTGGTTCTCATGAAGACACCAATTTCCCCTACATCCCTCTACTTCATCAAGACATTTGGACAGATAACAATAATGATGGATTTCTTATACCAAAAAAACTGCTGAAAAAAATGGAAAGCAATATTTCACAGATCTGTTTTGTGGGACTGTTACAGGAAATTAACCAGTGAACCACACATTTCTTTCCAGTTC
>NW_006431920.1:8337765-8350425 GCF_000325575.1 Pteropus alecto | reverse complement strand
ATCTTTGGTGGCAGAAGCATATGGCGCAAATCTCAGCGCAGCCATTTTACAAGCAGTTAAAACTTGAGCAAATGCTTAATCTATTTAATACTCAGTTTTACAGCTGTAGCTGTAGCTGTAAAACTGAAGTAATAATACTTGCAACCTGGTTGAGGTAAGAATTAAATAAGATAAGAAAGTTATTTATAACTTAAAAGTCACCTACCTTACTTGCCTATGGCTACAAAATAATGTTACATTTTCTTTTCACGTCCAGACTTTATGATTTGAACTCTTTCCAGCCAATTCCTAGCCAATTGCCTCCTTAAACTTTTCTGAGTATTTCACAGCATCCTGCCTCCCATGTAGTCTAGAACAAAGCTGTCAAGCTCTTCCCCTTGGGTCTTCCATGATGCTGACAATCTTCATGATAGTACTCCTCTTCTGGATAACTATTTTTCACTATTGATCCCCACTGCCTCCTCCATGGTCTTATCATGAGCTTATTGCTCAACCTTATTCTTCACATCACGAATGGAAAGGGATTAGAGAACATGTGACTTACCCCAATTTAACAGAAGTTTAGGGTTATAGGGAACAACTCACAATGGCTACACCCCACATGCCCAGATTCTCCCTTAGATCTCCTTAGCAGGCCAAAGCCTCTCTTGTCTCCCAGTTCATTCTCACCACTGGAAAGACAAACACTACCATGCTTAGAGTGTACGACCACCTTCACTTCTCTTTTCGGAGCCCCACAGAAGAAAATGTCTTCTGCCCCAATCCCAGGGCCAGCTCATGTCCAGCCTCAGCACTTCCTCCTTCCAGGATGATTGACAGTGACTAACCTTCCATCCAGGGCAAAATCTCCACCCATCGTAAATGGCCTGGCCCAATGGCTCAGACATGACATTCGCAAGAGTCAACGGAATATTTCTCAAAGTCTGTTATATTCAATCTTAACACCATATGTAACACAAGAGCTACTCAATCCAAGTTGTTAAACCAGCCCAGATTTTTTTTTTTTAATTTTCAAACCATTTCTTCCAAATTGAAATATAAAAACATGATAAAGTATACATTGCTCCTGTTATAGTTTGGTCTCACATTCTGATTTCCTGTGAGCAAATTTCATTCACACAAAGATGAAGGGGAGAGAGAGAGAGAGAGAGAGAGAGAGAGAGAGAGAGAGAAACTGAGAGAGAGAGAGAGAGATACAGACAGACAGACAGACAGACAGAGAGGGAGAGAGAGAGACACTAATTTAAAAACCAAAAAATGGAAGGGATGAGAGAGAGAGAGATACAGACAGACAGACAGACAGAGAGGGAGAGAGAGACACTAATTTAAAAAACAAAAAATGGAAGGGAGCCAAAGACAAATAATAGCCTGACCCTAAAAATAAGGAAATTTCTTACAAACCCCTAAGTGATAGGGTTTCAGCTTAAAAATTTTTGTTAGCCTCCAATCTACCATGGTACACAGTAATGTCTGTAACTATTAATTATAATTAAGATTAGTAGTATATAGTAGTAATTTGTAATATCCAAACAAAGTTAACAGAAAGCAGATACTAAATATTAAGCTATAGTCATCAGGAAATGTGAAAGCAAAACATGGCTAAGATTGTAAGACACAAAGACAAAGATTACCATTTCTTAAACGTCTATCACCATGCAGCTGGCCATTTGTATCAAATATTTATTGTCACACAGCTACCTTAAATATGAGGCATCATTCCCATTATATATATTAGGAGAATATGAAATTTGTCTAAGATGACTCAGGCAACAAATGATAGAAGTAGGATTCATGACCAATCTATTTGACACAAAAGTCAATTATCTTTCTAACATCCCTCAATACATACTTCTGTCTCCCTGATACCTGGTAATGAGGATGAGGATACTGAAGATGAAAAAAATGAAGAAGAAAGAAAATAAGGAGTTTTGATAGCTTTATAATGATTCACATATTTAGTATGAGAATATGTGCTAAGGGCAATGACAGAGTATTTCTTCTTTCCTTCAATTGCTATGCAGTAAGAACAAATCATAATCATTTATTCATTCATTTATTCATTCATTCACTCACATAATTAAGCCAGCATTGCTGGAGCATCTACCACGTGGCTGTTGTGATACTAAGCACAAATATATAGACAAGAAAAATAAATAAAATCCTAAGATTTCTAAGAGACTGTTGATCTGAAAGTCTAATGAGGGGATCCAACAAGAAAATCGATAAGTACTGTCTACTGCTAAAAGTACTCTCTCTATGCAAGGTGGGCACAGCGTGATGTGAGGAGTCACCCAGCTCAAATGAAAAGGAAGAAGACCTCCATGAGGCACTGACTCAGGATCCTGAAGGATGGGTATGCATTAACTAAGTGGACACAGTCTTTAGAAAGAAGAAACAGCATAGGTAAGGCACTGAGAAATGAAAAGGCTTGATGCATTTGAAAAACTCTAAGTAGTTCTCTTTGAAATATAGACAACTTATCTGTACTGTGTGGTTTAGTTTCTTCATGTGTAAATTAGAAATAATAAAAATACCTTCTTTGTAGAGGTGGGTGGTTTGTTTGTGATTTCGTGAATTTGCACTTAGCTCAGTTCTTGGTCCTTAGTAAAGGCTAAGAAGTGTTAGCTCTCGTTATCCTGGAGAACTTTTCAGGCCATCTTGAATAAGCTTTTGGTTAATAGTAACAGAAAATCATCTGGATCAAACTGACTTAACAATAAAAGAGACTTCTGGACTTCTCATATGAAAAGTGAGGAGTCATACATGTTTCAGGCACAGTTCATAAGAAAGTACAGCCAGCAGAAAACTAGTAAATTTTTAACAACCAATTCTGAGGGTAGAAGGATGAGGAAGAAGAAGGAGAAAGAAGAGGAATAAGAGAAGAAGAAAAAGAGCAGCAGCCCTGATTTTTAGTGTTTGCAGATTTCCATGGTGTGAATACTCCCTCCGTGGCCAGTTACAAGCTACCAACGTAATGTTGACCAGCTCACAAGATTCCTGAAAGTTTGATAGTCCACTCTCGTGAGCTGGTTGGTACAAGCCGGTTCCAGTACACTACTCTATTTCTTTTAAATTCTCTTTACCTATTTATATCACCTTCATTCTAAGGATGATTTTTCTCATGATCTCAGAGGAAATGATGCCTTTTGTTCATGCAGTGGTAAGGTAGGGTTCCGGAAAGATTGCCTCCTACATTATGGAAAAGAAGTCTCAAATTTCACTCTGATGGGACCTCCTCTGAAGTAGTCATTGCATGTCAAAGGTTTTCCATTAGGGTAACTATAGCTGGGTATGGTCAGTTCTGCTCAAATGACATAAAGAGAGAACATGGATCCTCAATTAAAATCTGTTAGTTGCTATTAGGAAGAGAACCAAGGGAGAGTGAGTGCTGAGTCAAGGGAGAGTGAGTGCTGGGTGAACTATCAGCAAAAGCCTAAAATACAGCCGGGGGAGTTTATAGCTTATTGAGAGGATGATGCAAAGATACTGGGGAGGTGAATCATTGGCAAATTAGTCTCGATATCAGATGCCAATCCTCATTTTAAAATCAAGTCCCGTTTCTGGCATCATGGCAAATTACATCAGGGAAAAATGTATATTGTGTCAGCTCAGACTTTAACTTCAGATATTTTATAAACAGCCAGGACCTAAGTTATAAAGAGGCAACTTATAAGGATCTTCTCATTTTACAATGATCATTTGTTTTGATTCTTAAGTTCACGGCTATTTCGAGGGGGAAAAAGATGAATTCAATTAAACCTTAACTGAATGGTAAATGAGGTGGTGGTTTTATTATGTCATCCACTAGATAATGTATAAACAAAAAGGAACTACAGGGCAATTAGCCCTTGGAGAGATTCTAATATTTCAATAAGTCACAGAAATAAATTCCGAGCAATTCAAAGATCTCTATTAATTGTAATGTTTCCTCGCCCATATAAAAAGTTATTGTGCATGTGTGTCTTCTTGTCTTTTTCTATCAAGTATTTCTTGAACTTCTTTGCAACTTTTAAGCCCCTCACATTTGCCTCTGGCTGATTTTAAATTATGCTAATTGGAAGAGGGAAAAATGCTGGTAATGAAATAAAATGGAACACTATTTCTTATAGCATCTGGTGCAATCTGAGCCATTTAAAAGTGCATCTTGTGGAATAGAGATCTGAATAAGCAATACCAGTCTGATTACAAACAACATGGGTCTCATTAGAACACGTCAATCTGATTGCTAGGTAGTGATACACTGCAGATTACTAGGCCATAATTGCCTTTTACATAATATGTGTAGAATATATAGTTTCTCCGGGTGTACATTGAAGCTACTTTCTCTCATGGCTATATTTTCCAACTCTACACAAAGCAATGTCTATGTTCTACTAAGTTGATTTTAACTAGGTCCTCAGGTCCTAATTCTATTTTCTTCTAAGTATTCATCAAGTTTTCTACAGCAGTGCTGTAAACAAAGAATTATGTCCAGGGCAATTGCCAGAAACAGGATATGTCAGAGGTCTATTACCCATTCAGCTGGGAGTAGTCGATGGCTCAAGGCACTTCCTCCGAAAGGAAAGGGTAAAATAACTGAGGCCAAAGCCCACATTATTGCTCCACATCTTAATTACGTTGTTGATGTAAGGGTACCATACATTTTTTCATCGTCCAAATCCATTTTACTCTTTACTCTTACTAGAAGAATTCAGACATCTTAGCTCAGGTCGTGACTTTGGCTCACATGCTTCATTTCATGATTAAAACCTATAGGTGCTCTAAAATCAGGACTTGAGAGATAGTCATACTCCCCAGTAGCATAATCTCTCCAACTCATTCTCACCTCGCGTGCTCTATCCTCAACCAGTACCGAAGGCACTAGACCATGGTGGAGAGAACGCAAATCTCCAAGCAGCTGCAAAACTAGATAAGTACAGTAAGTCCTCACTTAACATCACTGATAGGTCCTTGGAAACTGTGACTTGAAATGAAATGACATATAGTGGAACCAATGTTATCACAGGCTAATTGATATAAATAAGAGGTGAGTTTCTATGGCGTATTTCTGGTCACAAAAAATATCACCAAACTTCTAAGTAAAAACCCAAACAGATAATATTAAACACTGAGCTATACTTACATTTAAGAAAGATGAATGAAAACAAATAAGATAATGATTTCCCAACCTGCTTATTCCAGCTCATAGTACAGGATGCCTGGGGGGTATCCTGGCGTGCACATCATTGGTCCCAGTTGGGAGTCAACTTTTTTTTCCTCACCAACATTATCATTTATAATGTTGAATGAAACGTTATTTGAGGACCTGCTGTACTTGGAATGTGCTTTGGGGTGTGGAGGTAAGTGCATTATGTCTGGGAGTCAGGGGACTTGAGCGAAAAGTTGTGCAACATAGGGTGCATCTGTCTGCCTCTCTCTCCTTCAGTTTTCTTATTTGACACCCCAAAGGATAGACATCCAAATCGTGTTGCAGAACTTTCATTGCGTGGAGGTGTTGAGAGAGTGTCTTCTTCAAGTATATCTGGAAAATGCTAAGTTCAACAAGTGAAATCAGTTATCTTCACTACAGGATTTTTCAGAGACTTTACTGTACTGGCGTTTTTTAAGAATCTCTGAAAGAGAATAGTGGAATGCATCACTATTTTTTAATCTTATGTGGCCAAAGAACTCATGTCCCCAAACTACTATCACTGTCTAATACTCATGAACATCTTATCAATCTAATGTTTTATCTAAATGCTTATCCACTCTCTTGTGTTACATTTAGACAGTACCACTCATTCACATGGCTTAACTGGCCCATGTGAACATCTGTGTTTGCAGCTCTGTAGAAAGGCAATCCATACTCCCATTTTAGAGATGAATAAACCAAGTTTCAGGGGGTTAAGTGATTTGCCTATGGTCGCAGAGGTAGTGAGTAGCCAAGGCAGGTTTCCCATTAACTCTGTGTATTTTATTACCTCTAACTCTACTTCAGTTCATTTTTCTTGTCTTTGGACCCATCTTTCATTTTTGTTTTGTTAATGACTAGCCTCTCCTTGTCACAGGCTGTCATCAGAACAAAGAATGGCATTTGAGAAGTGCTGTCCACAGCTTTTAGGCTTAGAAGACATACATGATAATTAAAGAAAATTACTACTTCTTCCCTCACTCTATATCGGATGATGGTATCTTAGTGAAAATAGATCATATTCTACTGTTAGTGAAAAGTAGACTTTGGAAATTAATTCTCAGAAAACACAGTGCATAAGATGAATATTGTACTTACATTATAGTTTGTTTCACTAAAGCTTAACAAAAATAATCCACAAGACAACTTGGTCAAAAGTAAACCACCTGGCACAACAAACCCAATCCTGTCTGATCTTGGAAGCTAAGCAGGGTCGGGCCTGGTTAGCACTTAGATGGGAGATCACCTAGGAAGACCAGGTGCTGTAGGCGTAAAAAATAAAAAATAAAGGATTGTAAACTGACAAGGTTCTTGTAATATGTGAGGTCAACCAAAGGTTGCCTCGCCTAAAAAGAACAAAAAAAAGTAAGCCACCTGGCAACAGAATAGGCAAGCGGCGTTTTTGAAGAATGCACTGGCATATTTGCCAGTTAACTATGGCCTGCAGCATCACCATCAAACTGGAACAGTGGGCTCAGCACATTGCCCTCCCCAGTGTGGGTGGGCGTCATCCAGTATGTTAAAGGCCTAGATAGAACCGCAGGCGGAGGAAGGAGAAATTCTTCTCTTTTTTAGCTTCTGTAATAAATGACTCCATATTCTCAGTATTTATAACACACTAAAGGTTTATTTCTAGCTCACATCACAGCCTGATAAAGATCCAGAGTATCTTCTGGCAACTTTCCAAAGCAGTGACTCAGGGATCCAAGCTCCTTCCTTTCTGTGAGCCTGCCATGATCAGTGTGTGACTTCCAAGGCCACCACGTAAGGGGAAGAGAAAGTGGACGATTGTGTCGAAGGCTTTATGGCCAGGCTTGGAAAGGTCTTATACCTCCTTTATCTCACTGGCCAGAACCCAATTACATGGGTCTGACCTCATGGTGTGGAGGCTGGGAAATGTAGAAGAACTAAAACTGTCGAGAAGCTATCCAGTCTCTACCACAAGTACCTGGAATGCCATTTACCTAGGGGAGGTCGAGGAATGCTTCCTGTAGAAGTCCACTGCATCCATAAGGTTTTTTTTACTTCCTCCCTGCTGAGCTGGGACATCTCATCATCTTTTCCTGCCCTGGGACTATAATTTATGCCATTGCTGGATTAGTTCTCCTATCTTTGGACTTGCACTGGCTTTCCTGTGTCTCCAGGCAGGAAGAGATCATGAGACTTCTCAGCCTCCATAATCATGAGAGTCAACTTCTCATAAAAAGCCTCCCCGTATATATCTATATGTCTATATCTCCATATAAAGAGATAGATATACTTCCTATTGGTTCTGCTTCTCTGGAGAATCCTGAGTAATACAGTTGACTTTCTATCTTGTTAAACAGTGGTAGAAAAAATATCGAGCCTAGTCTCTTTTAAATCACAAACATGTTGTCAACTATTCTATATATTAATATAGTTGATTCTAGAGAATTGTTTTAAAGTAAAAATAATAAACCAAAATAAACCTAATTCTTTTCATTTCGAGGCCCCGCTGGTAGCACTGAATAGCCCGCCCCCATACTCTGAAGCCAACTGCTCTTCAGGGCTTCAGTTAATGCACTACAGTAAGTCTTGAACCTCATTTTCAATTAACAGGGTCATAATCAATTGATAGTTTATTTAATGAAATAGTATCGTGTCTCTTCCTTAAGTCGTGGCCCTTAATATTATCGTGTCTCTTTCTTAAGTCGTGGCCCTTAATATTTTTGTACTCCACACCAATTTGAAATTCAATGAAATTTATGATCTTTCTCCCCATCAAAACACACACATACATATATATAATCATTAACATTTGCACGATGTTTTAGTGCCTCCCTTGGACCCCTTGTAGTTCCAATGTATCCTAAGAATCCAAGGATCTTGGATAAAAAGCCAATAGTAAGGATGGCTAGCTGGTCACTTGACTCAGATGTTTAAGAAGGTATAGAACCGGGGATATTAGTGTCTTCTCATCAAAAAGGGTCTTGAGAATAGGTACTATATGTTGAGTTCTGGCTAGATGTCAGATACCGTGCTAATGTTTTAATATATTTAGTCTTTCTAAAAGCTCTCGGCATTGTAATCACCATTCTACAAAAACAAGAAAATGGAAACAGGGACGTTAAGAAACTTGCCCTAGACTGAATGATCAGTAAGAGGTGGAGCCTGAATCCCAACCGAGGTTCAGTCTTAGTTACAATGGGATATAGGACTTCACAGAATCTAAGTTACATTTGCTAACGCGTTGTTCTCAAGGGTGAAAACCACTTAGAAGTCAATGCTCTTTATCTTCTAAATAAGTACACTCGATTACAATGCAAGATTTTGTGTTTTAACCAGATGACAACCACCAATTAATTAATTTAAAACCACTATATATATGGCAAACGTTATTGAAGACGCAACTAGATTCCAGGTTTGTATATGGCAACTACTTTATTATTTTCAAATGCAAACTCTTTGCATTTAGTTTGCTATTTTACAATTTTACAAACTAGGTATAAAAGACCATAAATAAATGACATAAGTTATGTGTACCTAAGTTTCATGAAGGGAAGAAATATACCTTGACAAAATTAAAACAAAATAGAAAATCTATGTCTAACTTAAGAGATCGTTCAAATTTCAGAACATGTATGAACCAAGCAATTTTCTGTTAATTTCTTTTTCAGTATGAACTAAATTATAATATGTCTTATACATTCTAATTTTAACCACAGTCCTTGCATATTCCAACATACTTGGAGTGATAAAAAAAATAAATGCACTCTTCAGTGTGTATCAATGTTTGATGTTGTTTGGAGAATGTTAAATAAGTGAAAATATTGCTTCTAGAACTTTCCTTTACTGGTCAGAATTTAAGTGTCTTCAGACAAATATTGAGGCTAAAGCGTGTATGGATTAATACACATCCTTCACAGATTGAATATGAGAGGTCTTAAAACACACACACCAGCAGTGTAGTGAGCACAACCTTTCTTTAAAATAACTTCTTAAAACACACCAGAACATTTTATTCATAATATCGTTAAAAATAATTTGGGGCCAGTGGACACATGGTGAAGCTACTTGATTTGGTGCACGAGATCAGCTTAATGCTTCCTAATGGAAGATCTGAGCTCACTAGGCCAAGACTCACTCGTGGGGCTAGACCCAGCCCGTGACGTTGGCCTCTTGCCCTTACCTCTGTGGAAGGGTGACCTGCTCAGAGATTCGACATCATTTCTTTATACATATTTTTCAGGCATCAATGCATAGGCACATCCCTTTAAAAATATATTAAAGTCCCCAAAAAGGGGTGAATTAACTTTGTCACTCTGGCATAGTTATGAGAATACAATGCCATACACCCTGTCAGAATGCAATAAATATTTACCGATGATTTTCTTTACTTATTCAACAACATAGGGTTCAGAATCTTGTTTCCCATTTTTCCCTGATTTGATGTTATAGCTTATATAAATGACCACAGTTTCTGCAGCCATAGCTTAGAATAAACAAGGCAGCCACTCAGATTATGAAACACGGCAGTATGTTGGCTGGAGTTTGGTATGCACATCATATCAAAACAGAACCTTCAGGTTCTAGTGGACCTCAGATTTTAGTGGGCTGACGCACTTTTGAGGGCCATCAGTGTTAGCTGTATATTAACTGTAGAACTTTCTATGTAATTGGGAACCTGAAATTGCTTGAGGCCATTTAATCTCAACTATGCTAACCTCAAGAGTCACTGGCATGTATTTTTCTGTGACATTGGGAGACAAAGTATTAATCCAGGACATATCATCTCAAAGCTGACACACATGTCTACGCTCATCTCCAAAAGTATATGAATTGCATATATTTGTTCTCATTCAACAAGTCCATTTATTCAGGAAAACGAAGGCTACTTGTATTCCATTTGGGGTTACCAGACAAATTCTATCCCCTTCTCTCTCTCCGTCAAGGAACTGGTGATTCAGATGAGGAGTTCAATCAGAAGTTGTGACTTTGATGGTGGGTTATCACTTGAACGGGTTTATATTGTAAAATTACTCCACCGCTAAGGTGAAAATGCCTCTGCCCAAAGCTGTAGAAATACTCATTAAGGTTAGTTTGGCAGCTACAAAACACAGGACGTTTTAACATTTCCGGTTGTCTTTCCGAGGGGATGAGCATGGCCTCCAGGCCCGCCATCTCGTGTGGCTCTTCATCTCAGAACTGGTGGAAAACCAGAACGCTCCACGTGTCGCATTCCACAACAGACACAGGCAGTTCTAAGCATGAGGTTATACACGCACACACACATACACATGTGTACACACACGCTCACACCTATGTACACACATCAAAACAGAGAGTCAGCTCATATTTAGTCTAGGAAAAAAATATATTTATATCACTGCAATGGCACACCCTGGGTAAAACGTTACTTCAGCAATGCATATCATAGGCAGCTCATGGGAACTGGCTTTGTTTTGTGTGGTGGCACCTGACCCGGTGTCCATAGGAAAACCTGTAGCCTTTGGTCACTTGCTGTCACACCAATGCAGCAGTGACACACAAGAATGAAGTATGGAAATACATATAAATAAAGCCACGAGGAGTTCGGGAACAAGGTTCTGCAGAGCTGGTGCTTCGAGACAGTACATTCCTCAGTGCAACCGGAGAACAGATGCTGAACCTTGAATGCTTGCTGTTTCTTTCACTGGGCAAGGGGATCTACAAGTCGCACATTTATCCTTTGCAGGTGCAGATGCTGTTTCATCAGTGTCTTTGCTCCAGAACTGGCGCAGTAGAAGCAGAAGAAACACATTTAGAAAGAACCGAGGAGGGTGTGTTCTGTTTTCTTCCGTGGGCTTTGTAATCAACAGGAAGGGCTGCAAGGCCAAGATAGCAGAATCTACTCCCTGTAGAGAAAAGAACAAGACTGTAGACAAAACATCAGCCAACATCCCCAGCCAGTTGTCAACCAATATTGCAAGAAAGAATACACATCTACAGAAGTGGGTAGGGCTCAGTAAGAAGTAGTTCAGGAGGGTAATCATGAATTCTTATTTTGCTCCTCTGAAAAATGACAACTATAACAACCAAAAAATAACGTGCATCGGCAGCTTAACTATAATTACTCTGAGGAAAGTGCTATTCGGATTCCTATTACACGGATGACGACACTGATGCATAGAGAAGCTAAGCTACCTGCTCATGGTCATAAATTCTGAAGTGGCAAAACTAGGATTAGAACCCCACACAGTCTGAGTCTACAGCAGTGTGCGAGCAGCCTCTCTCTGAAATAAAAATGCTGACTTGTCACGGTGTAGTCATGTGAGAGGGGAAGGGCTCAGAGTTTGTGAAAGGTGGTGAAAGGTAAATAATGCTACTGTGGAAGCCCAGATACAAGCATCTCCCCTTCCCAGTGAGGGAAACTGCGTATCTCAGAAACAAATCTCGAAACATTACAATCTACCAAGAGTCAACAATATGACTGAAAAAATGCAAACTAAGAAACTAAAAGTATTAGATGTTTTTCTTAAAAAGAAAGTAACTTCAAAAGAATGGGATTATCTAATTAGTAAAGGAGCAACACACTCTGCCTGTAATAGGCAGAGAAAGAGAACCTGGGGCCATGGGCACAGTGGAAGTGGTCCCAAGGAACTGAGCCCACCAAGAACTAATCCACCACGGATGCCCCATCGGTCTAGAATCCACCGAGGCTGGCCCAATGCAATGAAATCATGAGGGCTCCTCGTTTGTCAATCAACTCAAGCCAAAAGAAGTGACAGATGACTATCGAGATTGCTTCTTGGACTGTATCTCCCACACCACATTTGACAGTTGGTGGCCTCAAGTGTAGAGCAAGGATTAAGACCAAAGTGCATCTTTACAGACAATTTTGCTTATTGTATTAAACCATCTATTTATTTGCTTATATGTGTTTATTGATTGTGTGAGGGAGATAAATAAATTTAGTTTCTTTGATGTAGATGACCATTATTTAAACTTGTAGAAAATACTTTATTCTATTTGGAGAGAAGTAAATAAAGTTTCCTTATAAAATAGCCAGATTGAAATTACTTCTTAAGCAATTTAAAATTATAAATGTGAGTAAGGGTGGAACTAGCAAGGTCTTCAAGAGGCCACTAGTCAATACCATTCATTCTGACAATTATGAAAAAATGAAAGAAAAGGGATCAGATCTATTTTTCCAACTGTTTCTTCTCTGGAAATCAGTAAGTGTATCAAACGTAGTTTTGGAAACCTGAATGTGCAGGGATTCATCAGGCAGACGTGTATTTATACGAAAGAAAAGGAGACCATGAATATGACCTTGACACTCTCATGGAGTACAACCAACACCATATGGATATGCAAACTTTTTGAAGGTGATTTTCTTTTGCTACTAGAATTCCATTCTTAGAGGAGAAAGAGCAGTCTCAAAAACACATGTGTCCCCTTTCAGCCTGCCAACCCCCTTCTTCCCAACGCCTGCATACGAATATATATTATATAAATATATTTGTAATATTAAGTGGGTTTCTTGGGGA
>NW_006431920.1:8273713-8337731 GCF_000325575.1 Pteropus alecto | reverse complement strand
AAGTGTGGGAATGTGAAGATATCAGAATAAGAGTGAAGAAAAATAAACCTTCTTTTCTCCTTTGAATTCAGGCAACTCCTTTATCATGGGGAATTACTGGAACATAGAACAGACAAAGCATGGGGTCTATGTGGGCTCATCGGTAAAAAATGTGACTTTCATCACGATTAAATAAACAAAGCATTGTTCCTTTGAGTCCGTCATGAAGACATCAAAGTGTCCTTTCATTGCAATGGTGTCTTACTAGTGCATTTCACTCTTCCCAATTATAAAATAACTATTTCATGAATTTCAGGGCTAAATAATATAGGAGTATTTTGATAGTTCTACCCCTGTTTGTACAGATACTCATTACCCCCAAATCCTCATAAATTCATATAAAGTAAAGAAGTTTCACCGGCACGGCTCCCTACCATCGAACTTCATTTCGCTTCACTTTTACATGTTGCAATAAAACATTTGGATTCACGACTGAAAGCTGGATGAATAATATTTGGGAAACCTTGGAGGAAGAATACATGTCTCTTATGGGATGTTCAGTGTGTCCTATATAAGAGCGTTTCACATACACTTACGCCATGTGTTAGGAAAGGCATTGTCATCACAGTATTATTATTTACAGTTGGAAAAATGGAGTTATTTAAAAAAAAAAAAAATGAGGTGAACTTCCCAGTGTCAACATCTCAGTTGGCTTTAGAAGCCATAGCTGCCCGGATGCTACGTCTGGGCCACGCCCTAGGAAACGATGCAGGATTCCCATTGTACGCACCTGGCTCTTCTAAAATATCTAACTTCACGGAAGCAGTGGAGTTAACACTCTTACTGCTACTAGATATTATTTTAGACATTTGGAAAGTCTTTGTTTGTTTGTTTGTTTTTGGCTTTTCCATTGGCCTGCACTCTAACTCATGAATGTGTAAAAACTAAGATTCAGATCAACCCTTGAATGAAGGTTTCATATTCCACCACCTTTCAACCCTTGCCTGATTATTTCATTTACAGAGATACCTGCTGAGAAGTAACAGCGTAGTACACAGCATTAGCTTGTTTAGGATATCTTAGATTTGACATAATCTCTTTTGAAATGTTCTACAGTGAATATATTCGATGTTTAGAAAAATACCTCACATTTTCAGTTGTTGACTTTAAGAAAGCAAAACTTTTCATTATTCAATGCACGTGAGGTAACATTCTCTTTTTACTTATAAGGCCATGTCATAATGTTATCTTATTTGAATTAGTCTGTGGAGATTGGAAATAAAATTCTCCACAGCTTTGCTGAAAGAAAAAGAAATTATAAACTTTTTTTAAACACAAGCATCAAGCAAAATAAAATAAAAAAAAAAAAAACACATGAAAATAACCTACATTTATCATCTTTTAACATGAATATCTAGAGCTCTTAGACTTTAGCAAAAGTGGTGACAAAACAAAAATTGTTGGAGCAGTTTAAAATACAAATTTCACATTCTTTCTAAACAGAAAAGCTTTTATAGCTAATGTTGCAAAAGGTTTTTACTAAACTGTCATGATTTGACAGCATCGCATTTAACATTCCTTGCTTTATATGAAACAGCTTTCAGGATAAAACCAAAGGGGCGAGAGGGAGAGAAGGTCATTAAAATCAGCCAAGTTGTTGTTTAAAAGTTAAAAAAGTTAAAAATTTGTCTAGTCAAAAAAGTTAGGCCCTCGGCTTCTAAAAATGAACAAAGCCATTTATTTTACATGTTTTAAGAAGTGAGTTCCAGGATTACAATAGAAGCATCTTAAGGTTAATGGGCAAAAAGCACTGTTTTTTAGTAGGTTGCTTTTTGATAATGAAAAGGTCAAGGTGAATTCCAAGTCTCACCATGGATATCTAGGTAAATCCTCCCTGGCTGATACTGTTTGGAACAGGACATACAATGAGACTAATGAAATAGACCCTCCAGTACTTCTCAACTAAAGCAAATTCTCCAAGGAACGGGGCACGTACATGACCCAGCGATGCTCAAGTTTACTATCTGGCACCCAGAAGATGTTCAATAAATATCTATGTCATGAATGAAAGGCAGCAAAGGGCAAGAGGAACCTCGTGTAAGAGAAAGCACAGGCTGCAGTGGTCCTGCCCTCAAACCTCACTGCGTGTAGTTTTTACTTCACTTCTTCCTGGAAGAACAATAGAGAAGCCATCTTCATTTTGGTCTCTACTCCCAATTGTCAAGAGAGGACTGAAGTCTTGGAAAAAAACCCCAAACTACCTGATAGACATGAAAAAATGTTTACTGCTCAGTGTTTCAAGTATAATCAGTTTTTTTTTTAATTTTTTTAAAGTTTTCCTTGGAGAAAGATTCATTGTTGGTTCTTTTGCCTTACCTTGGAGATTTGTGTTTGCTTCTTTAAAGCAGAGAAGTGTAAAAGTTCTTTATTCAAGATTGTCAGAGTCCACTATCCACATAAGGTAGCGACGATAAGTTCATAGAGTTCCAGATAAGCCTTTACATGGCACAGCCTCATGCCCAAAGAAACAGACTTCATTTGTCCAGTTAGGGGGTATGGTGTTTGGGTTTTAATATTATTATTATCATTATTTTAAATCCACTTTCCTTTTTTTTTCCAGCCCTTCATGCCATCATAATCCACCGGCACTGAAGGTTTTTTCCTACAGTACCAATCAAGCCTTAAAAGCTACAACCGAGTCCTTCAAAAACGTTTCTGGGCACGGTCTTCATTCCAGCGAAAGAAGGATGACTGCGATTTATGCCACAAACGAAATACTATGGTTGTAATTCCAGGTGGAGAGAGGATCAAGGATGTCTCAGACAAGCTCAGTGTCCGGCAGCAAATACAGCATCAAAACTCGGAGGTGGTGTCCTATTTATACAGGTACATGTATTTTACAAACTGACGATTATGGGAGTACTTCTGAGAAACAATTTGTTCCAGGTTTAATTCGAATGACAGTGGTCATTTCTGTAAGCTCCACAGTTTCAGCAATCTGTACACCAAGCAACGCTGCAGATATATATATATATATATGTTTTGTTTTTGTTTTTTTAATTTCAGAGGGCGAAGACGAAGTAAAAAAAGTGCAGTTCTTCAATTAAAGTGCATGGATGAGGTAAACTAATTTCAAGAGTTTTGAGTTCATTCAGTACTGGCTCAGACAGGAACCATTCTGCCATGTATCTGCTGCATTTGGGTTCTCATTGCCTGGACACTGCTCAAAATCTTATTCTGGTGTGTGACCGCTGTGATGCCGATTCGTGCCAGGTCACTGTATATAAGGGGGGAAAAAAGAGAGAGAAAGAGAAAACATTAGGAGAGCTGAGAATCTCTTTCTCGGGCTTCATGCAGACACACGTTTGAATCAGCCACAATTCATACAGCACAACAAGGCAGGTGTATTAAAATGTTTAATTAAGCAATTTAATGCAACAATGTAGGTGCTTTATAGAGGCTGTGTAAAATTATACTCAATTAAAATGAAAGGCATTCCAGTTTGCTTTTTTTTTTTTTTTTTTAATGGGTAGGATGATTATGCAGCTCAAAGCAAAAAAGGAAAATACTATTAAATCTAGATTTACCCTTTCGTGTTACATCGCTGAGTACTTACTCCTGGTTCATGTGCACTACAGCCTCTAGTGTGGTATAACCAGCAGCTGTGAAATTATCCTTATACCGGTCCATTTTAATGGCCTGAAGCCAGTCGCCCACAGATACCACGGCAGAGAATTCAGGGGAGCTTGGATCCAACAAGGCAGTATTGGGTCTGGAAATGGAACAAGTAAGTGTAGACAGAATTATCAGCGAGACAGCAAGACTCAGAGAACTCAGATCGCCTGAGACAGGCAAGAGAAACTGAAACACCAGCACAGGCTTTAGATGGAATAACCATCATCAAATGTCATCATGTGATTTTTTTTTCTCCCCTAATTTCGCAAAGCTTCTAAAGCATATATCTGTCATCCTGTTTGTTCTTAATTTCATGTCCGGCATTTGTGAACCTCTTAGTGCATTAGTGATCATAGCAGTTCTTTTAAACACCCTAGACTGGGGTAAAGACTGGGGGAGCCCTCGTGGCTGAAATTGATTCGGTCTTTGCAGAAAGATTCCAGTCCCTGCCAGCACTGAATGGCACAGAATTTAGTTCAGCAACTATGGAAACCCTAGTGAAGTATGAGTAAGGAAAACTGTGAGCTTGCACCCTGCCAGACTTGACGGAAAAGGAGAAAGCAGCAAGAGTTCAAGTCCAGCGTGCTTCCAGCCAGCTTTGCAGGCAGTCTCAGTGCATTCGAACAAGTCTGGGACAGCAGGGAGTTAATCCCCTCTTTAATCAACCCATGCCTGACCAGCACGTGTGCCAAGACTGGCAGGAAGAATGGCCACTTTGATCACTGTTTGGACTGTGGAATGTGCTTCTCGTATTCCCTTGCTGGGGCTCCTAACTAATCATTTCAACAAAATCTGAGCACTTCTTATTAACTTATTTATTAGTTTACGCATTTCTCAGGCCAGGTGTTTTATATTAGGGCATTGTTAAGAGTGACGATAGTTCAAAGCAGGAATTCTGCCATTCTTCATAATATTGATAAGTAATAAATCACCTATTAATGGAAAATATTTAGTAAAAGAATTATAGGCATCTTATCATCAAAATACCTAATAATCACAGGTAGATATCAACAGGGTATTTTTTGTCACCCTTATTAAAATCACCTGTATAGCATCACTGCTACTTAAGTTATATTTTTTTTTAAGTTTACTTTTCTTTAGAAATTATGGAGTGAGGTTTACCTTAACATTTTGACCTGATTTTCATCCTGAAACTATGTTACTTGAATACACACATTTAAATCAGAAGTATACCATCACTACTGAATTTCAAGCAAAAAACAATTCTTTTCTTGTAAAAACAAAAGTCAATATAATGCCTTGATTCATTTTCAACACTACAGAATTAATCCAATTCCATTTTTTTCACTTTAATTTTTACGAGTTATTTTCATTTGCATTACTTTTTTATATAAATATTTTAACAAAGACTTATTTTATCAATTAGTTTTGTCCCCAAATAATACCTTGCCTTTGTAACCTTTCTTTTATGTCCATTGTTGCAATTTTATCCAATTTTCCAAATAAAATTCTGCAGATTTTTATGGCAAGAATACTAAAGATTTAATTCCTCTCCCAATTTTGAGTACATAACAAATATTAAGCAATAGTATTGAACGTTTACCAATTCAAATATTCATTATTAAATAGCGACCAAACAGTGTGCATTTACTTCTTAACTTTAAACCAAGAACATTAATAGGCAACATTAATGTTCCTGAGAAGGTCAAAATGACCTTAGGATGAAAATATCTTCACTCCATATCAATTACCTCTAAGGGATAGTCTCAAGCTTGTTCTGGAGCTCTTTGTGGAACACCATGACATTTGCTGAATTTTGTGCTTAGTCGCAAAATTCATATCATATCATGTTACGTCACACCCCATTATCAACAAGCAGTGATAATCATCAAAGCTGTTTAAGTACCATCAGTAAAGAAAAAAACTAGAATTGAAAAAAGTGTATCCAATAACTCAATTTGTTCTGCACGTCGGTGCTAAGCACATATTATATGCGATATTAGTAGCTGAATAGTTTAAGCTAGCAGGAGAAGCATCAAGAACTGGCCTTTGGATCCTCAGACAAAACACGTGGGATCTGGAGCTGGAGATGTAAAAGCTGGAACTTTACATTGGAATAGAAGAAGCTGCCTATACAGAAAGCAGGACTTAGAGTCATCTATTTTAACCCTCTCAGTGAACAGAAAAACAAAACCTGGCCCAGAAACATTAGATTTTTATTTTTTTCTTTTTAGGTCACATAGGTACCAAATGGCAAAATTCAGCCCGACGCTGTTTCAAAAGAGCTTGATCAGTAAGCTCTTTGTACAGTGGCCAAATCCTAAGGGAATTGAAAGCCTAAAAGAGAACAGAAGGCATCGCTGCTATTTGCTCCAAATTCTTTTTTTCATGTATTGTAACAATAAGTATAGTCTTTCTTGTCTATGATCTTTAGGTTAAGTTTTCTAGGGCAAGACAGGAGGATAACATCATAGCATTGGCCAAGATGGAAAGGGCTTGGATATCTTAGGGGAAATGTCCTCCTGTTTTTAGTGAGGGTCAAGATGAAAGAAACACCTTTGACACAGGGCAGATTTGGAGATGAGTAGATGCCCCGCCTCGTGCAGGCCTAAGTCACCCGGTCTTATTGTGCCCGTCTTCTGAAATCATTTAACTGCTAAGGACGGTCTATATCTTTTCTGATGGAGCTTGTATATAGGTATCCTGAACCTCAAACCAATAAAGCTCAGCCTCCATGCAGAAAAGTTCCTATTGAAATATAGAACTTGCAGTATCTTTATCTTCTTTCTGGACTGATACATTTCTTAATTTTGCTCTTTCCAGTGAAATAATAACTGCCTCTTTCACAAGTAGCTCAATCACTTTAATTTTTAAAACCCTCTTAAACATTCATCTGCATGCTTTGTGACTTGGTCCTGTTTCTTTCTGTCTTGGTCCTGTTTCCTTCTACTCTTGAAAGACTCAGAAAAGAGAAACTTTAAGAACTGAAACCAAATGAATCTCTTGCTACCATTAACACTTTATAAGTCAACTTAAAATTGCAATGCATAAAGAGCTGAGCTTTATTTTTTACTAACCCAATGTTCCTTTCCTTTTTCAAAATATAGTATATAGTAACCTGACTGTCTTCCAAAAGTACATATCATCCCTCTTCCTAAATTTTCAGGTCCAGTATCCAAAATGAGTACCTTAGTTATTTCTTCGTTCCTTTTTTTTTAAAAAAAAATTGTTTTTATTACTGCTATTTGAGGCCAGACAGGTATTTAGCTCTTCCAAATGGTGACTAGAACTATCATAAATACTCCACTAATTGAGAAAGAAACCACCCAGGTTGCAGAGAGCTGGGAAGTGACCTCTGAGTAAAGGGCAGGAATTAACGTGAGTCACCACTCACCTGCCATCTTTAATGTATTCTTTTGTATATCATTGTTAAGTAGGTGTGGCTCACCTGGAGTTCTCAGTCCCTGTCCTCTTCAAGCTGTTGGGGTTGCGGATGAGTTTGTCCAACATGTTGACAATCTGCCCAAACTTAGGCCTGTCACTTCTCTCCTTCTGCCAGCAGTCTAGCATGAGCTGGTGGAGCGCAATAGGGCAGTCCATTGGAGGGGGTAGCCGGTAGCCTTCCTCAATCGCTTTAATCACCTATCAAAGGAAACAGAATGGTATGTTAAGCTGCCAGGCAAGCTGTTGTTAGAGGTGCACCCTCCAGATCGGCAAGTACCCTGTACAGCAAGCTGTCAGCAAGCTTGAGCATAGCAGCATCTCCGATTCATTTACAGAAGCCAAAGCTAGACCTGAGTATCACTGGCAACAGGACAGGCAAGCTAGCCATTGCTACAAGGTGTTCTCAAATGGCAGATGAGGCCAAACTGAAACTCTAAAGTGAAGATGCATCCATGTTCCAAAGTGATTGACCCAATCAGATCGACAACATGGTGTTGGCCTGACCTTCAGAAATCACACAGCGATGACCCGCCTCATTTTGCTATCCGGCATCAGCTAAACACTCTTAACAAAAGAGACTCTAACCTAGAGTTAAAGACCTTCACTAGAAAGCATGAATAGTTGCCTCCAAAATGGAATTCCCTTTGCATCCTCCCAATCCAGAAGACACTAACTACTTCTCTCTGACATAGCATAATCTTCGACCCCATGCCAAGACATTTTTACTTTTGGAAGACCAAAATATAACAGTATACAAATTCTGTATCTCTGTCTTGGTCTCAGTTGGCTGTCAATTGACCCCATTAAAGGTGTGAGTAGATAAAAAAAAAAGCTGTTAGCAAATTTTTTTTTTTTACTTAAAATGTATATTTTAATGGGGACCCTTACATATCTAAGGAAAGAACTTAAATAGTAGACGGTAATTGTCTTACTGCCCACAGTGGTCTCCCTGACTAATAACACATACATAAATCATTCAAAAGTCTTTCTTCTAATTCTAATTTTTCTAATCTGTCTTCAGAGATATTACAGTATTTTTCTTATTAACTTTTCTCTAAACCTCCCTTCTTCATGGCATAAATCCCAGTAATGCAATATGGTATGACTCATGTCAAATTTAAAGAGGGGAATTACTTCATAATTTCTTGGCTGCTCATACACTTTGTTTATGGGTATGCTATTGGATTCTGGAGGTGCTTTTGCTTTTTATTTGGGAATTTTTAAAAGTTTTATTTGTTTTAAATCAGTCTCTCTTTTCCGCGCCCCTTACACAAATGATAACTGCCAGTGAAATAACCAGTGGCTGCAGGTATCTCAGTGACCACACTGGATTCACCCTGAGGTGAGTCTATTTACTAATCAGCCCTTGGCCTTCAATGGAACACGGTCATATTCTGTGTCCAGTCCAGCGGAGTCCAGTTTCTAGGCACCAGCATGACCGTCGTCTCTTTAACCAGCGCACTGTTGCACTTTAACAATCATCTTGTGATTTATCAAGCCCTTAGATCCTTTTTCTCCCACGTATTTTTGCCAACATCTCGTCGTATTAGTATTTATTTAGTTCTAAAGTCGACTTCTATATGCTATCTTATTGAACATTATTCTATTTATTTCTGGCAATTCCATTAGGTCAGCTTGGTCCTCTCGCTTTCTTTTATCTTTCCAGGTACATGGTGTTGACTCTAGAGTTGATGAAAACATTTCGCATTGAATTGATGAGAATGCAAGCAACATCGAGCTAGTGCCAGGGAAACACAATTTGTTATAAACCCTCGGACTACTTAATACTCTTTCATTAGCTCTCTATCCACTGCCAGCTTGGAAGATGGCTTGTGGGTTAACAAAACATATTTTCTCAGTTTACTGTTGAATGTTTTAGGGGGCAGAGGATTAAAACCAACAAAAAACTTGGTAAATCTGACATATTTTCAACAGTTACTTTGACTCATTCACCATATGCCAAATGAATTCTACTCATGAAAGTAATTCTCCCGTTACATTTTCTATTGATTCCTGCTCTACACAGAATCCAACACAGAGACAAATACACAGGAATGATAGATCCATATTATTGGTGGGAGACCAAATGGCTTTAGATGCTTTTTTTATGGATAAAGCCAGATAATTTAAAATTTAAAGTAACAAAAATTGTTTTACTATAACAAAGAAACTGTCAAAACTACAGGTCTGAAAACATTTAGGTCAGGGAAACTAACAAAATCTTGAGATAATTTGCTGTGATGAGCTTTTGTCTGTGACTCTCAACTAAAATAAAGGAAAGTTTAAATATCAAATAATAAATAAGTAAATATAAGCACTACTTGATCATTAGGTTATTTGTCTTTGACCCTCTGAAAGTCTCTAACTTGAGACCAAATGTTGCTACAAGAAAAGTACTTGAAGATGTTTGTGTAGCATAATGACATCAAAGAATAGATTACGCACCAGTCACACATGTAGTCTTTTTCCAGCCTGTAATTACCTATCAGTTATGCTAGCTGCTGTCTTTCTTTCCACCTGCTATAAAGTTTCCTTTCGATTTACAGATAATCCAATGTCACCCTGACCATTCCTCTAAATCTATCAGGGAATTCTTTTTGCCCCTCTAGACACAGTGTGCAGTAGCTTCTCTATCGCTCAGAACATTTTTTTAATTGATAAGGCAATCAGCATCCTGTTTCTTAAGTGCACCCGCTGCTTCGATGAATTGTCAAGACTTTTCGACTTCCTATTTCAGGATCTAGCTGATGGTCAGGTAACATGTCGCATCAGAGAGAAGTTTTTAAAGGAAGACTTTTCCTAAAATATCATTTTTATTGATACCTGAATACCGTGCATTTGTATAACTCTAGGGTAATATTCTACCTCATACATATAAACATTTTAAAAGTTCAAAGAGTGGCCATTTTACTGTGATCTGATTTCCAACCCTTCCAGAACTAACAAAAACCTTTCGAGAATTAGCTAATAAGGGTTCTAGGAAGACCCCTGGGTCTAGTTTTTTTTTTTTTTTCCTCCTTTCCTTTCCTTTCTCACTAGAGATGTTTGTAATTAAATTCTATTACTCTGGAATCTTATTAGTGTCATTATTGAATGCTTCTCTGAAATTGCAGGCATTGTGGATACTCCCTTACGAAGTAGTCCAGATGGTACATTTAAAGGGATGTGCATAATTTACAAAGGGTCATTTAGTGAAGCTTTATTTTAGAGTCCTCAAGGGGCAAGCTCTAATTACAACTCTGTCAGCTTTAAAATATTCACTAGTTTTCTTCCAATAAACCTTTCATGTCGATTTTATCACATGTGAAATGTGTTTTTCATAGAGCCTCACATTTTCTTAAAATTCAAAGTTTAATTTTGTTTCAGTATGAGTTTAAAAGTTAACTCATTAAAACGAATTAAAAATACTATCCCATGTCACTAATCTATGCATCTATCTACATCTATCGAGCTACTCTATCTCCCGCACTATATCATTTAAACTGTGTAATTTGTGTCCTTGAAATCCACGACCATAAGGTTTAACTACATCACTAGACACATTTGTATTAAGAATCATGAGTTTAATGTGTCATTTCAAGCTCAATGCTTACTCCATCTTACCGTAATGAGAAACTTTCTGAATCTCAATGCAAATATATTTCAGAACATAAACACTCACGTCTTGATTGGACATATCCCAATAGGGTCTCTCTCCATACGACATCACTTCCCACATAACGATTCCATAGCTCCATACATCACTTGCTGATGTGAATTTACGATAGGCAATGGCTTCTGGCGCAGTCCACCGGATAGGAATCTTGCCACCCTACGAATGTTCAAGCCATAAGTTATTCCCTAAGTACATTACTGATGTGCCATTTTAGTTTCTGAATGTTGTTACTGTTTGCCAGGCAGGACGACAGCATTCCTGAGCTAGCTCTCCAAACAATAATAAGAGACTTGTTTATTTTCACTAGTCTTCCAGGTAGAGACAGTTTTCCTCAGATGTTTTCTTTAGTCACAGGGAAGTGAACTAGTAATCTTTTTAATTAATTTTTAAAAGCCTAACTATTATCTGAGCTCTGCTTCAGGCACTATTGCAGAAGAAAAGAAATCTCAGGTTTTACAAAATACATGTTAGCCATGGTATATCAAAGGATGTGCAGCTGATATGCCTTTTGACTTCTTGTTGAATTCTTTCAGCCAGCAGCACAACGGCAATACTTAAAATTGCTTCTAAAATCACAAACTAAAAAGTGAAATACAAAAATTTCTATCCATCACACTTCATCCTACTCTTAGATATCCTGAGAAATATGACCAACGCAGCTATAAGATAATATACAAAATAGGCAATGAGAGGAAGCCAAATAATACCAGATGCCAGAGCCATTACTGACTTCAATAAAGTGAGGGCAGGATTTTGGTTATCATTTAATTATTTAAAAATCTGCAAAAATGACTATTACCCAGGATGTTTAAATTTTTTTTTCCTCCTCAAATGTCTTTTTATGTGCAAGGTGTTTTTAATCGAGTTTCAAATGTACTAGGGATTAATCAGGGGAAATTAATTCAACTTGAATTCAGACCCTTAAGCTGTTCAAGAGGACATCATTTAAAAGTTTTCTTTGTTTTGTTAGGACACTGAACAGGACAATAAATTGTACCAGAAACTGTACTGATTCAGTGCAGTTTACTCTGAAAACCCAGTGTATCACATTTATACTTATTACATACAGAAGGACACTTGTGCTGCCTTCTGCCTTCTTTAAATGTTTAGCTAAGGTTTTATCTATGTAAATGTAACATTCTAGAAGCCTCCTTTAACTTTCCTCTCTCCAGTTACTGAGAAAAAATAAAAGATCTTCAGCATTCACAAAGATGTATTCTTTCCTAAATGAATGGACTTGGAATTCAAAAAAAGATATGTGTAAGAATCAGAATTAGAGTCAAAGAAACTGAACACTATAAGAAAAAAAAATAATAACCTAACCAGAAACAAAAACAAAAACAAAAAAATCCCCTCAACGCTTAAGATTGCAGATGCAAAATGAGCATTAAATGGCTGGTAACTGTCTGTTTCATGTTGATTTTAACAGTGTCAGCCCTAATGGCCAATAACTTTTATGATTCTGTGTTTATTCCATCAGTATCTCACATTCAGAAGGTCCAGCTAAGATAGCACAGCCATTAACTGGATACTGATAACTCTTAACTGTGCCTTAATCCTGGCTTATCTACCAGTAGTAAAACGAAGGCCATTAGATACTGGAAAACCTTAGATAGCGTAAATGTTTTATAAATACTGTATATATATTCTCAGAGTCAGTAGCCAACCAAGCAGAAGCATTGTTCTGTCTTGTTTAAAATAATTTTTTTAATAATAGAAAAACATAGAAAATCTAAAACAAGAAGGAAGGAAGAAAGGAAGGGGAAGGAGAGAGAAAAGAAGGGAGGGCGGGAGGGAGGGAGGAAGGAAGGAAGAAAGAATTAAGTGTAAAAAAATACAATAAGTGAAGCGCTACTTTGTGGCTTTGTAAAATGGTCACACATTCAGAGGCTGTTTCAAAGAGGCTCTGAAGGATGAGGAAACTTGTAAAATCACAAAAAGCTGAAACATCAAAGTGAGAAGCGAGGAAGTTTCATCAAAACTAAAACCCAGTACCTGCAAACCCTCCTTACCCTTGTGGTATAAGCCGCTTCCGGATCATCCTCGAGCACTCGGGACATGCCGAAATCAGACACTTTGCAGACCAAGTTGCTATTTACCAGAATATTTCGTGCAGCCAGATCTCGATGCACATAGCTCATATCAGATAAATACTTCATCCCAGACCCAATGCCACGAAGCATGCCCACCAACTGAATGACCGTAAATCTGCCATCATTCTTCTATATGGGAAAAGAGTGAGAAACAATCCCATTAGCATTAGGCCAAATTAATTTTCACCAAGCATTTACTACTTGGATCTCTTTTGATATCTGTATCCGGTATGCAGTCAAACTCAACATTATTTCCTGGCCTTTTTAACCAAAGTCAGTAATTCACTAGCAAAGTGAGTGTATCCTAGAAGCTGGGTTTGCTTCCTGTATTAGATGGAAATTATCCAGCTATAATGAATCTATGGCTCAAACAGCCCCACAATACAAGAATAAATCATATACAACTCTCATCGAACATGGATTATTTAATAGTCTTTAAAAGTCACATCATTCTCTATTTCTCCTCTTCTTCCTTCGCCCCGTTAAAAACAAGTCCACGAATACCACCAAGCAAAGTGGTGCAAGGAGTCTGTTAGAGTCTTCCAGATACCACAATTCATGGGTTTAATATAAAGTAGTCACATACCCTGAGGAATGCATCCAAGGAGCCATTCTCCATGTACTCCGTTATAATCATTACTGGTTTACCTAGAGTTTTCAGAAAGAAAAACACAAACCCTTGATGAACACTGCAGTTAATGAGATCAAAATGGGCTTTGCACAATTTTACTGCCAAGACACCTGTCTTGTGCGATCTAATTTAATTAAAACAAGCCAAGCTTATGCCTCAGCTGTGGGGAGCTAGGAATGAAATATTAAAAAGACAAGTAGGTTTAAATTCCATCTGGAAAGTTAACCCTTTGGGTGACTTGTTGACAAGGTTCTTAACTAAAGTGGCCTCTGGTATCCAGGGAACACATGAATGGATAATTGCTCTCTCAAGCAAAAGGAGAAGGAGATAAATGGGCAGTCCTGTTTAAAGGTAAAAAAAAAAAAATCTTTAAGATAATTAATTTATTTGTCCCCAGAAGAGCCACGTGTGCGATGCTAAAGAAATCAATGGACAGAAAAACTTTTTTACTTATTCAGAGAAAGTCAAGTTTCAGGACATGGTGGCTATGCTGGATACTTCCTTGCTCGAACACATCTTCAAGCTCAAGCATGCAGCGTATTAACTTCTTTCCCCTGATCTCGCTCAGATTAGGGGCTGTAGCCTTTCTTTTCCTTTTTCCTTTCTACGGATAAGCTTATTCCCTTTGTTTCCTTAAGCCATCATCCTCAGCAGCAACAACAAAATCGCAGAAAAGGTTTACCAAATGATTGCATCCTAGAGAGCAGTTTTAATTCAATACTAGAACATTCTTGCTCCCTCCCACCTTCTTTTTTGCGGGGCAAAGAAATAAAAATGATTTTAAAGTTTGGGGGAAGAGGGAGAAATAACACTTTTATTATTATTATTAGTTTTCTTTCTAAGGACCTTAGGAAGTAAGAATCATTCTTTAGATTCTTAATCTCTGGCAATGGACTCAAGGTCTGAAATGTTTTCTTTCTAAAGGGGATTTGTGGGAGGGGTGGGGGGGTGCATGAATCCTCAATATTTTCCTAAGGGAAGGCTTAGAGCAAAGAGAACATAAAAGATTTCCTGGGAGGAAAATAAAATGTTAGTCTGATGATAAATCAAAAATATTCACACTCTCATTGCTGATTGTGGACAGTTGGGACTTACGGCAAATGGGCTGGGATGTGTCATGCTAAAAAGCCTTCAAAATTCTTCTAAGCTAATACACTTCGCATTCAGAGCCTTTATAGGAATAGACGCTGGTGTGGGGGAAAAAAGGAAGCATCTTTGTTTCTTGGTCTCCAGTCTAAGAAATCTTTCCAAAGCAAAAATTTTTCATTTGAAACCAATACCCTGGAGATTTGATTTTCAAGTGCTGAATGGAAACCCACAGAAAATGCAGGAATCTTGGTATAGACCAAAGGATGAGTCAAACCACTCCCGGCCTTTCCCCTTGGCTGGAAGGAGTGGTCCCCAAACACCTCTCTGTCCTCCATCAACATAAATAGGAAGACACTCTTAGTTCTTAGATTCATTTACCCTCCACATCTGTGACCACAGTCTTCTAACAGAACAAATGCATCTAAATGAGTTTTAATTAACCTGCCGCAGTCAAAAGATACTTTGTCAACTAACGAGAAAGGGGGACTCTCTTGGCGGTGCATTAACGCCTACTACCATTTCACCAGATCCTGGGGAGATGTAGAGGAGAGAGCAGAAGATGTGAAAGACAGCGGGGTGGGAGAGAGAATGCATAGTCTCCCCGTCAATTTAAAAAGTTACTCAAGCAGCTGCCGGTAATGAATTCACACTCTTCCATTCCAGCTTTTTTCACCCTCACTCCTCCCTAGTCCGACGGTTGGCGTCATCTTCACGATTTTTCTACATTCCTTTTTCTGTTTATTAACAATATCCATTTGTGAGAATCTTTATGAGCTCTACAAGAGAAATAAAGGTGAGCGTCTCCATAAGCAGAGGGGCTTATGGAACAGACCCAGGCTGAGCTCGTGGGGGAAGCGGTGCCTTCTCTGGAACAGGCAGGGATGCGGTGGGGAGCGAACGATGGGGGAAGGGGACAGCTCCGCTGGTGGAAGATTTAAATCATTTTAATTCAGTGACAACTGCATTATGCAAATTCACCCAGTCGTTTATAACAGTTACAGCTATAATAGCTATGGGTTTTAGAGGCACGCTGGGACTTTAACACAAAGATCCCCTGTTTCTTCTCTCTTCTACAGAGGTGCTGTGAAAATCACTGTCTGCAGCAGGAAAAACACCCCAAGTTGAACAGAGCCTCCTTTTGAGAAACTGGAACTGCAGAAGTATTTAAACGGAATGTTATCTTTAATTAAAGTAGTGAAGGACTCCGGGCAGCCCCGAAGGCCATAGGCAACAGAAAAATATCCTGTCTGTAAAACTAATCTTAAAAAGCAAATAGAGCTATTCTATGCTAATTATAGCCTTCACCCTGGGTGGAAAATTACATATCCTTAGCACCAAAGTTTCTTTTTTGAAGGATTCTGAAGATAGGAAAAGATATACTTCTTAAGACATAATAACACCAGTTAACACTTAAGAGTTGTTTTTTTTTGTTGTTTGGTTGGTTGGTTGGTTGGTTGTTTTTTTTTTTTGGCAAGCATTATGCTAAATAATTTGGGGTACCTCTGAGCTTAAAAATTCAAACGTTTCGACCTTACCCCGCCTGCTGAATCAAGCCTCTGAAGGTGAAATTCAGAAAACTTTAGCAAGTTTTCCAGAATTCTGCTGTACGTTTAAGTATGAGGACCTCCGACCTAGGGTTCTCTATTTTCTCTTCTGAAATATTTTGTACCCTCGTGTCCTACTTGCCTTCCGCCCCAGACCTGATATCCAAAATTTTCTCTTTAACCTGCCCATCCCTGCTTCTCTTCACACACTGGAGCAGCCACTCTGCACATGCTGATTGAGGATGCTTTCCACTGGCACCTCGAATCAAATAAGAGGCTCCTTGGCCTTCCTGGAGACATAGCCCCAGGCTTACAAGATCCTTGACTTGTAGTAACTGCAGTAGGTATGACAGCTCCTGGAACAGAGCCATTTTCAGTAATGACCACTTCAGCTGTACTATCCATGTGGTACTTTATAAGTTAGTCTTAGCCAGGCTTACATATGCATTCGGGGTTTGCTTTGCAAAAGACATCTGTTGAGCTGTGTTGTATTTTAACTGCAGCGTGGTTCGCAGGTTCAGCAAATGCTAACGGACTCAAAAAGGAAAGTTCAACCAGGTGTTACTGTAAAAAGGTGCTGAACTGCAACAGCCATAAATCAGGCAGAGCAGACAAGCACATCCCCCAATATAATAAAGATTCCCAAGATCTCCAATCTGCATCTGGAACCGAAGCTTCCAGCACAAGGTGTGGTGAGGTTTTGTTGTGTTTTGTATGAAAAGTACTTAAAATTTATTTCGCTCACCATCTGCTTGCGCCTACTTTGTGACAATCAGTTAGGTCTAGCAACGATTTGAAAGATGGCGCGGCATCCCACAAATCTGAAATGTTAATTTTCCTAAAATCTCACGCAAGATGCCTCAGAAAGAGGGCATCAGCTTAAACCACGGACTCATTCAGAGCTGACTACAAGATTAATGACTTGTCCAGAACTGACTTCCTCCTATTAGCAATCAGTGGGTCTGCTCCATCTGTCATTTCCCTGGAAAGAAAATGTGTGTTTAATTTGCCAGTAACTTCTAACTTGGCTTTGTAATGGGAGTGACCCACATACATTTGGTGACGACTCCTTCCAAGTGAATTATATTCGGGTGGTCAAACTGTCCCATGATGCTGGCCTCACTCAGAAAGTCTCTCCTCTGTTTGTCAGTATAACCAGCTTTCAGCGTCTTGATGGCCACACAGATCTCTCTCTTGCCAGGCACTTTGAGACGCCCACTGCAGACTTCACCAAACTCACCTTGGGGAGAGAAAGAGAATTGACTATGGACCAGAAACACATTCAGGATGAAAGAGTAATAGCTAACATTTGTGAGTGCTTATTACGTGCCAGGCATCATCCTAGTGTTTTACATAAATCAAGGGAATTTCATGTACACTGACATTTACATATATACGTGTATATATAATATACTCATACATTTACATGATCACATATAAATATTTAATATCCACAGCGAAAACACGGTTATTAGACAGACACAGCCACTTACCAACTCCTATGACTTTTTCGATCTTAATGCAGGATGCATCGATTTCTTTGGCGAATTCTCTAACTGCTTGGTTAGGATCTTCATATGTAAAGGGATCCACATAAGTTCTAACACCTAAGTAATAAACATGTGATAGGTTGACCGAACATTTATAGGAACCACTAATAAAGCTAAGTTGTCTCAGTCTACAGATACCTAGCACAGGAGACGTTTTCTTAGCACGAGAAGAATCCTTAGCATGGACATATGAAAAGGTTTAAATTCCTGCCCTGATTTTCACTAGTGGGTGAACAAAACACTGTTAGCTACTTATGAGGCCGCAGCTCCACTGACTTCCTGGAGTGTCTTCACACTTCAAGAACAAAATTCTTAAAATGCCCCATCCCACGGAGAAAAAGAGAGTCTCTACACGGAAACTGAGAATGTGTTAGCTGAATCTTGCTGTCTCAGTCAGTGAGTCGTTCATGTCCTTCCCACCACACCCAGCTCTCCTTCTTTACAGAAGATAACAGAAACTTTCTTTCTCTACTGGCAGTGTCTGCATGGTGCCATCTTTTGCTCAATATCTGGACCAATTAAATATGTGACCAGCAGTTAACGAACTAAGATTAAACCTAGGTTAAAATTGACAAGAGGGATAACATCAGCTAGTAGATTTGAGAACACAGCCTCTGTATCGTATCTCCACTTTTATTCTGTTTGGGGAAGAAGGTGTTGTAAGTAAAGACATTGAAGTTCACCTGGAAGCTTCGGCGGGAGAAAAGGTAGCCTGATTATGAATGGTTTGAACACCAGGAAGTGTAATTCAGCCCTACCCCAGAGTCACGTGCAAACCAAATTCAGAATGTGAGCTCTGAAGCAGCCCAGAGATTCATTAGTAATTCTGGGAACTTGCTACTGGCATTAGCACCTCCACATTCCTTGCCAGAGCTTCTGGGGCTTTGGGGCGCTGAGAGGGTACAGGACACTGGTTGGTCCAGTTCCTTTGGTTTTCCAGGCTTGTCAGTCTTATTCTCATCTCAAAAAAATTACAACATTTTTGTTGTAAAAAATATATACCACATGCAAATTAAAAAATATGGTTTTAGACAGAAAAAAGGTGAACAAATGGCAAAAGTCAGCATTCCATATTTGTCATCGCTTTATAGGCTCTAGCCAAGAAAATCTTTCTCAAGATTATTCTTCCTATCCCTGGTCTCTCTCTTCCTTCTACCTCCTTGCACTACTGGAGCACCCATTAGCCACATGTTGCTATTTAAATGTAAATCAGTTAGAATTAAGTAGAATTTAAAATTCACTTCTTCATTCACAGGAGCCACTTTTTGAGCATTTAATAGTATCTGTGGCTATTGGCTAGTATTGGATGTAGATGTAGAACAGTGTGCCATCAACTCCGAAAATTCTACCAAACAGTGTTCCTGGAAAATCATCAACCACTGTCCATTTAAGACTCTTCTCTCTTGCTCACATCCTTCTGGAGCCAACTGTTCAAATGTATTATTTGACCTACTTGGAACCTAAAAATGACTAGAATCCACTAAAAAAAATATTGGTGGTCCTGAGTTCTACAGCATATTCCTTGAGGTTTAGTAATTACTCTTCAATTTCTTATGCTTCTTTCTCCAAAAAATTAACCTTCCAATTGAGAAAAATTGTTCCCTGTTAAATCTTGCCACACGGCTACAAAAATAAGCCAGCTTGACCAATACCTTTCCAGGGCGGAAGATAAAAGAAGGTGGGGGAATAGAATCTAAAGGCATTTCCTCAATCTTCCTCTTTAACCTCACTTTTAACAATCCCCAATCACCTGTTTCAGTTTGATGCTCTGCAGTACATTATTTGGATAATTCCATGAAAGGAACATAATAGAAATAGTCATGTGAATATTATTTAGATACTTCTGAACCGAAAATGGGAGATATGCTTTTAAAATACAATTATTTTTAATCCAGCTTTTTGTACCTTGATTCAAATGTTTCTCTTCATCTGCTTCTTGTTTGGCTTTACTGTATTT
Organism: Pteropus alecto; assembly: GCF_000325575.1. Lineage (NCBI taxonomy): Eukaryota > Metazoa > Chordata > Mammalia > Chiroptera > Pteropodidae > Pteropus > Pteropus alecto. The sequence continues at coordinate 8,318,153 of NW_006431920.1, read as the reverse complement.
ACTCCGTCTATTCAAAATTATAAAAGAAAAGAAAAGAAAGAGATAAAAAAAGAAAATTATTTTCAAAAGCTGAAGGCTATAAGTTTTTTGCTACCACAGTACGTCAGGCAGACACATTATACACACTTCACAGATGAGAAAACTGAGGTTTATGGCAGGTGAACTAACAAGGTGAATAGCTAGTCATCTTGGAAGTGAGTAATGGTTTCAAACGCAAGCAGTCAGAGTGCAGAGTCTCTGTTATTAACCACTGTATTAAACTGAGATGACAAAGAAAATATTTTAAAATAAAATTATAATTTTGAATCCTCGGGAGATATTTATATCATTGAAGATAGATTACAAATTTGTTGGCTAATTTTCCCATATGTATTCTGAACTAAAATAAATTTCCATGGGTGAATTCTGCATAAATCTAATGCCAATAATGTTCCGTATGTGGTAGGTAACTCATTATCTGACTATGTGTTATTTTTTAAACAATAGTTTTATGGTTATTGGTTTCAGTTGCTACATACAAAATCCTCAATTATTAGTAAAATTTTCAAAGGTAAATATTTGCTTTGTACTGGATTACAATCCCTAACAGTTTGTAGAAAATTTGCAAGAAGTGAAAATGAGAAGTTTCCATTTTTAGCTTAATTCTCTTTCCCAAAAATGGTGTATAGTCTTTACAGTTGGCATTCCACTCTAAATGTCCTCTAGAAATGCGATCTGGCTTTGTTATAAAGTTTTGGGAATCAGAAATCTTGACTATATATAAATCTTGAATCAGTGATATGGATACATTACATATATATGTATATGTATATGTAAATATCACTTAAATAAATCAGAAAATCAACTTAGTTGATATGGCGGCTCTGGAAGATTGCAGTTTTGGAAGATGATGCCAAATCAGTGAATAAAATATGCTTCTGTCGAAAATGTAAAGTTGACATTGTAGTTAATAATCATCTTGTATTTTCTCAGAGCTTTAAACAAGAGATAAGTCAAGACTCATATATGGAGAAACTGAGGCTCTGAGGTGACAAAAGTTTCCCTGACGGCCACGTTGCGTCTCGGCAGTGCGGTCCTGTCAGAATCTGGTAACTGAACCCCTGACTGTGAACAAGTGGAGAAGGGCAGACCATCACGTAGAAGAGAGAACAGCGAAGAATCTACAGGGCAGCCACTGTGAGGAGAGGCGCAGCCCCATCGCGGTCACGTGTCCCAAGCTTCTCACCCACATTCCTCTCTTCATTGTCAGCAGCGCAGGAACCAGCTCCAAAATCAGACCCTCGGAGCCTACAGATGTGCCTCCATGGGCATAATTCCCTTGCAAATAATAATACCTTGCATTTTTACACTGCATTTAACTTTTCAAAGTGTTCTCATCACATATATTATTTCCTCCCCTAACTGTTTGCCAAGCAGGAACCAGCTTAGTAAACAGAGACCCAGTTACTAGTTAACTGCAAAGTGCATGTAATTCAGTCCCAAATGATAGCTTGCCTTCCTTCTTGCTTTGCGTTCAACTTTTTGAAGAGCCTTCATGTCTATTACTGAATTGCATCTTCACAACAACCCTATGAAAGCAATCAAGTAGACAGACACGCAGTCAGTACCACTATACAGATGAAGACATGGAGGCAGCAGGCAAAGTGATTTACCCACGACCCGCTCAGCAAGAGGTGTCTGCCCTGATCTGGCTCACACGTCACACGCCTCTCAGTGGAGATGAAGTTATGTACTGGTATGAGAGTACATTATAAGTAATTTTACATTTTATATCAGTAAAGCCACTTAAATTGTATTTCGCTGCTCTCAAAATCCACTGCTTCATTGAAGAAACTAAATAGGTTTAAATATCCTGATACCAAGTATTTCTATGAAAGATACAGTGTTCCCCCTGCCCCCCAGCCTTAATCTTCCCACCGCTTCCCCCTTTTAAAGGAAATTATAAGAGTGTTAGGTCAGGCGCTATAAAAACAACATTTTATGTCAGGGAAACTCATGGCTAGGTCCCAAGGGTGTGACAGGGTCCTACCAGCCTGAGAGATTATATCTTATCAGAGCTCCTAAAAGCGTTATCTAAAATTACAAGTATATCTTTTAAACCACTTTAGATCTCCAATACTGATTTGAATTTCTTTCCTTTAAAGAAGGAAAAAAAAATGCATAGAGCAGGACAGCTTTAGTACCAACTTTCAATTGCCAGTGAGTTCATTCAAAACTCTGGCATATACCAATAGAAACGAGCAGAACAGCCTCAAGCATATTCATTAAATGTGCATAAAGCCAGAGGAAATGCAAACTGGCAGGGATCATTCATGTCAGGCTGCCATGCCCAGTCCCTTCCTCAGATTTTTGAACATAGAGGAGTTAAATTAGAGGTGAAGGTGTATCTTTCAGGAAACTTCTTTACTTTGGAGTGTGATCTGGAGAAGGGGACCCCAAGAGAATACAGGGAATGATGAAAAAGAAACACAAGGATTACTGTTCAAAGGCTAATTGTAGCCTATTAGCTTTTTAATAATACCTTGAAAACTAAAATGCCTGAGTCCTGCCCTACCTTTGTCACCTGATGACCCTTCCTCCTTGTCTCAGGGTAAGACAACGTGTCTATTATTGCCTCAAGAAAGAAAACTCATTGAAGCGTATTATTGGGTCAGCCAGCCCCGGAGGAAACCACACAGCCCAAAGAAGTGCTAACTTCAAATTGTCATCCGAGGCAGATCACCTGAATGGCAGAAGGAAACCTTTGTTGAAGATTTTCTAATTGTTGAGATGTGGGCAAGCTGATTAAAAAAGGGTAAGGTGGGAGTGGTTGGCTAGTGAATGCTCCAGAAGGAAACATGGGACTTTTCGATGCAGGAGTTAGATAAAAGGGTCTCTCCTCTGCAGGTGAAACTTTTGAAAGCCTGTGAGCTAAGCCCTCCCTCTGTCAAGGGGAGGCGTGATAAGGGTATTAACAGCCATTGTTGAGGAACAGCGTGGGCTCTCATCAAGGCCCTCCCAACCGATGTGTTGTTCCTGGCACCCTGACTATTCACTAAAACAAACAAAATAGCGAAGGGGGAATGCAGCAGGCGCCCAGCGTAAACCCCGCTTTTCATAAAATACTAACTTCCCTGACCAAGCGGATGGATTTGATTGATGTGGTTCACTGCTCCAAAACTAATTAGTAAAAGGTAAGTAATTTATTCAGTTAAAGTGCAGATTAAAGAAGATAAAGCAAAGTAATAACTAGCCCAGCCCCAGAAGGTCCCCTTCCTGCGCCCAGTGACGATTCATAGAAGCCATCTTTCTTTTTCCCCTTCCTTAAGCTGTCATTGTTCTTGCACCAAATTATTTCTAAATGTTCTTCATGAGCAACATTTCGAAATGGTTGGAATGAAACCGTACGATTGCATGCAAATTGCTGAGAAAATGTTCCCAGCATACCATCTGTCCCCCATAAATGTATGAATTTACATGACTTCATCAGAGCTAAGTTAGGCCACCGTTTACATGTATTCCTTCTTAGATGATGATAATATTCCAATGAGGACACCAGAGAAGACAGATACAGACCGAATGGTAACCGTTTGACCATTACCTGAACAGTTAGCCCTAAAGTGGAAAATCTTAATCTTCCCGAGAAGACAAAAACAACTTGCAGTGTCTGGCTTTACATAACACATTAGACCTGCACAGTAATTCACAGATTACAACTGTCCATGTTAGCTTCTTATGTAGGTCAAATTCTCCATTAAGAAGTCATTAAAATTATCTATGCCAGTACTGAAAATCAGGAGAGAAGGGCTCCTGTCCTGATCAGGCAACTAACTAGCTGTGTGATCTTGGTTTAGTTAATTGTTTAACCTCCTCTTCGGTCTTCAAGTTCCTAACGTACAATGATGCTAGTATTAAAATTACTCGGTTTTCTAAACCGGAGCCATCGGTTTAGCTCCCTCACAAATTCTGCCCACAGACACTTCATTTTTTTCTCAGTCAATTCACTGATTTTTCTTAATTCAGAGAAAAGGGGTACTTTTTAACCCTAACAATAAAGGGAAACTCAGGATCGTCAGCAATCATAGAAGGTTAGTATCCTAGGCATAGTTATCAGGCAATATTTGTCTCTGATCACCAAACTGTGTTAGTAATGAGTTAGCTTGTGTTCTAGTTCTTTCTTAAAAGTGTTTTTCATACGTAACAATAAGGTACTATTTGGGGAAGACACAATAGCCTAAAGCAACCTGAATGAAAATTATTTGGGATGCTTCTGGAGGTAACCCAGTGAAATCGTTAATATAAGGGCAGGGTGGTCAGAGAAATTTAACATATTTGATCATCAGTCCCGGAAGGTTATGTATGACCTTATCATTGCATGTGATGATGCCGCTGTTAATAATCTTTTCAAATACCACTTCAAAAAGCAATAAAATGGTTATACTGTAAAGTTTACTAATATATACCTAGAGGAAAATGAGGAAGAGATGCTGTGCTAAGAGAAGGAACATATGTGGTTTGAGATAAAACTTTTAGGGACAGCATCACATAGATACAAGAAGCGCTGCGCCTTAAACAGCCCGGTTAGCAAGTACAACTGTGTTCTCTGAAAATCTGACAAAATCCTTAAATCATAACTCAAGTGATGAGGAAAACACCGATCAAATATGCCAATAAAAATGTAAGTTTAACATAACATGGGTGGTAAAACGTACTGTATATCTAGTCAACGTACTTATGAATTTAAATATATAAACTTTATAAACTTAGTAGTTTGGCTCTTTCACTAAAATCCGTAAATGTTTCTAAGATCTAAGTTGGCCAATAGAAAAAGGTGGATCTTCCCATTGAAAAAAATCGAAGATTACTCTGGCTTGTCTACAGCTCAGGCTTCTTAGTATAAAGTAAATGTAATGAAATAAATGACACAATTACTATTAAAAAAATCTAGCAAAGATAACAGCTGTGAGCCTGAGGCTGTTTCCTCTTGCTTAAATGACAAATTAGCACTAAACAGACTTTCTCTTTGAGGGAATCAGATGGATTGAAACTTTTCTGACTGTGTGGGTTCCAGACCCTCTACCTCTTAACAATCTCCCATGGTATCAGCAGTGTGGGGTTCAGCCAGAGGGAGAGCTGTCTCTAGCATCTACCCTGCCACCGACATTCTGTGGCTCTAAGAAGAGAGATGCAGCCCCCTCACTTTCCAGGCTAAGGGGACTCATCTGTTGCTTTCCCAGACTGCTGGCTGCAGTGTGGCAAGATTATTTTGGGGATACCATTTACCACCTTTTATTTGTAGCACGGGCCAGACTTTTATCTGCACTACCTGTCTCCTCTCTCTTCACCTGTTCTTGTCCCATTTAAGCATTTGCAGTTGAACATGACAGAGCCCACGGCCTGCGTGTGGAGAAGAATCAGCTGAGTGTGCATCAGCCACGGAAAAGCCTGTCAGCTACCTGGCTCCAGGAAGCCTTTCCCATGACAGCTTTATGGCCGACACTAAAGCAGAATCAATAGGAGGGCAAGGGGTTGACATTTCATTTTCTAAAAAGTGATCCATTGAGGACCAATCACCAAGCAGTGTTTATCAGCCTTGGGAAGTGACATTTTTTTTTTAATGGGGAAGAAGGGACAGTAATCATTGCTGGGTAACTTGACAGGCTCAGTTCTCTAAGGTGGGGACTCATAATTGGAAATCCGATGCATCCTGTTATCAACCCTGCCTTAAATAATAAAGCGATCAATAAAATCAGAAAGGAAATTAAGCCATCAAGCTTGGAATGCTATTTTCTAGAGCTACAGCTTTTAATAAATTTGTCTTCCTGTACCACATTTTCCTTTCCTTTCGTCAAAGCAGAACATCGAAGAGAAACTTATAATGAGGTGACTTATTTGTAATTACTCCAGTTCGACTGCTATATTCAGGGCAACTTAATATGAAAAAAATAAATCAATAAATCTAAAGGAAAGCTGGACCACAACTAAAAAATGCTTTCAGTTAATATCAAAGAGAAAGTCAAGACATAAGACCAGACTCATTTTCTGCAAACAAGTGTTCTCTCACATGGTTCTGAGCATCCCATGGCACTGGATTTCAAGTTTAAGGTTATTAAATATTTTTTTTTCTATTTTAAGACTTAAACATCTATATTTTCTGATAACGAAAGTTATATACACTGGAAATTTTTCAAATGTAGGAATATATAATAATAAGAGCAAAAACTCATGCAATTCCTACCCCCACCCCCCATCTCAGTCCCTGTTTCCTGTTGTCGAATGGATACATATTAACGCATACAGTTCCCCATGTGTTTATGTGCCTGGCAGATACACACACACAAAATCGAATCACAAGGGAAGTTTGATTAACTTCCAAAATCAATCCCTGGAAGAAAAGAACACTGGGAATTCAAATTCTGTTCACAGCAGTTGAAGTTTCCAAAAGCCGAGATATACCATTACACAGGGTGCAACAGACATGTCTATGTGTGTGTTGTGTGTGTGTATTACAGTGACGGGGATGAGAGTTTGTGGCAGCTTTAACTTCTTCGAGATGGAACTCGAACTGTTCTAATCAAACACACCTAGTTATAGACTGTGCACCAAAAAGAGCTACATGGTGACAAATGTAGGTGCCCACACAGAATGAGGAGTTGGTCCATACCATGTTAGAGTGACCGTAATAGATCTCTATATAATAGGGCATCTTGGAGAATGAGGGTGGAGACATGATATTAATAAATACGTGTGACAAGTGGGACCATATCCAGGTCCCATATCCAAGTAAGCTACATGGTCTTCACCCTTAGCAGACATGATATTAATAAATACGTGTGACAAGTGGGAGCATATCCAGGCAAAGTAAGCTACATGGTCTTCACCCTTAGTTAGAATATGCCACGAGTGAGGGGAAGGCATGGTGGCTTGTCTAGGACAGTGTAAATAGCTAGACGTGTTTAATGACATCAGTGATATCACCCACAGGAGAGGCAGAGAGAGACAATGCAACAGTGGCTTGAGGGCCAAGCATGGCTACTGGGGCCCTTTAAAAGCTCTGCCACTAGGGCAGTGTAATACCCTGAACAGGTGCTATATCTGAGTATCATATTCCTCTGCTATAACAAGAAAAGGTTTATATTGAAGAGCTTAATTTTGACATCCTCAGGTTCTGTTATTTGTTGTTGTTGTTCGCCAAAAGCTTCGCCTGGTGAAATAGTTGATGGACTAGGGGGCGAAGATCAGACAAAAAAGGCAGACTCTCTCACAAGAGACAAAGAAGGCCTAGATGTGGGTACACAAGCACAGCCACCCCCTCCCGCCCCCAATCCTCCAGAGGCTCCAGGCAGTGTTAACAAATAGATGGAAGCAACAATGATAAGCAAAACTGGTTCAAACAAATATGCTGCCAAACGATTTTCATTTCTCTCTTTCTTTTCCAGATTGTTTTTCAAGTATCAAGTTAGACTGTACACTCGCACAGAATAAGTCGTCTGCTGGCTTAGATTTATTCCCGAGAGCAGTGCCACTCCCACGATGTGCTCAGTGACATTCTCTGGAAGTGATGGCAGCCTTTCCTGAGGGGAGACTGAGTGCAGGGCCATTTCTCTGTTCTGGTCCCCATTACTGTTAACCAGTATCCTGTCAAAGCACCTATCGTGTGCCGTATTATCTACTTTGCCTATCAAAATTATCCTGTCGATAACACCTTGAGGCAGATATTATTATCCCTATGTTATCAAAGGGAAACAAAGATAGATCCAAAGAAGAGTTTCAGTAATACGTCTGACAAATGGCAGAGCTCAAATGTGGGGGTCCAAGATTTATATGGCTATTCCGTGTGCGCACGCCTTTGGCAGTAAGTCCAAGCTTAGGAGACATATAAATGTAACACCTTATAGCTTAGAGTATCTAGAAATCTCCCACTGGCTTGCCTTTCAGCTAGGTTTCCTGGAATGAGTTGGGTCTCTCCAGGCTTCAGCTTTGAGCTGCCACCAGGGTACAGTCTGCAGCTCTCGGAGGGGTACAGGGAGATCAAAGAGAAGAGAAGGGGGCTTGCGATGCAAATGCCGTGTTTATAATGCTAATCAAAAGCTTCAGCTTTGTGTGGAGGAGACAAAAAGCTCCCTCATAAAAACTGGGAAGGGAGGAGGGTGCAGTGAGTGGCTTAAGTGCTTACCTCCTGCTGATGACAAAAGCCGCGATGAGAATGACCACGAGCACCACACTGCCTGAGACGGACACCAGAAGGACTGTGGAGTTGGCCCCATCGCCGATGATCCGGGAAGGCACTAGCAAAGACAGTTACACGAGGGTCACCGCTGGGAAGGCCCTAAAAGTTAGAACTTCTGACTGGGCCACCAGCCGTTCAGAATGTTCAGGGCTTCGTCTAAGATAGCCTTAGTGAGACAAAGGCATTCTTTTTATAATTGTACGTAGAAGCTCAACCAGAAGATTCTTATTAAATCCTATAGTAAACACACTCATCGTTTTTTTTTTCCGTTCTTTGTCTTTTTACTCACAGCCCTCACACTTACATAACAATCTGATATATTCCTTACTGAGAAAGGACAGCAGTTCTGAATGTGCCTCTCTCTTTCCCACCCTTTCCAAATATATCAAAAACCTGCCTATTATATTGTCCCAATCAAAAGCCACTTCTTCCTTGAAGCCTTCCAGGATAATCCCAAAGGATGTCAAACTTCTTCAGATTCAATTCTGGAATACTTTCTCTTCTGCTTTTTTTAATTCTTATTTATTAATTTGTGAATAAAATTATCTTCTAGAACTGATGTTGAAAATTCTGCTCCATCATGTCCTCACTAAGTAGGCTCAGTTTTGGTTTGTTAATTATGGAGGTGGAGATACCTTATGTAACTTATTAATGGATATGGCCCGTTAACATTTATGATTCAATCAACCAATTGGTCCAACTCACAATGTGAAAGAGTTGATATAATCATCCAAAGGAATTTTTTAAAAAACTAGTCTGACATGATTTTTAAAGATTCCTAGAAATAAATAGGAAAGGGAAAACAAATTGACCTCTTCTGTAATCTTCCCAGGTAGAAGCTCCCTATCTTAATGTAAGGTAGCTATGCAATTCTGAATTGCTTTAGCAATCTCATTTTTCATGGTTTATAGAATGCTGAAAACAAGAGGAAAATAGATGACATTTTTCTTCTTCATTTTTTTTAAAAGACAACATTTTTCCATCACATGAAAAGACAGGTCAGATAATATAACAGCAAAATACTCTTTTCTAAATAGTATGAAGTTTTCTAAGTCACAGACATTGGCTAATTGCAAACAATATTCATTGCAACGAAATGTTTGTCTAACCAAAAATTTAAGTACAGCTCCTTGAATCTCACTTTAATGGGATTTGCCCTGGATGGTAAAAGTACACTCAGAACTTGTTACCTGTGTTGGTTGTCACCTCCAGGGGCTCACTGAAGTCCCCATAACCAGCGGCTGTCCTGGCCCGGACATGGAAAACATAGGAAGTCAGAGGGTTCAGACCTTTGATATCCGTGTTCCTGGCAGCTGTGCGCACAATCCGATAGCTTCGCTCATTCTGATCCTACATTATGGGAAGATGAAATAGAGGAAGATGGTAAAACAAATCCTCCACGTATTCTAGGCACAATATTAAAGGAGCCAAGCCAGTCTCGTCAGAAGTTGAAAGAAAATGGAGATGGATAGATCTTCGAACCCTATGTTCTCTTCAATGGTAGAAGTACTTTATTTGTTCGATGTTGAAAGAAATGCAAAGTTCATGTATGATCATTATTGACACTGAAAATATCCAGATCCTTACTCATAATCTTTTTTGAAAAGAACATTAGTTATGGATGGTGGCTTTTCTCACTCTACACCCAGCAATTTAACAGAAATAATTGTAAGAAAGTCCCTTTCTCTTTCTACTTTCTATCTAGAAAATATCAAAATGTTGTAATCTGGTTTCGATGGGGAAAAAAAATCCTGAAAAAAAAAATCCTGTTCCTTTTCTGCTTTTAATAAGAAAACCAATAAGTGATATCTTTTAAAAAGGAAGAAAAGACAATTGCTCTTTTTCTAGACAACGAGGAATGCAAATAACTTTTTTCAGAATTCGGTCCTTTAAGACAGACAACTTATTTGTAAAAATAATGTCTTCGTTTAAGAGGCTAAAGAACATAATTCTCCTTTCCTGATTTTCTATTAATAGTCATCAAAAGCCAGCCACACCTTGATCCTGAATGGCAATGATCTGCTTAAACAGATCACTATTTCGACATTTATGAGTCACTCTCCTGATAGGTTTCTAGATTAGAACTAGCTATCTTGATTTCCATTACTAGAAAGAAAAAAATATGGTTATATTAGAACACAATGTGTTTTTCCTGTTTTTCAAGATAACCAACTTAATACATAAAATTCATAATTGATTTTGATTAGGAAGCAAAACGCATTTGGCTTTGAGATTCACTGGTACTCCAGGATTTATAACTGGCCAAAGACTAAAGACATGAAGGAAGGAGAGAGCGAGAGGGAGAAAAAGAAAGAAAGAAAATGAAAATGAAAAAAAAAAAGGAAAGGAAGGAAGAACTTGCTCATTCAAGTAATACCTTCTCATAATACTTGACTTCGTACTCCAGGATTACCCCATTGGGCCGATCTGGTTCCAGCCAAGCCAGAGCAACACTGTATCTGGTAACTTCTTTAGCCTGGACCAAAGCAATGGATGATGGTGCTATTGGGAAAAATGAAAACAAAAGACAGTTTGCTTTAGAGGAAAAAAAAAAAAAAAAATTTTAGCAGCATCAGCCTATAATTTTATTTTTCTTAAGAAAAGTGTTAAGAATTATTGTTTTGTCTTCCTTCCAATTCCTATTTCACTCTTCCCCAGTAGAAAAGCATACCATACCATTTTTATGGTACTCTCCAATATTATTTTGTATATAATCTGTCTTAGGAACATAACCTCTGAAGTAAAAACCTAGTAAGTCCATAGGTCTACAGTGTCACCTCCACAGCACCTATTGTCATTTCTCACAAAATGGTGTAGGTATAGAGAATGCTATCTGCTTTGTTTTTGTTTGTTTATTTGTTTGTTTTGTTGTTTTTTTTGCAAGCCATGAAAGCCTTTAGAAGATTTCCTTTCAAGCACAGTGAAACTGCATCCCATCCTACCCTCCAAAGTATTGAGTGTCATCTTACTGGTCATTAATTTGACACAAGCAAGAGAATTTGCAACTCTTCCAAGGGTACTAGAGGGAATGCCATGAACTTACATACTTTCCAATATAAATGAAAGTCCTGCTTAATTACAGCGAAAGTTTCCAGTTTGAACACAACCATGCAAATAATGAAGAACACAAATAAAGCAATGATGGTCTCCCTGGACACATACGGGGTTTTGCAACGATTTTACAAGAGCTGAAATATTGCTTCTGCCTGCCGAGTAGCAAACTTTCTTCTTTCCGTGTAGAAAGATACAAAAGCAGTCCTCTGCTGGATGCATTACCCAGGTCAGGGGGAGAGGGAGGAACACCTTTGAGATTTATCAAAGCAGGCTGCCACATGCTTGCTTTTCCACTGTAGTAGCCACGTCTCCAGCCAGCTGTTATCAGGCTGCACTGTGACTGACAATGGCACAAATGTGGCATCTCCCGGGAAAAGACGAAGCGGTCATGAAATCTGCAATCTTCTCTAATGAAGCTGGTCTGTAGAACCAGAAATTAGGAGTCTTCCTAAATTGAATGTATATTCTTTCTTGTTCCCAAACTGTGAAAATATGTAACAAAGTAAAAATATGGCCACTGTGGAACGATAACGTAGTGTCGGGTCTTTCTACTGCTCAACACACACACACACACACACACACACACACACACACACGCACGCACGCGCAACCCTCACTCAGAAGAAAAAAGGGAAAAAGTAAAATAAATTGTCACTGAAAATGGAGCAGGGCTGACTTCAACCCACTTGACCATATCTGACAAGTGTACTGATGGCAAGGAAAGCTCAGACACACCATAATCCATAATCGCACAGGGAATCTTCCAGCCGAAGCCATTCCTGTACCAGCAAGGAGCATCTCTTGGAGGTGGTCATTTGACAGCCCAGCATCTCTGTTAAGGGTGCCTCGAGATGGTCACACCCATACGGACTTCCCTATATCCTCCTCTCTCTCTCCCTCTCTCTTCCAAAACAATTCCAGATTGGATCCCAGGCATAAACACAAGTGAAAGATACAGTGGATACACATGTCCTCCATCAAAGGCAACCCCAAGGTTAGCAATGCCAAACTGGATTGAGCTGCATGCAGCAGACATATGGAAGCCGCTGAACATCTGAAGAAAATGAAAAACGGAAATGTGCTCATTAGCTGTATTACAGCTGCCTCCCCCCAGCACATGCACACACACACACACACACGTGCGCACACACACACACAAACATACACACACACACACACACACTCTTTTTCTCTTTCTTTACTGGTTGACACAGAGCCATTGCCCAGCAAAATGCAAGGAGTGACTTTCATAAATATAGAGGTAGCAAGGAGGCTAAGAAGCCTGCCTAGCTGTGAAAAGCCATTTCACTCCAGGTAATAAATATATTGCCTAACAGAGCACTTTAGCATACACTTCATAAAAAGGGGCTCTTTAAACTCTGATGTTTAGGATTGGGAAATGAAATAGAAAAGCGAGGCTGTTAGAAAGAAAGCAGAAGGGAGGAAAATCATAAAGTTGTAAAATGAACTTTCTCTCGGCAATGGTCTGGGTCAGATCCTGATAATCAACAGATTTCTCGGAAAAAAAATTGCCTGGTGGCCCTTGGAGTGCCCTGATTAACTAAGACGGTTCCTCTCTAGTTGGGTTATCGCTTAACATGTGGGAAATGAATCTGATTTCCATTTTAGAAGTTAGAGCAGCAGCGCCCCTGAGCCTGTTCCAAGGCAATCCGCGCTCACCCGAAGAGCTCCGACAATTTCAGGCCAGGCGTTAACAATGTGATCGTGCTAACTAATAGACTATTTCTAATGCAGCCCTCCTAGGAAAATTCATACGCACAAATATGAGAATAAACCAATCGAGTGTACGCCGATTCGGCTGTCGTAAAAACGGAGAAAAACAAGATTAAAGAGGAAAGTGGAATAGGTGGTTTATATTCACAAACAGTATTATGTTGTTTGGCTGGAGAGTCTGAGTTCTCTCTGAACGGATGTTTTTCCAGAAGAGCATTTTCATCAGGCCGTGGTGACAATAGCAACCCAGGAGCAAGCGAGACTGAGCGACATACACATAACAAGCAATTGTTCTGTAGTAGAATATGGCGGTCATTCCTCCCCTCCAGAGGAGGACCTCTTACCTTCTCTGAGAGGAAAAACATGAGTTTGGGAAAAGCTGGCCTTTGCTACACTGCCACTTTGGAGAGAAGAGACACCCGGGATGTGATCCACATTATTAGCCACGTAAGTGTTCTTCCTTCCCCTTTCCTACTAGGCTTCCGACACAGCCTCCAACTCTGCATCCCCCTGGAGACCATCATCACCCTGCCGTGGGTGACCTCCTGTGGCCCGTTTCTCTAGATGAGGCGTTTGGCAATGGCGTTTCTCATTCATTTCCCTACCCGAGCAGTCCCCAAATATCAGTCTTCTCATGTCACCCACATAATTAATCTCTGCCACATCCCCCTGCAACTCGTACTATGATTTAAGTAATATTTTTCTTAAATCGACACACTACATTATTTTCAAAGAAAATAGTTTGAAAGGAAATGTCCGATTACTGTTATCACTCGCAATAATGGCATGTAACCATAAAAATGAAAATAATGTCGACGTAGAACAATGCTATCAGTATTTGCTGGACACTTGCCTCTCCGTGCTTTGCCAAAAACAGAGATAAACAGTGTCACAGAGTCTGAAATGAAACTAATGTTCACACAGGGCAATTCAGTATTGTGTATGCTCCATCTGGGTCTTCCCTAATATTAAAATCATCTCCAGTGCCACAAATGGAATGTTTCCACACTTTGGTAAACACGGCCAAACCCTATTCAATTTAGAAATGTTTTAGATCCTGAGTGTCAACACTCTGAGGCTCAGCCTCTTCCTTAACAAAATTAGAAGAGAAGATAATAAATAGACTAATAAAATAACAGATTGAAAACTTGTCCCGAATATATGGTTCAATGAGAATTTTGACAAATCAAAGCCTTAGTTCAAAAGTAGGCTTCTAATTCATGGTGGGAATTTTGGACAACATGAAAAGACCAAGCCGAGAAAAGGTCCCGCTTGCCTCTCACTTCTCCGATTTACATTCTGAAACCTTACAGAGGCGTGATTCTTCTGTGGCACTGACTCATCCGCGAAGCACACACTTAAGGAACACCCATGGACCGAGGCAAAGATGTGAAAGGGCAAACAACGCTGTATCGAATACAGCCACGCCTGGTATCAAATCGAGTGCCATCCTTTCCTTTAGACTCCCCTTAACTAGAAAAGAAACAAAAAAAAAAGACGAGGAAGTTTTTATAATGGTCCCACAGAGAAGACCATTCTTTAATGTCAACTCAGAGGACACATTTTCAAGAGAAGATAGTTCTCGCTAATTCTTTTTCCCCAAGTTCTCTCAGGGTGACGGGGGAAGTAAGAGGTGGGTGTTTCCACATCCCACTGTGTTTTTACACACAATGCACCTATTTTAGAGTCAGCAGAAAAGCGGAAGCTGGGGGCTGATGTAAGTATCCTCACTGATAGAAGGAAATGTATCTCCGAAAAGCATTCCTATTTACCCAAATTCCTTTCATAAAAAAGATGTTTGCTTTACATAAAGTTTGATGCCTCTAAACATAAGCAGGCATTCTTTAATTTTGACACAGCATAACAGGAAGAGGGGGTCACGACTAGTTGACAATGTGATTAAGGAAAGGCGACTGATAGATGCAAAGTCATAGACAAGAACTACTAACGGGTACTTTGATTTCTTGTTTTTGTTTTTTTTAAGATTTGTGATTTAATCAATTAAGTTTTTAATTTGCAAAGTTTTGAAGCAGAATTTCCAATAACCAATAGATGTCTATACTTGGCTACATAAAGATAGTGACTGAGACAAGAAAATAGAATAAAGAGAAATGCATCATGGGTTGCAGGAAGAACCATGGAAGTATTTCGAGTAAGGTTGGGGAGTATGGTCAAGACTTGCAGGGACAGACAGAAGGCAGAAAAGGAAAAAAAAAAAAAGGCTGAGCAGAGGTGCACTCCTGCAAATATGACTGGAATTTTCAGAAAATCACTAGCACCCTGATTCTGTGAGGACAGAGAGCTCATCTAGGACGTGTGAAATGACAGAAAGATGAAAATATATTCAAGCCACATACTTAAAGTGTTCTTCACCGTAAGAATTTGTTAGGAACAAGCAATAAATTTTTTTAAAATTTTGGATAAAATTTCAAGTTGGTATTTACTAGTTGCCATCTTGGGAAAGCCACTCAAATTTTTCCACCTCAGTTCTTCCATTTGAAAAACAACCATATAAGCTATGTGAATGTAATTCCATAAAGCCAGGGCTTTAGCTTTTCACCTCTCTATCCCCACTGGTTAAGATCTTGTCTGCCACAGAGTGGGTGCTCAATAAATTTGTCAAGTGAATAAAAGTGGACTAAATGTTAAAATAGATCTAAAATATTCTTCGTAGACAGTAAAAAAGTTTTTAAATACAAAGTGTTAGAAGTAAGTCATCCTCAAAAACAACTTTTTTTATCCATGCCTGATTCAGATAACCTTTTGTGGGTTTGGTCTTGCTATTTAGATTATCTAAGATATCGACAATTAGGAGAGAAGCAAACGACGATTCTAACTATACCCGGAGTCTCTGTTTTCTAAGGGATATGGAACGCTTCTGAAATTTTTTCAAACACACAGCCCATAAAATGTCATTCAAATGTAAGTTAACGTTAAAACCAGTTTTCCCTGCCCCTGTTACAAGACCCATTTTGAGGCGCTGCTCTTTTGGTTGAGGAAGGTATTGACAATCTGCTCAATACTTCTCCTCCATATCTGGAGGGCATATCCAAATCCTTCTCCTGACTTCTTAAGTGCAGCGATGTCGAGACCAAACCCCTCCCCAAATCGTAATCATAAATCCAGAAAGAGCCATTAGCATCCCTCTTGTCGTATAACTCTTGCGACGCCCAGAGTCGTCTCCAAAGATGTGCTACTGTAAACAAAGTCAGTCACTGCCAGGAGGAGCCATTACCTACTGTACCTATCCCTAAAATCCTGCCAAAAGGACACCCTCGTGTAAGCGTCAGGATAATTAAAGAGCCCTTTGCAGTCAGGGGAAGGGAGGCAAGATTAAGCGTACGGAACAGACCCTGTCCCCACACAGCTATCGGAAACAAGAAAAATGATAGTAAAATATCATTTTTTTAAAAAGATAGAGCCAAAATCAAAGAAACTAAAAGGAAAAATCCAGCAAAGTTTGGAGGTTGAATGATCTATTTATTAGAAAGTCAAGATAAAGTCCCTTCCCCCAAATAATTCTGTATTCCAAATTCTACATACCCCTGAGAAATTGAGAATGCCTTCTAAATCGAATCCCCATTTGCTATGTACCTGTGGTTCCAGTTGGTTTGAGAACAGACCACAATGCATCCAGAAGGCACATGTGGGTTTTATCTCTGTGTGTGTTTTTGATAAACAGAAACAGCACAGAATTAGGGGCTGGATCGTGACTCCCTAACAGTAGCACGTTTCACAACGAAGAATTACAGGAGATGCTTTGATGTCAAACAGAGGTGGCTCCTTTTAAGAAAATGGTAAATTTAACTTTCTTTGGTTCAAAGCTCAGCAGTTCGCCCTTGCGCCCCACTGACGTGAATGCGGCAATTTTCTTTTATTTACTTCCTCAATGACTTGCCATTAAACACCTACAAGTCATTTTACTGCAACAGTTTGGTACTTGTGACACTCAAATAGGATGGAGAAGAGAAAAAGAGATTTGGAGAAAAGAAAGGGAGGATGGATTCACCACAGACCTTCACTTGTGGGCTGTAAAACTTTTCTTGGGTCTAGCATCACAAGCAATGAATTAAAAACAGTTTGGGGGTATTTGGCGGGGGGTGGTGGAAGGCGAATAACTGAAACAGACTGACCACATTTCACTACTGGCTCAAATTAGGGGTCGGAGGGAGGAAGGCAGAAAATAAACAGATGCAAAGAAAGGTCTCCAGCCTGTGGGCATGGAAGGGTGAAAAAAAGCCCTTTATGAAAGTTAAGAAATCTAAAGCGTGGGTGTCAGTGGTACACAATGCGCAGTGTTTGGAGAAAAGATGACTTCTTAACCACAGCAGGGTTACAGTTCCCTCCCCATGACGCGAATTGAAAGAGATGATGTTTACTCAAGGGGTCCTTCACTGATAGGAAAAATAAATCCACAGTTTATACATCTCTCGACTTAATGCAAATAGTGTATTTAAATTTAATTACTTGGGGCTTAAGGTGGTTTTTGTTCCCCCTTTCTTTCTCATTTCAATGCCACAGCTCTGATTTGCTCTTTATCAAAGGTTTGTGCATTTTAAAATGCCGTCAAGCATCAAAATTAAATGCTTCAGAGCACTAATGATATCCTTGTGATGAAGGGTTTTGCCGTCACAGAGAGGCTAAGAACTGGTGCTAATATCGCTTTCTCCCACATCCCACCAAAGGGAGAGGAGGATTTCTCTGAGATTCACACTACCTAGTATGGCACCAAACAGTACAGAGTAAAATTTTTCCCACAATTACCGCTGCAATATTTTACAGGACTCAACAGTGTACAGAGTGCTTCCATTTACCCATGATCTCATTTGTACTACATTCAATGACCTGGATCGGTCCTCTGCTGTTTTTAAGTAGAAATCAGTAAAAGACTTAATTCATATCCACCCTCCTTGGATACATTGCTGATGACCTCAGGCTCTGCACCCCATTGCTGTTAGCTACTGTATCATTAATAAGCACCTAAGCACATTTTCTCATAGTCAAGAAGTGGAATTGTTTTTAAAACAAGCCAACCAATCAACAAACAAAAGGTATAGAAAAAGCTGATTATTCTAAAATCGATATGGAATTATTTTCCTTCAACAAAAGGCCTAGAACCAAATTCTTAATTAAAACCTTTAGAAGACTGAATTAAATGGAGTTCATTTATATTTAAATATGGAAGTATTAATATTAATTAAGCTTATACTTAAAATGTATGAGGGATACATTTTTCTTTCCATAAAGTGATTTTCAAGGTCAGCACATACAGAGTGTTTTAAACAAATACTATAAAATAAAGCAGGGTACAGTAACACTCACCAAAGGACATAACAGACCCACGTTCCCAATGATTTTAAAAACCTGATTTGGAGACAATAGGATGTTTTAACTAATTTAAGAGTAAGACATTACAAAGCATTTAACTGAGACTTCTATTTTAGTTATTTTTCCTGAGAAATGAGTGACAGGTTATTTTAGACAAATCCTTTATAGAAAGCTATTAACCACATTTTAAGGAATGGAACGTGATGCTGTTTTCAGCCTTTATGTTAAATGTCTGCATTACGTAAGTTGGAGGAGTTGGGACTGGCCACTGTGGCTGTCTAAAGATGTGAGCTCCCCTCCCACAGATGACCGTTTGTAGGATGGAGCTGCTCAGGCAAAGACTACATTTCCCAGAATCCTTTGCATACAGGTCAATCAGTTCATATGACCGAGTTCTAGGCCATGAAATATAGGTTGAAGTAATTACTCCTCTTCTAGACCTGACACAGAAATAGGTCCCTTGGGCCCCTCCATCCTCGCTAACCCACAGTCTGCCAGCTGGATGTTGGTGCCCAGGCCCACCTCGAAGCCTCTTCCCCAAAACACTACTAACTGGGTACCAGTTGATGAAATAACTTTCCATTGAATTAACTGAATAACTGACATTTGAGGTTACACCAGGTCTCCATTCAGGCAAAATGGAGCCATGGGGCAAAAAAGAGCAATTTTTGTATAATAACACTTTCATATAATCACTAACGAAAATAAAGCGTAGTAGTACTGAGGCCTACAGAAAACCGAGTTGTAGTTTAACGCTGCCTGAACGGCCTTTGGGTTTCCGTCTTGCAAACTCCAGCTCCTGAGCATGCGCAGTGAGCAGGTATCCATGCATTTGTGAGGGGCCGGCGAGCTCTGCCCTGAGGCCGGCAATGCCAGGAACAGGCTGTGCAGCTTCGCAGGGACACAATCTCAGTTACAGGTCTTCTAACATGAAGGAATTCGGCAGAATCACACAATGCTGGTCTAAATGCAGCTGAGCTTGTTTCAATGTTACATGGGAAAGGACAGTGGGGCCCTCAAAATGGTTGAATTTTCTTTTTAGAGAAGAGTTAGTCTGCGCTGCATAGTTGACAGTTCACAGAGTTGAAGACTTGGGCGGTGCGAATCAGAGCTAAACAGAGAAGGAGCAGAAAGATGCTGTTGGCTTCCTCTGCAAAGCACTTCCACCTGCTTAACGTTGTTTAATCTCTGCAACTCTGAAGTAGCTATAATTACTACCTTTGATTTCATATTTGGAAACTCGTGCTGCACAAAGAAATTAAATAATTCAACCAAAGCTATAAAATGAGATTTTAAACTCAAGTCTGCCTGCCTCAAAAGTATGTGATCCTCCCTCCATATTACAGGTCTGTAACAACACACGCACTGAACGAACACTTTTTGAGTAACTACTACGTGTCTAGCGTTGCTATAAATCTCTTGCATGGGTTAATTCATATAATCCTCGCAAAAACCCTATGAGGCAGATACTATTATTATTCCTCGCAAAAACCCTATGAGGCAAATACTATTATTATTCCCATTTTATGGATTAGGAAAATAAGGTACGAAGAGTTTGAATAACTTGCCTCAAGTTACAGCTTATAAGTGCTGAGTTCAAAAGTCCTAGACTCCACACTTTCAACCTCTGATGTATAGAAAGGTTCTAGCCTCTCTTCTCTTTTCACTGGTGAGAAATTAAAATCTTGAACGTTAAAAGGCTTGTTCTCCCCTACAGCATCAGTAGCAGCATCAGTTAAAGAGGAAATCTTAGGTATGCTGTGTGTTAGGTACAGGGCTATGGACATTCTTGGTTGCCGGAAACCCGGAGATGAATTAGGCATGATTCCTGTCACAGACAAAGCTTAAAGCTTTTGGAGATGAATCACCTCATTTCAGAGCTAAGAAGAGATCACCTAAAACCGAAAAATTCAATTACAAAATAAAATAATAGTATTTGAAGTTAGGGAAGGGAGAGGGGCTGCAAAGCAAGCTTCTAGAAAGTTGGCAATGTTACAGTCCTTCGAACTGGTAGATGGTTACACAGGTGTTTGCTTTGCAATAATTCATTGACTATTCTGTATTTGCATATATTCACAATAAAATCATTAAAAATAAATAAAAATGTTAACTAAGAGTACTAAAGGTGAAGTATTAAAGTTAGTTTAGAAAGACCTATCTGAAAACTTTCGTTAACCTCCTGGGTATAGATCTAAAGGTGTCATGAGAGATCTAAGTATTTGCAAATTAGGGCTTTTCTGGGGTAACTATTTGATCATTATGCTTACTATCTGAGCCATACAGCAATCCTTGCTCTTTGTAGTAAAGGAAATTCATTACTTAAATCCCTGTTTTACTTTTTTAAATAGCTACTATCTTGAATTAGCATTACAACACCTACAGCCATACCATTAGTTGTAGAATTATAAGCAAGTGACAGTTCAAGTCAAAACCAAGACCCTCCAGCTCCCAGAATTAACTGGGAATGACTTACACGGCACCCAAGTGTCTCTGATGCAGTTCAAGTATATCTTCTGTTTCGTCTGAGAACTGCTTGTTTTACTTTCTACTTGCTTGCTAAGAAATTTGTTGGCAGGTTCTGACAAAGATAGCCCAACACTTGCCAACAGAAACATGGCAAGATCCAGTATGTATTTCCTGTTAAGTAAGAATGCCAGTTCCAGGCGAACAGGAAAACAAGTCTTTCTACTGGAAGGCAATTTATAAGAATTTGCCCGAGCAAGACAGGTGTTTAAGATAAGAAAACGGGGCAAAGTCGGCAACAACAGAAAAATAAAATAATTTTTTTTCCTCTGAATGTCTCTAGGAAAATGAACCTTCTCATTGTGCTTCAGTAGGTTGAAAAGTATCTAGTATAAACTCTTAATTGGCATTATTTTAGGTGTCTTGGTTAGACGGGATAAAGAGACCTGGACAAAGTGAATTCTTCTGTGATCAAATGCCCTCCAAAACTAATCCAGAATACGGAGGATGGTGTAAAGGAAGGGTTTTCTTCTATTGAGCAGAAATAACACAGTGAGCAAAAAGGATTAACGGCTGTGAATCGAGGCTTCAGTTCCTTTAGCTATCGACTCCACTGGAGAGCTTCAGGCATTCCAAATCTGGAAAATAAAAGCTGTGCTGTGGGCTTCAGGTTCTCTTTGTTACTCAGACAGCTGCTAATCGTCCTGCTGTGTGAAGAACCATGAGACAATGCTGTAACATGTATAGCTTTCTGACATCCAAAGCATCTAGATCAGTCTCCAATTAAAGATATATTCATCACAAAGACTCTAAAAGCCAGGATGATAGATGCACCCAGTAAATCTTTGCTCTTGCCTTTTACTTTCCACACTCAGGTTTCTACATTTACAGGCAGAAATGCTTAAAAGCCTGCTCCAGAAACGAACCAATAAAAAGCCTGGTTCATTACTTTATATCAGCTGCTTGACAATTTCCTACCCCTGAAAAGCCTTTCAGAGAGAGGAAAGACACTGATCATTCTGCTAAAGGAGCCCATCTGCTTCAATAAATACATTCACCGTGGCTGTTGTCATCTTTACTATTAAGCATGATAACTAATTCAGGAGTGTAGTTTTGCCACTTGCTACAACGACATCTAAATCATCTGTATACTTTAAAAAAATGCCGTGAGATAAACCTAGGAAGCTTCAGGGGACAAAATATTAATAATACTAATACTAATATTAATACTAATACTTCCAATAATCTCCTCCAAGTCAGGCCAAATCACCCCTCAGCTCATGGCCCCAGGTGAGAGTGAATACATGATAGCTTACTCTGGATTCACATACCTGGAACAACAGAAGAGTGTATGGTTGGATGAAGCCCCTTGCATTCCATGCTTTAAAATTTATGTTAACAAGAGTCTCAAAGTTACTTTTTCACACTGGCCTCCATTTTACAAGAGCACTGAAAATAACCTTATTAAATTCTCCATCAAAGAGATTCACCCATAACTTATTCAGAGGTATGAACTCATAGGTATGAATAAGTGACCTCGTAATCAATCTCAAAGCAAACAAAGAAAAAATAAAAGGAGATAATTTGACTGATATTATCATAGAGGCCCAGAATCCAATTTTTTTTCTTCCTTATATATAATTTTCAAAGAAGGCATCTTATCACTATAGAACAAAATGAAGAAAAAGGCCTCAACACATGATGCTTATGTAGCCTCAGAAAAGCAGCATTAGCCATTCCAAGTTATCCTTTGAAATTCAATTCCTGTTTTTGTTTTTATTTCTGAGGCTAATGGAAGCCATGAGAGACAAGGACAATATTTGCAAGGTACCAGACTGGTGCCAGCTCAAAGTGCTGTGCTCCTTGGCTTTGAACAGAGTCCGGGTCTATCATGAATAACTCACTGCCCATCGCCATCACTGTGATGACCCACCGTCTTCCAAGAAGAATGACTAGAAAGTCAATTAGTGTCACTTATGATGTGAACACCTGTCGATGAAGATCTGGACCGAGACCAATTCCATTACAATAGCCACTCAATGGCTGACAGATGGTCGGGCCGTTGGGCCACTTATGATGTAGTCCAGATTCAAGGAGATGACCCCAAGACAGAGAGGTCTGGCTTCCTATTAGTCATCTCCCGAGCCACACAATTCACATGGACCGTTGGAACAGGATACCTACTTTTCCAAATGGTCATTTAAAAAGACCCAATGAGCTGCTCAAAAAATGTCATGGTGACCATAAATCAAGAATATAAGCTCCTTAAGTTGTGAGCATTTTCACCAGACATTGTAATTTTTTTTTTTATCTCTGAAACTACTTTTTTGTAACTCATCTGTTTCCCTTATTTCATTTCGAAGCACATAGGCCGAATAGAGGGGCGGGAGGCGGGGGGCGGGGGGAGGAAACTGAAACAAAAAATATCTGACAAAGAATAAACTAGAGCATGAAACCGTAGGCTACAGATTATCACTGACAGGATAAGATAGGCAGAGGAAATATTTTAGTACAATTTTAATGCAAATCTAGGTATTCTGTGCTACTCAGAATTTTTCCCAATCCCAAATGTTGCTTGATTTAAAGAACAATGACTAGATGCTGAGAAGTGATGACCACAGATGATAAAGTGAAATGTTACAAGTGTGTGTGTGTGTGTGTGTGTGTGAGAGAGAGAGAGAGAGAGAGAGAGAGAGAGAGAGGAAGACCAATCGAGGGAAGCGCTGACATTCTCTATTTTAATCCCAGTTTGGTTCCACTGAGTAGAAGTCTGGGAAAGTTCTGAATACAAGGTATCAAAATATTCAGGGGACAATATTCATGAACCACAGAATGCTGAAGAGCTGGTTTTTCATACTACCTAAGGAAGACTTGTTTTTTTGTTGTTTTTTTGTTTTTGTTTTTGTAGCCAAAGGTTTCCTGTCCAGTTTCTTGCTTGCTATGTAGACATGCACACAGAAGTGACTGGTAAGTGGAGAGAACAGATATAGAGAACTTTGGGTTAAATTACAACCAGCACATTTTGAAAATATTTCATATACAAATGGTCACCACATGCTATGCTCTCAAAAAAATGTGGCCATGAAATGATATTCTTGCAGCCCTCATATCTGAAACCCTATCTTTTTGGTAATGCTCTTAAAAGCTATGATAGAGGTTAGAAAAAAGAGCATAATTTATGAGAAGGGATTTTTGGGCTTGGGAATTTTCAACCATAGGATTATTTCTTTTTTTTTTTTATTTTGGGGTATCAGCCAGGTACATAAATTGTATGTGCCAGATAGTTTAAACTCCTATGGGCATTATAAGATCGAGGCTAAAACAACAGAGCTATTAAATTTTAAAATATTATTAAGGCCAATAGATGTCTTCAACTGGATCTGTGCTTGAGAATTCAAGATGACTTTTGTAGTCATAAAGAGTAACAAAGAATGTATTAGGAAAGCTTTCACTTTTTAGGACTTGAATTTTTTTTTTTTAACTAGAAGGTTCACAGCATCTCGCTGGGGTCTCTCTTTAACACAATTCACTGAAGTGTGAAATTCAGTATTACTGGCTCCACCCAGGAGTCTGTAAATACCAGAAGGACCTCCTTAGGACCTCACTTAGAAATAGTCCCACAGCATGGTCTACGAGGAAGACATTGGAGCAAGGCTCCAGCACACCGAGGGAAGCATTTTGTGTGTGTTCTGAAACAAGAAGGGAGGAGGAGGTAGAGAGGAAAAGAAGAGGCCACCATCCAAAGGACACGTACAGTTCACGTCACACCCTTAAAAATTTAACAGTGAGATCCAAAGGGTTTCTCATCTATCACTCTCCCCAGACAATACACTCTGTTGTATAAAGATTCCTTAGCCATCTTACCAGCCTTTGAGAGCCACACCTGAATTAGCTGATTACTTGGCATTGGTGTCTACGACGAGGGCTGTGAACACAACGTGTGCTCTTTAAATTCTGTGACCACTGTTCCTGGTTATAAAACAAAAACACTCTTAATTTTCACAGGGAGACATATTTGTACCCCTTACTTTCAGTGGAAAACAAAGCAACAAGAATCCTGATTTCTTACTGTATTGACAATCCCATGCCTATTTTAAGTGGCGAGAAACGAGAGGATGTTAGTGCCAAGAATTCCCAAGCCTCTGAAAGCATCCTCCTAGAAAGTTTCCTAAAGTCTCGCCCTTCTAGAGCCCTGTAGGACCAGCATCCCAGTCAGTGGGATTCAACACAAGCAAGGGCTCCACCAGCAACTCTTAGGATCATTTGCAATTCTTGGCTTAAAAAAAAAGAAAAGTCCTTGATTATCTTGAAGAGTGAAAGAAACATTTGATTAAGCTCTCAGCCTGTTGCATATTCAAAGTCCCTGTCTGTATGTTGTGACCCTGGCTTTGACAAAGAAACATGGAAGAAGCACGGCTCTCATCTACCTTCACACTTATTATGCTCAAAATACACACTTATTATACTAAAAAAAAATAAGGTTGATTCAAGAGGCAGATTTACAGCTTGCAGTATGTTATCTAGACAACGCCAACTCTCCAGGGAGCCATTGTGAGCTTGCCCCTTTCAGTGTTTGTTTTAATGGATGGATCTTGTCCCTAGCTTGTTACACACAGTGAACCTGTTGGTGGCAGATCCCTATTTAGCACCCACTGAGAAGATGAAGCTACATATTTAAGTCCTGTTTGTATGCACTCATCACAGACAAAAGGTTCCTAGAAAAGAAATTTTTAAAAAATTATATACCCACAGCCTTCATCAGAGAGGCTTTTTTGACAATGAGGACCAAACTGCCTGAAAAATTCATGTACACTGATTATCATTTGGAAGATACCGGGCAAAAGGAAGTGGTACTCCCTCCCTCTTTTTCCATCTCTCCTCTCCTTCCAAGAGTGACAGCAAAATAGAACAAATCTTTCAAATCATTGTCATTTTACCTATATTTTAAATCGATTATGTTTTAGAAAGTAGCCCTTCTGCTTTGTCATAACAAAAAAAAAAAGAAAGAAAGAAAAGACAGTCAGGAGAGCCCCAGTAGAGTTCTGTTAGAGTGGACTGACCAATTTATCACAATAGAGAAAAGAGGAATCGAACATAAGAGCTGTTTCATTGGCTCTGGGTCTGTGTTGGCAGCCATTTTGCTGACTACTCACCCAGATTCCCACAGCCGTCTGGGTACTGACTCCCGTGTGCGGACCAAATCTTTCGTGACATTTCCCAATGAAAGCCACCATGTCCACTAGGCAAGAGACCACACTGATGTCTGGCATCATCTCTCTTTTTCTGTTATTTCAGCTGGGAGGCAGCCTCCATGAACTTCATTTTTCTGGCACAAGCAATAATGGAAAAAGTGTGTGTGTGTGTGTGTGTGTGTGTGTGCGCGCGCGCGTGTGTGTGTGTTGGGGCGAAAGGTAAACACTGGGTAAACACTCATTTAAAAAGAGAGATACTTTTAATACTGTTGGCTAGAGCTAAGTCTTGCTTATCTTGACAGATTATAATGTAAAACCAAAAAAACCCACTCACAAGTCTTGACCCGAAGACAATATACAGAATGCAATTTTACTGTATAACCCCGTGAAAATAGCACGGAAACGCTGAGATTCAGAGAAAGCTCTGTATACTGGGGTGACATGGACAGGCATTTTAATTAGTTCCTGCAGATTTAAGATCTCTCCATGGAGGATTAGTCCTGCAGCATGGCTCTTGGTTTTCCTGGTGTTTCAAGGAAAAAAAAAACTCTTTAAAGACATCAGTAGGGGGTTAATGGAAGCTTTGATAAAGTTTCTCTGGATCTTTTTATTGATGCTCAATTCAAACTGAAATCTAGGGTGTCTCCTCTAAGGAGACAGTAATTAATTTAGCCAATTGGAGTGACAACTAGAGAATTTAGGAGCCCATCTAAAATCTTTGCTCGCCCTGTACTGTTTCTTCTTCATCTCAGCCAGGTATTTATTTTGCAAATTTCTTGGTGGCTTCTCCAGAAGGTATAAAAGTTGGCAGTAGTATTTGAAGTTACAAGCACAAATCTGAGAAGTAAAAAACAAATCAGATTTAGACTGTCAAGTATTTAGAGTGAATGCTACCGAATGGATCTCTCGCCTCACAAATGAACATGTGTACATATTTATATAGGAGTGAAGGCAAAGGAGTCAGGAAAAATAGCGTTCTCAGTCTTGGGTGTATGAATAAAACTTTCATTTTCTTAGAGTGAAATATTCCCATCTTAAAAAAAATACAACACCTTTTTTACTTATATGCAATAATTATCCCTAGACTCTATAGGCATTTGTCTATGCTGCTCAGTCAACCTTGAAGCTAGATAATTTAATAGATTCTTTTGGAAGGCTTTTATTTTTTTTCTCCTCACTAAGATTTGTGACACCCACCTTGAATACAAAGTCACAGACCCTTGTGCCACATATCAGAGGCTGTACCATTGCATATCTATAGGCTTATTTTATTTTTAAATATGATCATAATTAGTATGCTTCATAATTATAGGGGTAGCAAGAATAGTCTATAAACATGAAATTATTTTATGTATAGCATCAATTATTTTATGTATAGCATCTAGAATCAAGAGACAGCTCCCTTAAAAACCTGTACTGCCTATTTTTAAAATGTATGTTTCCGAAGCATTAGGTGCAAGTCCAGGAGCCCATGACTGGGTCAGAGCTGACAATAATAAAGCCACAGCCTGGCTTCGCTGAAGCCCCCTGTGCGTTTGTCCAGGCGAAGAAAGGACTTTCAAGCCAGCTTGCACTTGATAGGTCCCGACTGTTACATACCAAGCTCAGGTGACTCTTGAACAATGGGAGGTTGGGGTGCTGACTGCTCCCTGCAGTCAAAAATTCACATATAACTTTCGACTCCCCAAAAACTTAGCTAATAGCCTCCTGTTCCCTGGAAGCCTTGCTGATAAAAAGTCGATTAACATATAACATATTTCTTATGTTATATGTATTATATACTGTATTCCTACTATAAAGTGAGCTAGGGAAAAGGAAATGTGATTAAGAAAACCGTAAGAAAGAGAAAATACATTTATAGTATTTATTGAAAAAAATCGACATGATCCGTGGACCTGCGCTGTTCAAATCCACGTTATTTGAGGGTCAACTGTTATGAGGAAGCACGAATGAGTTTTGAGTATATACTGTATTCCTACTATAAAGTGAGCTAGGGATAAGGAAATGTGATTAAGAAAACCGTAAGAAAGAATACATTTTTTTCAATAAATACTATAAATGTATTTATAGTATTTATTGAAAAAAATCGACATGATCAGTGGACCTGCGCTGTTCAAATCCACGTTATTTGAGGGTCAACTGTTATGAGGAAGCACGAATGAGTTTTGAGCAAATTCTCTGAATGCCATGGCTTTACAATTTGTTTGAAAAAGATTAAAATATGTCTTTAGAAAGATTCCCAACTTATAGATTTTACTAGTTTCATCACGTGTTTTTTTTCCTTTAATTTTCTTAGGAGTAAGAGGGAAAAACACATGATTTCCTTGAGGTCAAAGGCAAACGAGAAACCATCTCAGTGAGGAGACAATGGAAAAGAGAAGCGCATATTATTATTTGAAAAGAAAATCGCTGCCAGCGTCTGAGAACCACACAATAGCGCCAAGAACGCCCGTTTTCAGGAAAACAAGAACACTGCCTTATCGGAAATCAAGAACGTTCTACATGACACATTGAACCCGAGTGTCGCTGGGAAAAGCCTTGGAGTACAAAAATGCAAAGGCGTGTTCAAAATCTTCATCATTTTTGTGAAATCTTGTTTACATCGTCCAAACCTCTAAAAAAGAAGAGGTCTTGCCAAATATCAAAATTATTTCAACTGTGAGATTCACCTAAATGTTAATCCACCACACCCTTTGTCAGAGAGCGTCCCACAAATGACACCATCACTTCGCCATCTTCTCAGCCTCCCATGTGACTGGTTTCCTTCCTGATTTCGTACCCAGAGCAGGGGTGGCGAACATTTTCTATAAGGAGTGAGATGGCCAGTTAATATGTTCGGTGTGTAGGCCATTCGCACCGTCGAAGCCACTCAAGTCTGTTGTTGTCCTCGCAAAAGCAGTCTTAGACCATACAAATGAGTGCGGCTTTGTGCCAATAAAACGTCTCGATGGACACTAAAATTTGATTTTTATATAATTTCTAAATGTCGCAGCATGTTATTCTCTTTTTATTTTCAACACTTTAGAAATTTAAAAAAAAAAAATCTTAGTGGGTTGTACAACACCAGATGGAGGATCAAGATTTGGCCTCTGGGCCATAGTTTGCCAACCCTGCTCTCGGACACTAACAGAAGCCAGATATTTGTGTTTCAAAACATCAACAGAACTTTTTTTTTTTTCCGTCTCTTCCTTTCAAAGCTTACAGCAAAGCCTCGGTCCTGGTCACATCTCATTTGGGTTTAGTATTCTATTTCCATTTTCGAAATCATCAGAATTGTCTTTCTGTTTGTTAATTGGATCTCAAACCACACTTCAAGCCAACTCTAGCGCTGACCCTCACACACTATAGGCCAGAACCATCCCAGTATGAGCTTGCATTTCAACGCCTCTCGTGCCAGGCCAAACTAGACTTCCTCATATCTCTTGATATCTCTACTTTTTTCCTTTTCCTTTCTATTCTTAGGCATTAATAACACAGTAATCCCTGTACCTGACAACCACATTCTTTCATTCTAGTCAGAGGCAGAATTTTGTACACTGAAGCTAAAAAAGTTTGCACGAGCCCTTTCCAAATCTCTGTTACTAATTTGATATTTGTAAATTTTTAGTTTTTTTTTTTTTTTGAAATCATCCCAAAATTGTCTAAGCTTCAGACCTCACACAACCTGGGGCCACCAGGCGTAGAACACATTACCTAACTCAGTTTCTCTAAGTTGCTTCCTTTCCCCTCACCAGCTCCTGGAATCTTCCCTCTCACTATCTAGAAGATAGGTAGCAATTAGACACAGTGGGGATGAGAATTCCCACTGTTCTCCATTATCTCGCTCAAATAACATAATACGTCTAATTAAAAGATGGCAGAGAGAATTGGGAATGTCCCAGTTGAGTAATAAGACAGTACGCCTCTTGTACTTAGTTATTTTCTTTTCTCTACTCATTGTTTTGGTTTTATTAAGTTTATCACTATTTGATAAATAGAGTTCACTGATTGTTTTTACTGTAAATAAATATGTTGATCAACAAACAAGTATTGAACATCTACCATGTGCTATGCCGTGGCATCACAATGAGGCGTCCTGTGACTTTACTGTTGGTGTTGCATTTTCTGACAGTTTTTTTTTTTTTTAATTGTGTATCCTAAAGGACAAGGTGAGTCTAACAAGCAGCACCAGTTCATCTGATGGCAGAGCAACTGGGGTTCTTCATAAGAGGTCCCAAAGGACCATTTATTACTGGAAACAGTATTGACAGCATCATGTTCCCAGCACAGAAAAATGGAACCAAACAAAGACAGGATGGTGATGGAACCTTTCGAAGGTGGACATTGCTATGAAATCACTGAATCTGTTTTTCAAACATCACTAGAGCAGAGTTTCCCAATCTTGGTACTATAGACATTTTGGACCAGATAATTCTCTGCTGGGGGTGGGGGGTGGGAGGAGAGTCCTATGCTTTGTAAGATATAGCAGCATCCTTGGCCTTTACCTACTAGATGAAATAGCACATCCCCTCGTCCCAGTAGTGACAACCAGAAATGTCCCCAGACATTTGGCAATGTCTGGGGAGGGGCCGGAATAACTACACTAGAGGTACACCTAGCTTATTGTCTTGCCCTTTCCAGTAAATACTTTGGCAGGGTGGGGGTTGGAAGGGTGAAGGGAGGGCAGGATTCAGACACATTCTGATAATTCTGCTGAAGCATTTTTAGATTTTTTTCCCCCACTCTTAGAATTGCGTTTAGAGACAGTTTTTGAACATCATAGAGAAATAAGCTCTACTTCATGCTCATAGTTTATGTCTATATTCTTGGAATCACGGAATTTTAGGATTGGAAAAGATCTTAGAGATTAGCTAGGTTCAAATAATTATGTAATCCATCAACTTTTTTTAACTCCTGCAAACTCAAGGTGTTAAAGGCATCTGTCACTAGGAGACAATAGCTTTGCTTAAAGAGAGGTTACCAGATGTATTGCTCTGTAAAGTATAGGGAACATTGTCATGCCAACTAAAATAAAAAAAAGTCATCCCTGCCCCTGGGTGAAATTAGGGGTTTGTATAGAACACCAACGAAACAATCTAGAGTATGGTCCATCCCTGGAGCTGGGAGACAGGTACGAGAGAATTGGGGGTACATGGTGAAAACGGGCTCGGTGATATTAAGATCTGCTGGCCGCCATTGCAGCATTTTTAGCAAAAATATTCACAGTTCCGTTGCTCGGCCAGGAAAACCTTATTTCATCTATACAGCATTTCTCTCTCCTGGTGACACATAGTGACACTTCCTGTATTTATTTGCCTGAGATGGTCCACTTAAGTAAAAGTAAACCGAAGGAAAGCCATCTAGAAAACAAATCACCCAGCAGTCTGCTTATTCATTTTTCATAAACATCAGAACCATCTCCTCCTAAACAAAAAGCAGAACAGTTGCTAGAGGATAGAAAATGGAGCAAGGGAAATAAGTGTTTTCAAAGAGAAACTCGCTTTGTTCCTTTTGGACTGTAATGTCAGAAAGTAACTGTAGGGAGGACTTTCATTTTCCTCGTTTTATTCTGGAGTGACTTCAGCTGGAGGTCCCACCCTGCCCCTCTTCCCATTTCTCCTTCACTGATCTTAGCATAGAGGTGAGGGTGGCTTAGCTCATGGAGAGAATCTGGGAGAATTCTCTTCTACTATGTCTCACATCAACCCTCTCTACTCTCTTGTACCTGCATAGAGCAACCATTTGCTCAAACTTAGGGGTGCTGGCTTTACCCTTGCAGGGGGCCAGGCTGTCTCTGGGTGACACTGGATAAGTGTCACTAGAGCCAGCCCTTTTGGCCACAGATAATAAAGCTCACATTCTTCCATCAGATGATCAGCAACAAAGCTGACATTCTGAGTTCCCTTTGTCTCATCTTAGGGGTCAACCAGTTTTGAACTCAGGAGGGGAGGAAAAAGGTGTTAATAGCCTCTAAGACGCCACCACAGAAAGATGTAGGTTAGAATGGCTTAAACAAGCATGTGAGAAAACCCACCCACCCCCATCCCAGTAAGGGATCAAAGCCCAGTTAAAACTACATCTCCATGCCCGGATATTCAGAGTCTGCCCTCACAAATGGGGAGAATACCAAGCTGAATACACGAGTGCTATTAATTATCTAATAATTTTAGAAGAAACAGCAAGGCTCTCCCTGATTTCAAGAGGTTCTGGCTCTGACATTAGCTGGGGAGGGGGTGGGGGAGGTCATTTTATCTTTGTGGAACTGTTCAAAAGCCTCAGAGGAGGTAATGACAAAGCCAGGAACTCTGGGAAGTTTTGTGTTTGTTTGCTTGCTTGTTCCTAAATAAGTTACAGATGAGAGAAGGGACTCTATGAAAACCGAGCCAAAATGGAGAGCCACAAACTGTGGGCCTCCAGGTGGTAAACGCTAATGTTCATTTATTCTGTGTATTCCTCACAGAGTGAGATATCATTGCCTATAAAGGCCCCTAAGGAATTTAATTTAATAAAATGATAAGAAAGACTAGAATTAGAATATAATCGTGCATATGTAAATATGCTTAGGGGAGCTTGGATAGAGTTTAATGGTTGCTACATTCACCCAAAATTTTGGCCTACATTATTAATTTACACTACTATGAAGAAAGGGTTTGTTAATCAAAGATAAACTACCCCGATGCTTTTGAATTAGTGAATTACTCCAAATTACAGTAGGATAACAAGGCAGTGCCCATATACAACACTCTGCTAAGAGAAAGCTTTCTGGCTGGCCACACGGGAGGTCTCCTTATTGAAAGATTTATTTTTAATTTTGAACAGCTTCCCAGCACTACCCTTCATGAAAATTAAAATAAGGAGCTGGAATTTTGTCCTATTCAGCAAACCTCCTGGCAGGACCGCTCGCCATGGCAGAGAAAGCAACCTCATTGTGTCAGAGGAATCCCGTTCACCTTGCTCCTAGATCGAAAAGAATTACACCTACATTTTTCATAAAATTTTGACTTTTTACTTCCCTCTCTAGTAATGTTTTTGCACATTTTCTTCTTCCGGGGGGTCTTGAACCTTTCTTCCTTGAGCTCCTTGCACCTTCTGACCCCGGGGGAGTTGACATAATCCCTTGGCTTAAATCCTTAGGTATACAGAGGAGAGTCACAGAAGTCTCCCCACAAAATCTGTGGGAGCCAAGCCTGTCCTCAGCACGTCTCCCAGAGATCATTCTCTGCCAAAAAGAATGACTTCATCTTGTACACTGAAGCCTCAAAATGTTCATTCCTTGTTTTAACTCAGTTAAGAACACAAAGTAGTGATGTGTTTTGAGCGTAGCTGAAAAGGTACTTCCGAGCTGAGCATAAAAATATCGATTGGCTTACGGGTCAGATTCTCTAGGGGCTGCGGAGATGGCGCTGCAACTTGTTGGCTCTTTTCTAACTAAGAGACACCAGCGACACCAATGCATTTCCCAGGATCTATGTACACGATGTCCACTGCATTTTTCCAAAAGAGAACTAATAAAAAGCTGGCCATCACAGAGTACTCGTGATGCTCTCCTAAATCATCCTAGTCTTCGTAGAAAAATAAAACCAATTACCACTAACCATGATCACAATTTAAAAGTGCAGAAATAAAAGACAAAGCCATCACCAGACGACCTGCCTTCGGGAAAGAATTGCCATCCTAGCTTCAGTTCAAAATCTTCTCCAAGTATTAACTTTTAATTTATTCTAGAGAGTTCAGGGGAAAGTGGAAAAATAATGGCTTCGAATTGGGATACTAGAATACTTCTCACTATAGATCAATTAGTACAGATATATTTTACTTAACTATTGAGTGCACTTACTGAAACATTCATTTGAAAGGAAAATGCAATAAGACGTGATAGGATTCTTGGCAATCTATAATCCTTTTCCAGCAAAGTTTGTTGTTCTTAAGAGCCTCACAAAAGGATAAACCACAGTCCTTTTTCCTGCTCCTCTTTAAACTCTTCAGAAATAAGTAATGAGCAGCCAGCAATGTGAAACATGTGGCAGAAATACAGAATGGAAAATTAGCTTGAGAACGTGTGGGAACTCTTTTAGGGGAGAAATGGGAATGAGTGGGTCGGGAGTTGGAGCCTAGAAATCTAGATTCTACTTTGCACTTTGAAACATCTGATATTCAAGATTTTGTAATAGTTCTGCCATTAACTCAGCAGAAACTCTTCAGGAACAAAAAAAAAATGTTTTCTCGTCATCTCTATTACAAAAGGAAAGAGATGCAGGAAATGGGGTAAATTAACTTTCCTCTCCCCAGGTGTCAATTGTGGATTCAACGATGAAAGTGGCTGAAAAAGCAGTATGAGTTATAAGGAAAATTTCATCAACCACACAGATCGAGCTGCCCATTAACCATTCACTGTTCACAGATTTACATGGCAATTCTAGTATAGATCCGTGTCAATTACTTTTTAAATTTTAAAATAAAAAACAAGATCAAAACCATAGCTGCTAATATTTTTGTTGGAAAATACAGCAAATACCAATATACCGACACAGATTGGTAAAAATCAAGTTTATAATCCTAAATAATCTGTAAATGCTCTAATGTCCAACCGTGACTCTTGTGATTAAAATGGCCAATACGAATGAATCCCTTACAAGAAAAGTTCAGCATGGAGTGACCCAGCTCACTGGACTGTCTTCTGGTTTCCATCATTGTCTTGGTCTTCATTTAATCTCTACTACCTAGTACAGGGCATGCTATGCAGCTGATGCCCAAAAGAAATTTGCTGAATGAATAAACATCCCCTCTAAATATTGTTTATATTATAACACAGCTCCCAGGTTTATAATTAGATCCATGTAGTTCTACTTCAATTGCAGAAATTTTTATCATTTACGGATATCAACACAAGCTCATTCTCTATACACATTTAGGTCATACAATGAAGTGGATCTGATTCCTACCTGCTTGGTTCGTTGTCACGGTGACGGACACTGATTGATCTGGGCTAGGGTTATACTTGGACACTCCATTCACTGCCCAGATTTCAAATGTGTAATTGGTATGAGCCAGCAGGTCAGTGATGGAGACTTTGGTGGTCTTCAGGCCATTCTGCTGCGGGGTATAGTGGACCCCACTTCCACAGGGCCGGCACTTGCTGGAATCACCGGCTCCACACCTCTTACACACCACATTGTAGGAGATGTCCTGGCGGCCACCTGTGTTCTGAGGACTGCTCCATTCCAAGTTCACTGAAGTCTCGTTGACGTTTGAAATCAAGTTCAGGGGAGCAGATGGAGGGCCTGGGGAAAGAAAAAAGCATACTGTTACACCAAGAACTGGAATGATCCTTTTACAATTTCTGAGCTTATATAATAAGTAAGATGGACCCATGTAGCAGAGAAAACAAAAAGCAGAAAAGATCTTTAAAAAGAACAATAGAAGTCTGGACGTGTGCCATTTTCATTTCTATGCAAACGAATCTAGAGATGTGAAGCAACCCTACATCAAATGAGCTCCAAACTCAGGCTTTCTCTCTGGAGTGACAGGAAATATAACTTATCGAGTCTTGATCTTATCATCTGAAAAATAGGCATGCAAATGTTACTCTAGCTCCCAGAGCTGCAGTGGGACTCTGGTAAATTACGAGTTATGTACCACTTTTGGAGATAAATGATGATTCCTAAGTATGCTGTGTCATCAATATGAAATAAAATTAACTGAATCGTATAGCTACGCCTCTTCATTTCAACATAGCAGTTGAGGATTAAACTATTTATGGGTAATTAGGAGAAACTGGTTTATCTTGGTTGCCCAGATGTTGAAGGAAGGTACTGTTTTTTAAAGATCTCAACTCAACGTAGGTATTATACGAAGGCTCCCGCGCCCCACAATCTGTCCTACAACTGGCCAGGGAAGCAGCATGCTTTTTTTTAAGCATACAAGTATACCCCATTTTTCGAAAGTTTGCTTCCCACTGCTTTGCTTTTACGAAAGACCTACATTAATACCTGTTATCGCTGTCCAAAAGAAATCCAAAGAGGTTTTTCACTTTTACAAAAAAAAAAGGTGAAAACCAAAAACAGTGTTCAGTATTTGTGTAGCCACGAGCTATTATAGAGGCAGTACACACCCTACACCATCAAATTCCTCCCCTGGGAGCCATAGCCAGCATCTCAGCGGCAAGTCACCACAGCTCTGAACTGTGTCTGTCAGCTTCGGTGCTATATCCTGTGCATCCCCTTAGCGAGATGTGCCCCAAGGTGATTGCTTCTTCACTTTATGCCAACAAAGTGAACTCTTTGCTTTCGGAGAGCGGAGGAAACCTGTTCATATTCCCACGGACATCGAAGAGTTTCTGAAACAGGAATTGGTGGCGGTGGCCGTTTTGAAACATTACAACTGGTCTCAAACAGCACAGC
Source organism: Pteropus alecto (assembly GCF_000325575.1). Lineage (NCBI taxonomy): Eukaryota > Metazoa > Chordata > Mammalia > Chiroptera > Pteropodidae > Pteropus > Pteropus alecto. The sequence goes on along the minus strand of NW_006431920.1, from coordinate 8,281,794 downwards.
GATTGATTGAATAATCATGATAATAATACTAATAGTATAGAACCATGATGAACCCTCTTGCTTCTTGCTATCTATTAGACTTTATGAACCAAGAGGTTGTGACACAAGTTACATTCAGAGAGACAGTCAGAATGGGAGGAGAGAGAGGTTTTTCTGGTCTGAGCTGGTTCCAAAGATTTAAAAGATGCCTGCCACATTCTAATGAAAAATATTTACTCAATGCAACAACTGGAAAACCTTCTCTTTTTCTCTCCTCTCTTGTATTTTGGTCTTCCAAGAAAAGAGCCAAAGTAAGGTTAACAAACATTTTAGATTTCTTGTTCACTGTATCCTACTTCAAATTTATTTGTAATGATTGTTTGAGGAAAATTTGGTCAGTTCCTAAGGAAGAAGGCGTTGACTGGAAGCCTGCGTGAAGTCAAGAGAAGCTTCATCTGGTAGGCCATAATGGAATGTACTCTTCCAAAGTTGCCACTGAGAGAGAATTGGAAGAGGAAATCTGTGAATAACAAGTCATCTTCAATATTTATTATTAGCTCATGGCGATGAATGGCTAAAGGATTTGGTGGTGACACTGATAAGGTTAATCCACTCTCCTTCTCTCTTTATACAGCTTAATTGAAGACTTTATTTTAACGAGGTAAGCAGTCCTTTCCAATCTCCCCTTGAGACTAATTACAGCCTTAGCTTTAAGACCGGCTTCCCATCCTGTGAACTCTAAAGAAAAAACAATGTCGTAAAATTTCTGTTAAAAGTTAAGATTACCCCTCACAGAGTCCTCAGAAAGAAAATGTAAATTTCTTCCTTGTTTAAGATTTTGAATTTGTATCTACAGTCCTTAGCACAGTGACTAGAAAATAACAGGGTCAAATAAATTGTTTTTAAATAAATGAACAGAGCTCTTTAAATCATAGACTCCTAGAGCCAGATAGGATGGTAAAGATCATTTGGTCAAATAGCCTCATTTTAAAGATGAGGAAATTGAGATCCAGGAAGTGGATTTGATAATACAGGAAGTTTATGCAATCTAATGAGCGCCAGAATCTAAAATCCATGCGTACTAACTCCCACTCTGGGGTTATTTCCACTCGGCATGCGGCCCCATTACAGGTATAGTAACAAGATCAATCGTTTGAACCCAGTTTTGAGCTGTAAAGGTAGGAAGAGGAAGTGTTTTTCTTCAGTCCTGTTCAGCTCTTGTGGGCCCTTCCACCGTGATAGACTCTGATACTAGTCTGCAGTGCAGCTGACCACCACCTGGTTGATAAAATGAGTCAGCCGCAACTTCAAGGGTTAAATAAGAGTGACTCTTAAATCCATTAACCTCCTTGCCAAGGTTTCTGGTCCACTTTCACATGGGAAAATGTGACACAATGAATCAAGCACTGCAGAAGCAAAAAGTCAGTAATTAGTATGTAGGACGGGGCATGGCAGTGTCTAAACAGAGAAGAAATGGAGCAGAAAACTAAATGGTCACAGGCCTCAGAGATATAACACTGCTACGTGGAAAAATAAAAAAATGTGCTACAGGATTTCAAATTGGAGGCTTGGCAGGAAAACAGGTAGTAGGCAGCCCAGAACAACCTTCTTCCTTTAGGAAGAAGACTCGGGTAGATGCTCAAGAAAAGATAAAGAACTAGGCAAGTTCAAGTTCAGTGCTGCTTCCATGAATGGTCTGGTGAATTGTACCGCACGTGTTTTACGTTTTGCTGCCATAGGGAGTGATGGTTATATGGGCATCGTAGCGGCTTAAAAGTTGGACCATGACAGAGAATTGAGGTGGTGGGAAGGAAATATAGAAATGTCCACCCAGTGTAATTATAACATTTGCTGGCACAGGCATGGGAAAGGACCCATGATTTATAAATTAAAATCATATTGGTGGTTGCACTGTGTTTCTGGGATTGTGTTTTTCTCTCTTTCTTTTTTTTTTTTTTTAACTTTTGCCAGTTAAAGGACAATAAACACATTTATAAGGAGGAGCCATCTCTTCCTCAGAAAAGAAAGTATTCTTTTCTCAAGACAATGAGAGAAAAGTACGAACTTAAAACAGTCAATCTGGGCCCAACAGCCGTACTTAACAGCACCTTAAAACAATGACCTGTTGAGATGGCTACAAAAAAAAGGAAACAGGCATTCTGAGTAATATGAGTCTTTCAATAAAAACAAAGCATCTAGAAGAGGAAAAAAAATCTTAACTCTTAGATTATCTCCTCCTTTGTTTATATAAGTATTGTGTGTGAATATTTAGGACATTTCTGACAAGCAATTGATTGACTTTCTCATTGGAAATATGTCCAGTTGCAAATAAGTCTCTAATTACAAATACGAGATGCATAACGAGGAGGAATAAAGTTAACATTTGTTTTTATTTCTGAGTCTTCATTTCGACATCACATCTACTGAGCAGACACCAGCCTCAGGTAGCTTGCGGGTCATTGTGATTAGCAGGGTTTTACACTTTCCAAAACTACCCAGTACTAGCCTGAGTGTATGACCGGCAGCGACCCTGCTTATGGTATTGTTCCACAGTTCGGGTCTTTATTTCCATTTCCTATTGTGTTTGGAACATGGTCTTGTTATCAGACACATATTGGATACACACCCGCTTCAATCACCAGTCTACATGCTCCTCACGAGAAGAACTGGTGTCTTCATCATTTCCCATTAGCTACCATGATTCCAGGTTCAGCGCAAGCTCCATAAATGTTTGATGGTCAATAAATGAGTGAATAACTGGAAGGAAAACTAACAGAGTCCTCTAATGTATCGATGCTCACCTACCCCTGGTGTTATTTTAAATGTATGAATTAACAGGTTTCTCTGAGCTAAAGCGGTATCGGTCAGCTTTTTCACATACAGATTCATGAGCATTAAGCTCTGTAAAAGAGGACCTCAGTGTAACTAGTTTAATTCAATTTCCTCTTTTCTAAAATTTAAAACTACTTTGGAAAAAGTAGGGAGGGATATATATACATATATATATTCATTTTATATGTGTGTGTGTATATATATGTATATATGTGTGTGTGTGTGTGTGTGTGTGTGTGTGTGTGTGTGTGTATATATATATATTCATTTATAAATTCATTTTGATACTTTCCTGTATAGCTGAAGGAAGGGAAGCTAGAGAAGAAAGGAAGAGACTAGAGGAAGCTAAATGTGGATTTACATGAGCCCTGGGAGGAAGCGCGGGCTAGAAGCCCGCCTTCTCTCGTTTTTTATAGTTCCCTAACCAATCAGTATGGCTGGAACTTTAAATGTGGGCTCTATCAATTAAAGTTTTATTAATTTGAGATTGGTTATTATGACTTTTCTTTTTCCATCTTAATTCAGGCATGAAGTTATGTAAAACTTGCTCTCTGAAGACAGTAAATTTTAGCATGTTTGAAGGCAGGCTGGCATTTTCTTTATTAGCCTTTATAGAGCTACAGTTTTTCTTTTAATTATTTTTATCATCAAATTTAAGACATTTTAAAATATAAATCAATCAAATACTAAAGCATAGTTACGAGAAAATAAATGTCTTTTCTTTACGTTTTTGGTAAAACCCCCTTGGAATTCACTTACAAGCCTAAGATTCTCTCCCTGCATCTAAGGATGAGCCAGCATGTAAAACTCTTTTAAAGTTCTCTTGTTGAAAATGCCCTTTGCATTTTGAATATAATTTAGTGGCATAGATAATAGCTGTACTACCAAAACCGAAAGTGATATGCAATAATCCTGAACTTAGAATCATTTAGCATGGCGTTCGGCAAACTTTCTCTGTAAAGCGCCAGGTAGCCAGTATTTCAGGTTTTACAGTACATTTCTGGGCCACGCGGTCTGTGTAGCAACTGGTCAACGCTGCTACTATACCTCAAAAGCAGCCATAGACAACACCTAAACAAATGGGTGTGGTTGTGTTCCGAGAAAATTTAATTTGCAAAAACAGAGGTCAGTTGACTTTTGCCCCTGAGCCACAGTTTACCAAGCCCAGCTTTAGAGAATTTGATGGGAGCAAAGCACCCTCTTCCCAGGAGGATGCTCAGAGGAATCCTCGTAATTCTGTACATAATTCTAGGGATTTCAAGCATACCCCAAACCTATCAGTGGCGTTCAGTACAAGAAACCCTGATTTACACATTTATACAGCCCAGGTAACAACTCCGGTTTCGAAAGCCTGTTACACCTACCGTCACTGACTAAAAAAGGAATGAAGGACATGGCCACTCTCTTGAGTTTCTCACTGCTTTGAAAGAAACGGCACTGTATTTCTTGCCACTGTGGATAAATTTAATGAACATCCATTCGCTTCACTGGTGTGAAATACTTTTTGTATCGCACAGCAGGTACGGGTAAAAGGTGCTACAATGGGTAATTATTATTTTCTAGTGGGATGTCAACTTGCATTCAGTTGACAGGAGTTTGACAGTTTGAAGTCTCAAAGAAACTGTAGCCAAATTACAGCAAAAGCAAAGGACTATCATATCGTATCATAAAATATCATATCATGTTAAATCATAAAAAAATCTTGATCTACCTTAACCTATCACGTATTCTCCTCTGAGAAATGACAAGCTTCCAGAAATGAATCACACACTCTCTAGAGAAATTAAGTGAATGTGACATTTAAGAAGGGCAGTATTCCAAGTAAAAAAAAAAAAATTCCAGTAATTCCACAAATCTTAGTCCTTCACTCTCATGTATGAGACTAAAGTATAATTTCTGAGTAGTTTAGAGAACACACTTGCTGGCTTATGCCAAGATTTAAAGTAGCTCCATTTAGGACAACCCGATATTTACATAGCCACTTGAAATCTGTACACTGAACACAGAGTCATAAATGTCTCCAATGTCAACCAGGAGTTTGGTATAGACCGTTCTGTGGGAAGTCTAGGTCAAGAGCACTCTGTGTACCTCACCCCAACAAGTCAGGTAAAATACACTTTTGCATTCTTATAGGAAGCAACTGGAACTTTGGTAAAAGATGGAAACCTGCCATGATAATTGCATTTAGAAATAGGTTCTGCCAAAGGGTTCAAATCTGTCTGGGCACATGGGGTAATGTGACATGCAATCCTCAATTTCTATTTCTTATAACAACTGAAATTAAAAAGTACTAACAGACTTCAGGACCGAGGGAGAAAAAAAATAAATAAGACAAGTTTAAAACTCACGGCTTTAGCAAAACTTTAAACACGCGACTCGCGTATCTTAGACTTGGTAGCTCTGCCTGGAATTCTTTCCCCTGCCTCCTTAAGATGCTGGTTTGAGCCCCAAACTCACCCCTCTTCATTCCGGTCTACTCTGTGCAAAGTAAAATTCTCCTCTCTTCCATTTTACCCTATCATGTGATCTTCCGTTTTTTTCTTCTTGAAGGAATTTAAAATTCCCTCGTTTATAATTCGTATTCCCGTTAGAACAGAAGCTCTATGAGAACAGGAATCTCTTTTCTGAGTTATGAGAGTGTCCTCAGCCCTTACAAAGATGCCAAACGTATGGCAGATGTTCATCAAGTATCTGCTGAACAAATAAATCAAAGAATGATGCTTCCTTCGCCCAGTGCAGCTCCCTCCTCAGGAGCATCACCTCTATAGCACTTCTCTGTATATTGCAAAAGTTGATTGAAAAAAAAAAGGCAACAGCATGCTAAAAGGTTGAAGAAAAAAAATTCAAATCTACAACCAAGGCTAGGAGATAGTTGATAAGAAACTGAAGTAGCTGGGCTCATGTACAGAGTGGCTTCCAGAGCTATCACAGACTTTTAATACTTAACTGATTTTTAATCACCATTTTAAAATTCAGTACCTGAGCCATGAAATTAATTCTGGATGCGGAAAGAAACATCCCCGAGAGCATGGGCAGAAACGTAACTCTTAAATGATCAATTTCTTTAAGTCCTATTGTCACCCTACTAAAAGGCCAAAGCAACCAGTACAAGACATATGTTCTGAGGAAGAGGCACCTTAGGTCTCGAATTCCAGTTCATAAAGCTTCATTAATCATGTACAACTTTTGAACTGTCAATAATACTTCGGTGCCTTAGCTGTAAAACCCTCCGACCCTTCAGATAAGCCTTTGTTAATCTTTTTCCAGCTGAAAGACAGGTTACAAGGCAGAGTAAACGGGATGTGTAAGTTTTGAGTGAAATAAAGCCCATAACCTCCCCACAACACCCTAATCATCAAGTTGTATACTTTGCCATCTCTACTTGCTGCCGGTGAGTTAGTTTACATAAAGACGGCTGTTCAGGGGACATCTCTTTTGAGATGTATGAACAGCAAGCTCATAATCTTTTATCACACCAGTTTATGTGTTTTAACAATGAGCAAAGCAGAACTGCCCATTATCAAAATACAGAACCATTTGGATCCATCAGTCATTCATTGCTGTCATGAAAAACTCTTGGCTTCTTGTAGAGATAACTCCTTGCTGAAATTTTATCACCATGTATTTTTCTAGTATATCTATTTGCCCATTCTCCTCTCCAGGAAATTTTTGTCTTTACTGGGTGAATTAGGGTTTTGGTTTCTTTATTTTAAGATGACTAGTTTATGGCTGGAGCACTTTATGAAGTAAACACTCAGTTATCCGTGAAAGACAGAGGAAAGTAATCATGAGTATTAAATCATGAGTATTTTGTTTTAGAATTAGCTAGCCTGTGAACTAACTTGCATTTCTTGTGAAGCACTTTTTCATACTTTATCTTACTTCATCCCCAGAATAAAATCTTACAGAAAAATATTTGTTAGCCACAGTAAACCGAAACTAAATCAAGCAACTCACCCAAGTGAACACAGCCGATACATGCAAAGCTATGATCAGAAACCCTGATTCTAAGGCTAAAACAGCCCCTGTCACAGAGATATAAACAATTCAAAGGAAAAAAGGAAGCCTAATTCGTAGAATAAGCTGGTATGTTCCTAACTTTCTCAAGTCACCCAAAGTCACACTTCCCCTAGCCTCCTTGTCCTTGATGCTGAAGGTCTCTGGCATGCCTTCTTGGATCATGCTGTTGTTTTCTCTGAGTTGTCCTCTCTGCCTGGTTCCTACATTCCACCCAGGAGCATCATTAGGAGTTTCTGTTAAGGTTCCTTCCCTGGGTGGAAGGTCGCAGGAGGGTGGGGAGCAATTATATCTATGCAACGAGACTCCTCTCAGTTCATCTTCTGCTGAGCTGTAGCTTGTAGAACAAGTCAACTACAAAAGGAAAGTCAAAATGCTGACAGCAAAGAAGGGAGCTAGTTCTCACCCCAGGGGATCTCAGGAAAATGTATAATTGACCCTGTTTCATAGAAGCATGCCGTGCACAACCGCTGTATGACTTCCACGAATGGTGTCAAAAATGTTATCCAGAAATGACAGGGCTTGGTTGATAACAAGCCATTCTTAATTATTCATGGTAGTGGAAAAACTGTGATCACCTGACTAAATGGCATTGGTAGATTATCCAAGCCTTTCCTTGGGCATACATTAATGTTCCTTAAACCTATGCATTTTCCAGTCAAATCCACACTGTGTTATTAATCCCTATAAAATGAGAAGTATGTTGGTGGGGGTTTGTAAAGGGGATGCTAAGATAGCATTGTTTTAAAATGGATCTTTTAAAAAATTTGCAAACAATCAAATAGCAAGTGATTAGCCTGAGGTCAATCCCTGGTGCCTTTCATTCAGCACCTTGGTGATCTTTTTCCACTCTATTCTAAATTGTCTTTGGATAAGAATCACGCACTTGGGCTCTCTACTGTAGTTTTTCCTATTGGTAGTCAAGATGCTGAAAGTTAATCCAAAAGGAAGAGACAAGGATGTGGCTTACTCACTGACTGACTATGTCAAACCTTGAACTGAGATCTAACTAAAGGAGCAACCTAGTGATGGAATGGGTTGACGAAGGCTGCATCTGAATCATCAAAATCTTTTGGTTGCTCTGATCAGTTTGTACAATCCAAGGCACAGGTACATCAGCTGGCTTATCAACTAGTTAACAAGCAGCGGGACCATATGTTCTGGACTAAAAATCATGTCACGTGATATGGCAATAGAAGAGTTGGTGTCTCAATTTGAGTTTTTGTCCTAAGACAAATGAAATGAGAATATGA
>NW_006431920.1:8235695-8273693 GCF_000325575.1 Pteropus alecto | reverse complement strand
TGTAGTATGAAAATATACTCTTATATTACAAGTTTGATCAACAACGTGAAATAAATTCTCCTGAAAATCTTAGACTCAAGAAGTTTCATGAAAAAATATGTTCACAATAATGATTGATTACATGGATGATAAAATATGAAATGGTTAGGGATCAACCAATGGATTTTCTGAAACACTTTCATTAATAAAACTTGGGGAATCATTGGCCTTTATTCTCTCTCATCTATTAACTAGTCTTTCATTAGAACTAAATGCACTCTCATTAATCAATTCCGCGTCCTTCCCTCTATCATTATTAGTTCTTGCAGCTCTCGAGCAAAAAGAAATATGTCTGGGGGTAGAAAAAAACTTTACTTGAAACTGAAGACTGCCTTTTATCTTATGGTTTTAAACATCAAAGCCTCATGCTGGACTTCTGTCCCAAAATCCCTCAGCCAGACTAGTAAGCGTGGAAATCTTTGGGGTAGAGAATTGAACTGAACATCGTACCTTCAAGGGCTTATTTGAAAATTGATTTGAGATTTTCAAAATTAAAGCAGTCCAAAAAAAAAAAAAAAAAAAAAAGTCTCTCTCTTCTGACCTTGGAAACAAGTAAGGACAATGTTATTTTAATTTGCATTCAAATTTTAACAACACAGTCACATAGCACCGCTGGGATCCACATTGGGTTTCCACTGAAGATTGCTCATCATTTCATTATGGTTCATTATGTTGATAACTGTCAGAAAGCATTAGAAGCCAGGGCTTTGAGTAATAGAACTGAAATGGTAATTTTAAAACAATACACTTTCTGGAGGAAATACAGTGGCACACTAAATTCAATTAGAAAAAGCAAATGTGGAGACAAAGTAAGTGATGTTTGCTGTTTGGAGCTAGGCTATTTCAATTTCTTGATAACCTAAACCTGCAGAAAGCTTTTTCAAATCAGGACCTTTCGTCATAGATCTTGGTAAATTTGCCCTCATTAGCTCTAAGCAACTCCAGTATAAATTGTCTTAAAAGCTGCAATTCTGGAATATTTTAGGCCATGTCTAAGTATCAATCAATCACTCTTTGTTTGTTTGGCACAACTGACTGAATTATTCAAGGCAGTTTTCTTGGAGACAGATTTGTGAAGGTCCTTCAAGTTGGCAATCTAAAATAACAATCCCTTATTTACGGAGGGCTCCCAATCACGAGGCTCTAACAAGTTTCATCACACAAGTTAAATAAAAAGAACCCAGAAGCACAAGGACAGATTTCCAATTGAAAAATACGGAAAACCAGTCTGGTAATGTTGCTCAGAAGTGAAGTTGGCAAAATAACAAATTAGCTATTTCTTTCTAGATATACAAAGTCAATTTACTTCTTCTATAAGGCATTTTTTTGTTTCCCTTAGTACATTTTGAAACACAATAGATGGTTAGAAAGTTACCTTAAATGGAATATTGTTTCAGCCTCCAGTGGGGGAGGCGGGGGCAGGGAAGAAGACCTTTCCACTATAATCAGGGAACAAGCAAGCGACTAAACGACTAAGGCCGTCTAACTTAGTCTTCGTGCACAGGCATGCAGCCGGCTTCTCCAACCCTGCTGACTGCCACACGACATTCCTGATGACAGGGAAAGCGATCCCGAGGGGAAGTCTTGCCCATCTGCAGAGCTAAAGGACATTAATTTCATTAACGAAAAAAATCATACTGAAACTCCTTCTAAAAAATGATTCGTGGAATCAAAATTCTCTCATCAGTTTAAATGGCGTCCTGTGTGTGTCAAGGTCTCGGTGTCGGCCTTGATGGCGACGTCACGGGACACCCACTGCCTTTCTTGGCTGGTTATGTGTGTGTCGGGTGAACGTCCACATCCCCACTCTGTGGAAGTTACCTAGTGGGGACACACAACGCTCCACAGTGAGTGCGTGGGCTTATGCAATTCCAGACGAGGTGGACCTTCATCTGGGAGGCAAATGAAGCATCAGCAGCATCTGGGAACTTGTTAGAAAAGCAGAATGGCAGGCCTGACTTCTACTAACCGTTAGGTGGTTGCCCTGCACGTCAACATTTAAGAGGCACCGTTCTAACTCTCTATTCTAGGCACGGGTTATTTTTTTGAAAGTATTCGGATGATGCTTCCACCAAAACATTGTCTAATCTCACAAGCCGCCATTGATGTTAACCTAACCAGAGGCTTCATCAAAAGTCCTCTCAAAGACGAAGTTTATTTACCATTAAATTCTCTCAAGTTCTCTAGCAACGTAGATGGTCTGAAGAACTTCTTAGGCGTTTCCTTCGAAATTAGCCAATGCTGCTTGTATTCACCTGGTCTAATCGTTCTCCGAGTGAACAAAAACCTGATTTTACAAGCCAGTGGAGCAGAGTCTCTCTTTGGCTAGAAGAATGAGTCTCAGAGAGTGTGTTTTATTTCTTCATTAGTGTGCCGTCACAGTGAGCGATCACTAAATGCAGGCTGCACGAGAATGCTGGGGTTAAAGACAGCATAATGAACAAAGAAGGTGCCAGATTATCATGGCTGTCAGCACTAGGGGATCGGGTTTGTCACCTGGCTTAACCAACTGGTAAGAACTGATTAGAGGCTGGAATCAGTTTGAAAGGATCCCCGATGTTTACGTTCCTTTCCATCCCCACATCTTGTCAAGAGAATCGGATAAAGCTGGGGGTGCGGCAAAGCGGGGAGGGCTTCATCCTGTGGCTTATTTGAACAAGAGAAACTATCACTGTCTTCTCTATTGAAATGTCTACTGCAGCGCTGTCCCATAGAACTTTCTGCGATGATAGAAATATTTAATAGCAGTGTTGTCCAGTATGGCGGCCACCGGCCTCCTATGGTTATTAAGTTCTTGAAATGTGACAAGCAAAAATTAGGAACTGAATTTTAAACAGAATGTTGACAACTTTAAATTTAAATAGCCACATGCACCTGGTGGCTACTGTATTGGGCAGTGCAAGTCCGCTATATTCATCATGAAGGGAGAAATCTAGAGGCCAGGACAGATTCTAATTCTGCTGTTTAACATACTAGGATACCTGGTAGCAAAATATGGTCACCTCTCTGATGATCCCTATCTCAAAGGAGATCTTCAGAGTCTTGTGTAGTTAATATTTATTAAATTTAAATTTAAAACAGACCTTAAAAATTCAACTCTGTAGAGAAGTGGGTTTAACCCACTTCTGTGTAGTAGAATTCTGAGGGGGCAACTTTTGAAAATACTGAGTCTTACCCCTACAGATTCTGGAGTGCAGTGCAGCCACTGGGTAATTTAATTGTGCAGTCAAGTGAGAGATACACCACAGAGAGGCAGTGACATGCATTGGCAATCTGCTGTGGATGGAGTTTGGGGGAGGAAGTGACCAGCTGGGATAAAATGAGAGAAGGAAGGAGGAGGAGGGGGAGAGAGAGAGAGAGTGGGGGGCGGGGAAGAGAAAGAGAGAGAGAGAGAGAGAGGGAGAGAATAAATGCTTGTTAGATCCCTACTATGTGCCAAACATTTGCAAATTATTTTCTTATTTATTTTTCAAAAATACCCCACGGGTAGATAGTGAGAATCCCGTTTTACAGGTGAGCAGACTGGGGCTCTGAGAGGTTAAACAACCTTGCAGGTTTGGGTATCAACATCAGTACTGCGTTTCTCCTCTTAACTTTAGTCAGAGGGATGCAATAAACATTAGAATAATGCTAAGATTTTGGGTTAGTAAACTGTAGGTGGAGTTCCAAGAGGATGAACCAGGAGAAAAAGGTTCACATCCTGCTTTGGTATTTTCATGGACTTTTTATCAATGACACAAAAAGCTGTCAGGAAAAAAAAAAAAAAAAGCTGTCAGTCTTCTCTTACATTATTAAAAACAATTTCTGAAAAATGCAAGAGTTACTTTAGTTTTTAAACTTTTTGGGTCATCCACATGATAAAAATCAGTATTTGCTTTTTCTCATTTGTATCCTCAAGAGAAAGCTAACAATTTATTCCTACAGAAACATAACGGTCCAAGGGCTCAGCTACCACATTTACATACACGGCAAACATTCCAATAACTCAGGTACGTGGCAATCTTTGGAGTCTCCCTAAACTTTTACACAGCAAGCTGCAGTAATTAAATGACTGGCCCATGGTCCTCTAGAATGCTAGACAATCACGAGACTAAAAATAGCTGGGAGAAGAAGCCAAGACATCTTGCCATCAAAGATGAATTTTATGCGATTCATAACACAGTCGAGCCCCCACTTAGAGAAGGCATCGTTTGCATAAAACATGGGTAAATAGTGGACTACTTGATGCAAACTGGAGGCAATGATCACACTGTCAGCTCACAATATTTCTCTTTGAGTTTGCTATCATGCCCTAAAATCCCACAACTGGACAAACATTGGTAGTAGGTGTCGACAAAGAAGGGGAGTTTATTATTAAACTAATCACATGCAATGAAAAATAAGATTAGAATATTTAGATTGGAAAAAAAAAAAGGCTGAGACTTGAGCATGTCAAATGTGCATGGCCATCCAGAGAAAGTACTCAGTCTATGGAAGGAACAGAAAAAGAAGACAAATCGTTGCCCGTTTATGCTCACCCCCAAATCTGGCCCCAGTAGATTTCTTCCCTCTAGAAGCGTGTGCTTGGCCTGGGGTAGCCCTCTTCACTCCTATTAACTGGAATGATGGGGGCTTCTGGTTGTACAGCCCTATCACCGAGCTGGGGTGGAGTTTGGGGCATGTTCTTTAACGTCTCTGAGCTGGCACTTACCTCCTCTATGAAACGAAGATAATCCCTATCTTATCGATTTATTATAATATAAACCCTGTGATAAGGTTTATTGAAAGTGCCTAATATATTACCTGGGTATAATTATAAAATGATTGTTGCTGTTATTGTTGTTGTTGTTATTTTCTCTGGTTATAAAAGAAACTCCGGAGGGTATGGCGATTTCAGTACAAATTTGGGATGGACCTGAAATCCTACTCCCCACTCCTTTTAAAGGTGGTACTTGACCGGGCTAGACAATGGCCTCCAGCTGGCCCAATTGCTCCCAACCCAGCAAGTACTTCCATTTGCAGTGATGTTGGCTCCAGGCCATTCAGGGTAGACTTTATAGTAGTTAGGAAACAAAATGATAATAGTCATCACAACAGTAAAAGCTAAAACATGTGGAGTAGCATCGGTTTACGCATTTTGCACAGTACGTAAACAACCTGAAGGTGTTCGGTACCAGCAGCCGTGAGAGAGGTATCATTAGCAACTCTGGTCCACAGACGAGGAGACAGACACTTAAGAAGCTAAACGGTCACGCAGCTATTAAATAGAGGGCAGGGAAACAAAGCTGAAACCTCCGGAAAGCCTGTGTACCTGGGCACTAGGTTCCGTCCCTCCATACACAGATTCACCCAATGGAAACACACGGGTAGAATACACAGGCACACCACTCCCTGTTCTGGTCAAGGTCACAGACATTGCAGGGTCTGTGAAGCCTTGAGTGTGCATGAAAGGAATGCCAACACCTAGGAACACTGTCCATATAAAGTGTAAGAAAAGATTTCTCCACTCCCTTGAATACCGAGGTGCCAAGCCCATCTATTCATTAACCCAGCATTCATTGAATGCCTAGCGTTAAACAAGGATCTAAGCATAATGTTATGAATACAAAACCATGAGGAAAGAAGGAAGAAAGATGAGGTCAATACAAGCTATGACATCAGTATCACACAGAGCTGAAACCACTTGTCCACACGTGATCTCATCCTCGAAACTCTGCCCTATACCTGTTTCCCCCGCAGCTGTCAAGCTTCCCCAGGAGTCCTCAATGAAATGGTAAAGCCATTTTTAAATTCCCATCTCGGCTCTAATTACACTGTCAGACAACCCCTCGATGCTCAATCTCTGCTCCACAAAGTAGTCTGTTGGCAGCTGCGCATTTTGAAGGCAACCAGAACAGCCACAGTGAGAAAAATCCTTTCTTTTCACAAGTATTTTCCCTGCTGTGATTGAGAAAAGATGCCTGCTTGATCTAATTTGCCCTTTGCACAGTTATCCTGGGAGAAGCTCCGGCAGTGCCCTGCTAGGTGGTAGTGAAAGCTACGGGCATGGCAGAAATGGGAGACGAGCACACACTTACGGGTGCAGGGCATAGAAGCAGCGTCGTTGTCGGCCCTGAAAAAGCCTCGGTCACAGGTACACGATGTGGCGCCTTCCCAAACAGAGTAGCTGTGGGGTGGGCACTTGGCACAGGTGGCGTCCGTGGAGAGGGCCTTGTAATATCCAATTTTGCAGGCTAAAGAAAAAAAGAAACACCAACCAACATAAATAACTGTTAAGAGAACAAAGCAAAATGTCACCTTGATTCAAAAGGAGGAAATAGTTTTCTAATCACACTGGTGATCGTCTGGCTTGAGATGCAGGGAAAGCATCCAATATATTAATGGATCATACTCACATTAAGGGGCATTAACATTTCTGGTCAAATAGCAAAGGAGACCTGTGGAAGAAACTTTCTCGAAACTGGTGGTCTTGATAAAGTCACGGCTACAGTTTCCCAAGTGTGTCCTGTGCGCCAGGTGCCCTGCTCGTGCCCATGACATTTAACCCTTGTGATGCCCCTTTGCCTAGGCACACCTTAGGGATGAGGAATGTCAGCCTTGAGCAGTAAATTGCTGGTACCTGACCATGTATGTGGTAAATGACAAGGACTAGTTTCAACCCTAAATGGTCTGTCCCCAGAGCCTGTACTCTTGACCACATGCTATGAAATCTTGAGAGCACAGTCCTGAACCAACCGGTTGTAAGTATATGCAAATGCTGACGAGAAATCGGTTGCTGGTTATTCCCTCATTACATCTGCAGGGAGGACCCAAAGCAAAAGGCAGACAAAAGCAACCAACATAAAAGAAGAATTGGTTAAGACGAGGGTCCCAATTTCAGGAGAAAGTTCTAGAAACTACCAACTGTAGCTTGTGGAATATAATGGGCTAAGATTTTTTTTTTTAAGATCAGCAGATAGTTTGTGTTTATTTTCAAAATGAGAAAATCCTCTTGTTTTCTCTCTTTCCATTTTTCAACACCTCCTCCCACCTCCCTCTGCACACACCCTGCCCATGAGTAACTGATGCAGAGAACAGGAGCCATATAGGTTTTTATGCACCTGACACACTTTCCATGACTTCGTCTTTACAAACATCATCACACTGACAACTAAGGACTGCTTTTACTAATGTGGAAAAACTCACTAATGCTGGGAAACCTCACCATAAAAAATAATTAACAGAGCTTTGCTCCCCCTCTTTTCTCTTCTGTGTCCTTCACGATCACCTCCCAAATCTGTCTCAACCCGAAATAAAAATTGACAAACACTATCACTAGTAAACCCGTAGTGACAAGGCCATTAAATGTAAAGTTATTTCGTAAGCCCAGAGATTTTTTTAAAAAGTGAGTTACCCGCAATCTTTTCAGTATGATTTACTCTCAACTCTTTCCATTTATCGCATTCTTGGGATGTTTCTATACTATCAAAAATACCAGCTATGAGGAGAACCCATAAGGCACTTGTCCATCTACCTGACCACCGAAAGAGACCAACCATGCCAGCAAGCCAGTAAGCCAGCAGGTTTTATTCAAGTTAGTAGCTAGAAAGAAATCCACTAAACTGTTTCACCCTCTGAGCATATATGGCCACCTTCCCTGTCTCCATTACTCATCTATCAAGCATCCATATGGCTTCTACTTGAAGTCTGTTCCTCCCTCTCGCACATCCTGTTGGTATTTTCTTAATCATGTTCTTGTAATGGCAAGCGGAAGGGGAGTTTAGCAGAAGCTCCAGAAAAGCACACAGTTACTTTGCCACTATTAACTAAAGTTGTTTATAAAATTTCCTTTAACGAGCCCAAACTTTATGACGTGTGGAGTACCGACAATAAAAGAGCTCGGAGATCAATCTCTCCTTTATTTGCCTTCATCTTTCACCAGACCGGAGCATCTTAGAAAAACAAGTTACTCCAACGACTGAGATTTATGTGTCCCCAGTTTATACACTTCACATAATTAGATAGGGTTCCACATGCAAGGTGCTTTTTGGTCATGCTTACTTTGGCCCTAGGGTTTCGATTAAAATCAGAAACCTCAGCTTCGGCAAAAAGAGGCACTGAAGGTCAGGCTTGTCCATTCCGCATCAAACACAATGAGTCCCTGAACTAGGGCACGAACCCACTGGATGCCGTCTGTCACTCACTCAGTCACAGCCCACAAAGGCAACTTGCGGCAATTTGGTCAGTGGGTGCTAGGACTGCCAAGGAGACACAAGTTGCTTTTATTTTCTTATCTGGATGTTGGAGGAAAACTCTCCATGCTCCTGACTAATCCTTGTGCACCTTCATTTCATTGGGCATCAAAACCTAAAGACTCACAATGGGACAGAAAGATTGACAAGAAAAATCGGTCTGTGCTAAATCATTGCAATGTGAAAACAGAGCACATTCAAAAGCTTTGGGGGTGGGGAGCCTTGTTAATTCCTCCCCTTCTATTCCAATAAGACTCTTTTCAGTTAAAAAAAAAAATTAAATTCATTATTTATGAAAATCAAATTGTAGCATGGCTTGAATTTCTTAAAGTTCAAAAATTATATATAAACAGAGACTCACGGACAGGGACAATAGACTAATGGTACCCAGAAGGGAGGAGGGAGGAGGAAGGAGAGAGGTAGACGTAGGAAAAAATTAAAATCATCTCTTCAATTAAAAAATAAATAAATTAAAAAAATTATATATATATATATGTTAATTTAAGAAAAAATGAATTTGGAACTTTTTTCTACATTTCCTTGAAGCTGGTATTAATATGTTATCCACAGTATGTATATATGAATTCATTTGGAGAATACAGTTTTATACCTATTTGTAAAACTGAAGGCTTCTGTTCTTTAAACGTACTGACTAGCTTCTCTTTTCCTCTTGCTTTTACAAACATGAGCAGAAAATATAAAATTGTCATTGTGCTATTCCCGACAACCCTTGCTACCCTTAACACATTCTTTTGTCTTCAACTAAATTAAGACCATGTTATTAATATTTCAGGATTCTTAGAAAGGCTCTCTCAAAATATAGTAGTGGTTGTTCACGCACAAAGCCATTTTGCTGGGTGCATGCAAAATGACCTACTAAACTGATGGTTCAGTACATTTTTTTGCTCTGTGTGGTTCATAGCTCTCCAGCATTTGGTTCATGAATGTGTAAGTACAAACCATATTTATTTATTCATCACTTATTCGCATCTTAAAAATTTTATTACATCTTTCCTTCCAAACAAAATTTCCATGAAAGGTGTCTTTGGTGTAGCAAGCATTGATTGACACATGTTATGGTTTTCCATCGTTCTTTTGGACAAATTGCACACCCAGGAGACACCTTCTTCCTGCCCCCTTGCTGGTGAAGGTTTACTGCATGGAGTACCACGGGACAGAGAGCCTTCCTTGGCCTTTTAAATACACCATTGTGGGAAGATTAGTTCACACGTGCAATGCAAACTTTGAATTGCATTAATTAGTTCTTTCTGCTTACTTTAAATAAAACAAAGAGATAAATGAAGAAGTAGAGGAAGAGAAAACTCCTTTGATTGACTCAGCAACTACTATCAGGAGGTTCGAGCCCTTCTGTAGAAGTTTCCTTGTGGAATACTTTCAGTTGAAAACAAAAATAAAAATATTCTTAAGGTTATGTAGTATCTTCAGGATTTCTTGGTGCATGGATGACTTACACGAGGTATAAGGCCCAATTTAAGGAGCTAGTTAAACCTACTCTTAAAACACGTCGTCTATATAGATGTCGGTCATTTTTCTTCTTTTTTAGAGAGATTCGGAAGGATGGGTAGTACCTAATTGTCTTTATTTTTAAACTAATTTAGTTTGTATTTTCGATACTAGAGTTCGATAAAATATCATTAAATTTAATTTCATCTTTTTCATTTTACATTTTTTTTAATGCGGCTACAAAAAAACCCATAAACTTATCAAGATAGCATGCATTATATTTCTTTTGGGCAATGCTAGCCTAGAGTTTGAACTATAAGTCTTCTGCGTGCTTGTGGGATGTGTACGTATGCGCACGGGAACTCTTGTAATTGTTGGGTGCTGACGGCAGTGGGGGATGTGTCACCATCACCCTAGAACCTTTATTTAAAACTTCCCCTTATTCCACCTCAGACACTCTGATTCACTTCTATTTAAGTACTGCTCTCGGCCAGCTAGCTAATTTGAAAAAAAAAAAAAACTAATTTGAGCGAAAGTACTAACAAATAGACATTAATGGGTTAAAAATTACCTTCCTAGGTAACAAATTTGCATTTTAATATGGATTCTCCAGAGGGTCAAAACTCAAATCCCAACAGTGGCTCTCCTAGGGAAATCTGAGCCAGTTATGCAAACTGGTACTCAGGAACGTTCAGCTCTGGGAGGCCTGCAGGCCTCTCCAGCCTCAAGTGCGCGTGAAATCAGGCACAAGATTCCACGGGTACTGTGCCGGCAGCTCTGCCTTCTGTGTACTAGGTATACAGTATTTTCGGTATGATTATGAATGTATTTCAGAAATATCAAAGTCACTTAATGGCCATTATCGAATTAGTTCTGATTAACTGTTCACTGATTAGACTATCATATGAATAATGTAAGAGTAAATGATGGGAGAGGGAAACGATCTGTCAAAGAGGGTTTCTGCTTTGAGGTTTTTGTGAAAGGTGCAATCCCCAGCCACCTCTGGGGAAGCTGGGAATGCTAATACACAGATTCTCCATAGGACAGATGGGAAGACTGAAGCAGAGAGGTTAAGGATTCATTTACCCAAGGCAGGGTTGGTTTTCTAACCCAGGCAGTGTAGCTTGAACTACTATGCTTACAGACCTCTTCTTTTGTCTTTGAAACCTGCAGTGTAAAGATGAACAATCGTTATGGAGAAATGAGGCTCTGCTTTGGGGCCATCCGATTCTATTCCATCTGCAAATAGCAAAACATGACCAAACAGTGGCCAAACCACTTTGTCCCAGTCATCCGCATTCCACAGCTGGTTTTATTAATATGTGTTGAGACAAAAATTGAGGTTCTGTTAAGGGACCTTAAAGGTCATTTAATCCAGGGGTTGGCAAACATTCCTGTAAAGAGCCAGATAGTAAATAATTTAGGCTTTACAGGCCAAGAGGAAGACCAAGGATAGAAAGGTATTTGCATAACAAGCTAAAATTCTAACAAGTTTCTACAATTTCTACAATGTAGTTCAAAATATAATAGTAGTAATTAAGTACTTTTTTTTTTTTTGGTAATACAGATTTACTAAGAAGAAGCATGGAATTCTTATCTGGAGAGATAACATTTCACTTAATTGGGGTTCAAAGAAAACATTTCCTATTATCAAATTGATTGCAAATGTCATCTATAAAACACATTCTTCGCTTTCAGACCCTACAAAAACAGGTGGCAGGCCTGGGGGCCATACTTTGCCGACACCTGATCTAGTCCAACGTATTCATTTTCAAGATGAATGACGTGCCTGCCATTTCTTCTAGAGCACACCGGGATCAAGTCTGGAATTCAAGATTCCTTGATCTCCGTTACCCTGCAGTGCCTCCCCAGTTCTGAATGAAAGAGTTTAATAAAGAGCACTTCCTTACCATTGCTAAAAAAGAGTGAACTGTCCATCAGCCATCTTACTGGAAAGCTGACTTGACTCAGCAATATAACAAGTCAATTCACCTTCAAAAGTTGATTTTCTTAATTAAATGATAAAGCCTGATTTGGGAGATAGTTTTCCTTCATTTTGAGGGTAATTTTTTTTAGGCACTTGAAATGTTTGCAATTATACATTATAATTAATTTTAACATTACATTCTTTTAGGGTTTTTCTTTCCTAGAAATTCTGTTTTCATCTTTAAAATAAAAGAACGACACTGAATTTTGGTTTCTGAGCCCATTAAGATTATGGAACAACTAAAATAACAGCTAAAATGCTTTGAATTTATGACTCGTGTAGACAAATACTGTTGTAACCTTCTGCCAGTGGAGATGGCTTTACTCTCAATCCCAAGTAAGAGATAGCCATAGACACTGAATTGTCCAAGCCCTTTGGAAGATATAACTGGTCTCTTAGGTCATTCTTAGTGTGGCTCAAGCTCTAGTTTAGGACATCAGTCGACTAAAGAAAAGCCATTAGATTGAAGAGGACCTGGATCCAAATGCAGCTAGGATATCAGTCTCCTATTGCCAGAAGCAGTCATTCTCAGATTTTAGCATGCTTCAGGATGACTAAGAGGCCCCACCAGACAACCACAATTTTGGCTTGAACCATAGAAACTGGTCCTTTAACAAGTCCTCCAAGGACCATAGACAAGATTAGGTATCAGGTAAAAAAAAAAAAAATTTATCTTAAAAATATGTAAACACATTGTTTAATTAAACAAATTATTGGGTTTGGTTTTTAAAGTTCCTTCTTTCCGTCAATAGCTTATGATCCAGACTATCTCTTTGAGCAAGCTACGGTTCGATCCTATTTTCTATACTCCATCGCCTTCCATTGTTTCCACTCTTACTTTAGAGGTAACTTTCAGAAAAACAGGCAAAGGAAAAAAAAAATGACAAAAAAAAAATCTATGCCCAAAATTGACTTGCTCTTTCAAGAACAGAATGCAGTATAGTCCCATAAATAGGTGAGAGATTCTAAAATGTCAGATACAGACAGTGTTCACATAAGATGCAATAAATCCTCTAGAAGCAAGTTCACATAAAGCCTGCTAAATTTAAATTAACTCCATAAAAATTATTGAACACAAACAAAAAGAAGGCAATGGAGAAGTAGCTTCTTATTTTCCCTACTTGCCTTGAAAATAGACAGTCTAATTACTTGAGGAGCTATTTCTCTTTGGTAAATTTGGAGAGAGCCAACTTAAACAGGAGAAGTTCCAAAGCAGACAAAGTTCAACTAAACATGGAAGAGAAGCAAATTAAGTAGTAGATTCAGCATATTAACAAGGCTTAATTCCATTGTCAGAAACTCCACTTAACCTCACATAGATATAAAGGTGCTGATGATGGGAATGAAGGTTGCTGGCTTCAATCTTTGTATCGCCAATATTTGGCAGGTAAACCTGGGATTCTCTCTCACAGAGGAATTTTTAAGGCAGTTAGTCTTCCAAATTTAGATGTCAGTGACTTACTTAACTGATAGGACAAGTGGAGGGCTTTAGTATCTTTGAAAAAGACATGATTGGTTCTGACCTAAAGCCTAGAGGTTGCTACTGGGTTTGACCACAAAGAGATTAGAAACTTTTATTTACAATTTTCCCTAAAACGAGAGTTAAAATGAATTTATACTGAATCACAATCAAATAGTATTAGAAACAAGTTATTTCAATTTGATAAAGGGTGATAATTTTAAAGTCCAAGGCAGCAAAGTAAACTATAATCACAAAATATTTTTTAAATATGTAGTTTGTTAAATAAAGATTCCTGACTTCTACTCTAACTCTTGTTCTTATCTCTCATTTAGGACATGATATATATTGCTTTAAAAACCAGTTAATTCAGGAAAATAATCTAATCCCCAGAGTGCTACAAATTTTGTGGGTATTTTTCCCTTTATTTCATACCTAAATATCACAAATTAATAACTATGACTTTCTTTGATAAACTTTAAAGAAATGTTGGTTTGATTTTTTTTGTTTATCGATCCAATTGAAGATAAAAATTTGAGTAGACTGAGCAGCACTTAATGGAATGACTGAACATCATGTTTTTAAGGTTATGGCAAAATTTAAGCTTATCTGCCTTTCTAATATGTAAAGTTTATATTAGGAAAGGAAACACATGGAAGGTAAAAATCACAAATGTCCACAATGTAAAGAAAAAGATCAAGAGAAACAAATACTTTAATCGTGTTTTTTAAAACAGCAAATCCCTGCCTTGAATTTGAATATGAAATTACTGGAAACATATGGGAATAATTTTGAAAGATTAAATAAGTGCTGCTGTATAAACTACCAATCCTCACCCTCGCCCTTGACTACAGCTCAACCACAAGGAGAGCACTCCAATCCGAACCATTCACACAGACTTCGATTACCCCTGACATAAGACAGACTTTTTGATGAGTAGCTATTGTCTTCTTCACTCTTTGATATTTGAGGTACATAAAGACTAGTGATTCATTACACATCCACTGATTGCAAATAACAGGTCAGAGCACTGGATAAAGGAAGCAGCTGTTCTTTTCTTCCATTTCTCACACTACTGCATCTGAATTTAATCCTTGAATCTAGGTGATTAGCATCATTATGTAAAACGTTTGTCCATTAGGAGGTATATGCGTGCATGTATTCATTTGACCATTCATGTTTTAGCAAAAATTTATTAATCCTTTACATATTAATAGTAATAATGAGAGCCTTTACTGAGCACATACTAAGCATTAAGAGGCTGCAGAATGAGAAGCTGTTGCCTTCAGGGAGGAAGCAGACCTTGCTCACCAAGACACCGTGAGGAGCACTGCCTCTCAGAGGTGCCTGCAGATAATCGGGGGACTTATCTTATGCACCTAACCCAGACCCGCTGCTTGTAGAAAGAACTGGGCATAAAAATGTTATCTTAAAGACCTGGTGACCTCTGAATGGAATGCTCCTGAAAAAAAAATAATTTAGTCAACAAGCTGGTTCCACTCAGAAAAAGTTAAAGTACCGGTCAGTGATGGCCACCCAGGAGTGAGTCGCCGTGGCAGCCACACTGGCTATTTCCCAGCTGATTCAGACAAGAACTGATTTAGGGAGATCACAGCTCACTTGGAAGTTCTCTCATTGACTCTATGTACATCTTGTACTTGCTTGGTTTCTTTACTTAATAATAAAGGTTGCGGGAAGACTAGGAAAGAAAGAAATATGTTCTGAAGCCAGGGCCAGACCAAGAGAGACACCTGTTAAATAATTATTTGATTAACTCTGGCAGCAGTTGCTAGTCATTGTCATCCCAAGGACTTCATAGCCCGAGTTGTCACAAACCATAATTTATGCAGCTGAAATGTCTGCAGCAATAACTGCTCAGTGCGCCCTCTTTTTTTTGTTATGTCGATGGAGCTTGAGCATCTCAAAAAAAAAAAAAAAAGCTTAAGAGAACTGACCTCCTCAATGTTGCTAATGCATTAGGGTTTTCTGTTGAGTTCTGTGATCAGGGAGTCTCTTCACGTGGCCTTTCTGAAAGTTATTTATTGAGAATTTTTTGAAAAAGAATTTAAAATTTTTGAGTATCCACGATAAAAAAAAAAAGTGACTTATTTTAACGGATAGGATCAGGTTAAACATCTGTCTTTGGCATTGCATGTCACGGATTCGTGATTTTATATAATTATCTGCCAGCATTTAATATAATATGTGTTTGACTACTCCAACACTGCTGATGTCTGAGAGAACAAAATAAAAATTCTCAGCGAGCTCCCTGAAGAGTCCTAGTCTAGATCAAGTGGACTTTACGGGGAATGTGTACTGTTTTTGGTGTGGCAGTGGCAATCCGAGAGATGGGAGCACGGAGCAGCAGACCCAACACTTGAGATGACATCGAAGGCTTCACTATTACATAAAATAGTGCTCGTGCCAACCCACCCTCTCCCACTGACTCAGTTACACTTCCGAGAACTGGGGGCATTTGATAATTTATTTCATACATTCTGAAGACATCGGATTGATACATTAATGTCCTAAGGAAGCAGTGGACTTGCTCACGGGAATGTACTGCATGACACGGAGGGCCCACAGGCACCCACCTTGACAAGAATGACCTAGCAACTTGTCAAGGCCGTCCTGTGAGCTCTGTACAGGGCCACCTGGACAAAAGGAAAATGGCAGAAGCTGAGCACTCGCAGATCTGACTTCCACAGCACCAGGGCCATCCCCCTGCTTCCATTTCATCTCCTCTTACAAAACATGAAGGGCAGGTGTCTGAGTCCTCTTTACAGGATGGCAAGTCAGGCTGGTCCCACCCAAAGGGCTGTGGCAGCCTCAGCTTTCCGTCATTAGTTTGAATTCATGGGAAAGGGCAAGATGCCAAAAGTGTTTGCAGGTGAATTCTTTGTCCCTTCCCAGTGCATCTGACTTACACTGACGGATGACTTATAAGTGTGTTTATCTTTTGTTGGGAAGGATTATCCGTTAGGTCAGTAAATCTTTTTCAGGTATAAATTATAAATCACAACCAGGGATGCCAGGGCTAAAATATCAAGGCATAATCTGCTCCTTTGTCTGTATCTCATGCCAAATATCACACAAGAGCAATTGTGATAAAATTTGATATTCATAAAAACAGAAACAAGATCACGATGCTGATATGTTCCCACAGTGTTGTGTCACAAGTGATGAAACAGTGGAACAATTGACTTACTTTCAGAAAATATGGATGGGAGACAGTGACAGCTGACCCATTTAAAGAAAGCAGGAGAACAAATCGGGCATATTATCGAACACAAAAGAACTGAAAATCACTAACATAACCCACACACATCTCAGATGTATAAATATATCTTTACTTATTCAGAACAAACTTCTGGACCAACCTTCAAAAATGATATAAATGGCTTAAAAACTTTTCTAGGATCTATTTACAAGATGTAGTCTACCTACCTGGATTTAGGAAAACGCTTTAGTCTCTTTGCTCATTACTTTTCCATTCTGTATATAACGAAGCGGTCGAAAATCATGAAAAAGTCCTTTCAACCAGCCATCAAGAATAGATCATTTTTGTGTCAGGAAAGCTAAGATCATGAGAAAACTTGCATTTTATTTATTAGAATAGGACACTTTTTTTTCCCCTAGCCCTGAGGCAGGATCATTCCGAAAGAGGCTTAGATTTGAAGGAAAATAAAATAAATAAACAAAAAAGGATGAAGTCATAAATCCTTCTCCCAATGGAAAAAAAAAAACTTGGCAGGTGGATGATCATCTCCATGAACAAAATGAAGCTTTTTTCTCAAGGCTATGTCAAGGTTACACTTGGTACGTCAAAAACACAACCAGGAACC
This sequence comes from Pteropus alecto, assembly GCF_000325575.1. Taxonomy (NCBI): domain Eukaryota; kingdom Metazoa; phylum Chordata; class Mammalia; order Chiroptera; family Pteropodidae; genus Pteropus; species Pteropus alecto. The sequence goes on along the minus strand of NW_006431920.1, from coordinate 8,256,689 downwards.
CACAGCACACATATGTAGGTGCAGAAAATGGATCCAGACAGCAGGCCCGCCAGGAGGCCAGGCTCCGTGGGGGGGAACGAACCTGAATTGCAGTCCCAATGTTTTCCAACTTATGGTCTGTGAGCCTCAGTTTCCCCCTGAAGACACCAGACTAAATAATTGATAAAATCTCTTTTTGAATCTCTAAATGTTTTATTGTAAGTCTATGTGCTTCCCATGGTCTGATTGACTCAATGATTCTAAAATAGCCAAAGATGTTTTGATAGCCCCTGATGTCATTTACGATTTGGTTCCCATGCTCTTCAGCAGTTCATGCAGCCTGTGCCGTCTCCTTCCCAGGGCTGCTGTGGGCTCATCAGGGAAGTCGGGATCGAGTTATGGGCTTACTTAAACACCTCCCTCCACCCCCCAATAAATTCATAACTTCAAACTCTTTATTAAGCTTTCTCTTCTCTGTCTTAGCAGAGATTTCTGAGTGCTCCTATGTTCTTTCTGCCATGTATCGAAATCAGAGAAGAGAAGGAAAGAAGTGTCTTTTCTCTATGGTGTCAAAACTCCCTCTTTCCAAATGTCTTGTTAAGCCCCTACGTACGCCGGGCACAGAGAGGGGGTGACTGACAGGGTCTGTGCTTTTGAAGAGCATACGCTTTAGTGGCAAGGATATAGTTTAACAGAAGAACACAACCAGTGACGTGACAGGCATTGAGGGTGGAGTGGGGAAAGGGTTTAGAGCAGTTGCTTAGGAAAGGCCTTTCGCAGGTGACACTTGACTTGGGCCCTGAGCTAAGAAGGGGACAGCAAATGTTTTTTCCAAGATAAAGAGAAAGTTGTCCAGGCCTTGCCGGTGAGCCAGTATTAGAGGGACAGGAAGAATATGCTGTTTTGGGGGATTGTTTGCAGGTCACTGCCAAGGTTGAGGCCATCGGAGTCCACACTCTAGGAGGAGGAGTTTACAGTGTGTACTCAATATAGTAAAATGGTTTGCTAGAGATTTTCCAAAAGATCGTGTTGGCTGCTGGTGGAGCACGGCTGGCCGGAAGTACTAACAGAAGCAGGGTGACAAGTTAGGCAGCTGTCGTTGGAATCCAGAAAGGGATGAGGGTCTCCTGGACCAGGGTGGAGGCAAGGAGCTGGGATCAGTGGTTGGGTTCCAAGCGAATGACATAAGGGACTAACTTTGCTTTTCTCCATGGTCATAAGATGTTCCTTTAAGTGGACTTAAGATACCAAATAAGTGACATAAGGAGCAAATTTTGATTCTTCCCGTGGCTCTGTCCTTCAAAATGAGTCACACTAGGCCCTCATTTCCACTGCTAATTTCAAAACGCCTCCCACCTTTGCTAACACAACAGCCTTCACCAAACTGGTAACCGAGCCCTGGGTTCTGACCACTTACAGTGGGCCACACCTTGATGGCAGCTGCGTGACAGCACCCGCTGACTCAAGGGAGCTGACCGAGGGGCCAGATTCCTGAACGTGATTCAAACCGGAACTAAGAGCACAGCTGACAAGAACTTGTCAACAGTGACATCAGTAAATGAAGTTATTAGGTTTCGAGTTGACATGAGGTAGCTGGTGTGGGCAGTGATGTGTTGTTAATTGAGTGAGGTCTTTACTTTCCTATTTCCTCACAGAGCCAACTTTGACCTAATTGGGAGACTACAGGTAGCTAGTTGGTTTCTAGGAAAACTGAAAAATTAGAGCAGATTTTTCAGATCCTGTACCATTCATGCCTTTTTTTTTTCTTGATTGCCCCTGACATCATAGAGCTCAGCCCTTAGCCTCCAGTGCAAAATGGTCTTTATCTCCAGCTTGTAAGAAACAAGGAAACTCCCCTGATGTTTCTACCAACCGTGAGGAAAGCCTCTCCCTTACAGACCCTCTCTCTTACAGACCCTCCCTCTTACAGACCCTCCTTCTGCACAACTGTAATTCCGTAATGAACTACATTTTTAGAGGTTTATTGGTCATCTTTCCCTGTAGAACACATTCCTATCTCAATAGCAGCAGCAAATGGGCCGATCCTGTTTGCTGTGAAATCTCTAGAGCTGAGTACAGTATCCAGTAATGGTAGCTGCTCGTTACATCCTTGCAGACTAAACAGATAGATGAACGAACGATGACATAATTGCCGTAAGCATCTAAACCTTAACGACCATCTCTAGAAGTCTGGACACAGGAGGCAACGCAGAGAACTAAAGTTTTAGAAAGAGTATTTCCGGTTCACTTTCCTGTCCCTATGTATCTTGGCCATTGGGACTTAGATTTCCTTTCAAAAAACCTGGTAACATAACAAGCTCTGCTGAAAGTTGCCAAAGGGGAAACAAGACATTCCTAACACAGGCAGGCAAGGAGGCCTGCTGGTATGTGCTTACAGGGTGGGAGGAGTGGGGAGGCAGAATTTCTGTGCTCTTGCTTTACATTTGAGTACCTGTTACTCAGAGAAATAGGAAACCAGTGGTTCAGGGTCCCCCAACGGAAAATGAATTCGGAGAGTAGATTAGTTTTTTTTTTGAAAGTTAAAATATTTAGATATAAATAATTTGGGGAGGAAATATAGCAGTGAAGGTTGGAGAGGGCAGGGCCGATGGGGAAAGAAATCGGTCCTATCAAAGGCAGCCTTGAGATCTCAAGGCAGATAGGATAAGAGATAAGTCCTTTTGCTAAGTTAGTCACACCCTCCCACATACAATTCCCTTGGCAAAGGTTCTTTTACTAACAAAGCAGGCACATGTTTTAAACAAAACAGTGCAGTGTAACAGCTAGGGTGGGTTTAAATATAGTTTTAAATTTAAAAAGCATCAAAGGGGGCAAAATATAACAAAGCAGGACCCGTGGTTTGAGAATACTAAGATGATGAGGGTCCTATGGCCACAAAGGAAACAGATTTCCTCATCGTTCTTTAAATGATGCACAGTTTCTGAAAAGGGATGTTTGAACCTTGAGTCACATACAACAGAGCTGGCATTAACCCCAAGGCACTGCGAGGCAGGAAACAGATGGTGATTCAAAGCAGGAATCTCAAGGAAAAGAGAGGTGAAAAAGATAAAGGACAACTGACATCAAGAAAGCTCAGTTCCCTTTCTTCAGCTCTTCTGGTTAATCCAATAGAACTTATTTCTTCTGTTCTAGCTATAAAGACATCTCACCTAGGAGACTCCGGGGCCGGATGGTGCGAACGCTGCTGGCATTGCCACTCAAATTTAATTTTACCTCTAACTAACCCTTCGGAAGGAGCCTTTCTGGGTTTAAGAATAAAAGAACATTAAAGACCTGTGCATAGAGAGAGGTAGAACAACCAAATTAACCTTGCAAACGCAAGGCAAACATATTCTAATATCAGCCCAAGTAAACAAAATCAGGTTACCTCCAACACAACGCAGAGTTCCAGCCATGCCTTTGCTATCTCTTGGACCAAGATATTTTTTTCTTCCTCTGTAGTTTCTACTCCCATTTCCTTTACTAGCCTTTGTCTAGTTTTAAGGTTAATTTTTAAGTACCCTTTTTGTGTAATAAAGAAAATAAGGTACTCATGCTGATCGTGTCATGTCTATATTTAAAATCTTTCCAGGGCCCACATTTGTATAACATAAAATTCAAACAGAAGAGCAGAGAAACTAAAGAGCCCCATACCCAGCCCCAATTTGTCCCTCAAATATCCTACACTTCAATCAAACCAGATTGTGTACCATTTGTTTTCACTTGGATCATTCACACCTTCTCAATCACTTTGGAATAATAAAATCTTCTCTCCTCAAAGCCTCAAATCAGCCACCACCAATTTTCTATCAAGCATTTCTACACTTGGAAATCAGAACTCGAATTTACTTTTGTGTACACAGCACTTCTACCTTTATGCTTATTTACACGTATATTTATTTTCCTTGTTATCCAGCAAGCAACTGGTAAACCCAGAGGACAAGACTTATTCTACACACACACACCCCCTCATTATCTTATCTTGAATATAATACATATGGCTTTAGGAAGGAGTTCTATACTTACTAGTCAAGTGTTTCGAGACTTTCAGTTTCAACTTCTCTCCATAAAAATCTTATTTTTGAAAGCTCAATTGTAATCTCTGATTTTTTTCCCTATGCATTGGTGACTCTGAACAAATGAAAGTCAATTGTCCTTGAAATCCATATTTCATAATACAGCAAAATAACATTTTGATGAAACCCCTCTTGACAGCTGTACTTTTAGTATGCATTACTTAGCAAATTATATAATGATAAAAGGCTACTACACATTTAGGAACTCTTTAAACTATATTTGCTTTTTTTAACCATAGTAGTATATGCATATACTTGAAAAAAAGAGATTTTAAAAAACTAGTTATTCCATACACAGCAAAGTTTGGCCTGGTCCATATGGTGTTAACCTAGGGACATCCTGCAATAATTCCCACCCTATTTTCAACCCCTCACATTCTGTGACCTACTTTTGTGAATGTCAATCAAGTAGCTATTGCTTGGTCTGACTTCAAACAGTTTCCTTCACTTCTAAACTTTCTCTTCAATGAGAAAAGGAAGAAAGCTCTAAGACCAAACCAACAGTTCTGATTAAATGTTTCGGGGTAGTTGAAACTGGACTTAAGGTTTCCAGACCAAACGCCTGAGAGAGTAGAAGTACTATAACCAAAATGGGAACTAGAGGAAGAAGGGTCAGTTTGGGAAGGAAGCACATGAGGTCAGTTAGACTGTCATTGAATCCAAGGTATCTGAATTGAGATGTTCAGGAAGCAATTGGAAATATGAGTCTGGAGGCTGCACAAGCAGAGATAGAGGTTTGGAAAATGTCTGGAAGAGTTACAGGAGTGGATGAGCTATAGATTCAGGAAAAAATTCAGGAAAAAATCTTGGAAATCATATTTCAAAGACAGTTGAAGAAAAAGAAATTAAACAGGACGAATAAAAAAAAAAAAAACAGAGTAAAAAGGCAACTGGCATTTAATGACCAGCACCAGGGGCAAGGCCAGATACTTTAAATATGTGATCTCATTTAACTTTCACCATTTGCTCTTGATATGAGCACTTCCAGTTATGTCCGCTGTGCAGGTAAGGCACCTGAGAATTTCAGTGACCAATGCCACAGATCAAAAGCTATATTCATCATGGAAGAACCAGGAAAGTGCAAGAAGAAAGCCAAAGGAAATGAGAATTTTAGTCAAGGGTGGAATCAAGGAGGATGAAACTCAGGAAGACACTTAGATAGTCAATGTCAAAGACATCTGTAGCCTTTCATTACCAGAGGAGTGATGTAGGTGGAAGCTAAATATAGGTTTGGTCCAATTGATAAATCACAATGAATCAACAAATTAGCTAATAACATCTGTGCAATGATCAATCTAGATGTTATATAGATAACAGACTGCTGTTACAACAAAGGTCATTATTACAGGGATTTAAACTCAATAAACATACCCGATAAACACCCACTCCAGAACATGGCTCTAGTAGAGTCTCCCGTACTTCATTGACTTGTGTTCCATTTTCGTTTGTTTTACCTTCTGAGAGATCAATCATGTTCTTAATATCTTAGCCCACAAGCCAATACCCCTTGACATAAATTGAAGATGATAATAAAAATTAAATTTTAATTATTACAATTTTAACTATCACCACTTAGAATTTGAGAACCCAAGTATCTATTGCCAGTATGCCTTCTACATTTATGGAAACACTAGCCGATAGCTTGGGTAATAAGAATAACGAGTAGTTATTAGGGCTCTCTATGTGCACTTTTATTACTTTAATTGATCCCCCAACAATTCTAAGAAGTTGGGGCTACTATTAATTGACTAATTTATTAAATAAATATTTTTCGAGCACCTAGTATATGTCAGTCAGTGTTCTAGATGTTAGGGATAAGTCAAAACTCCTTTCATTAAAATAATGTAGAGGAGAGAGAGGAGCAAAGAGAAACAAACAAACAAAAAAACCCAAATATATATAAAACGTCAGGTGGTTAGAAGTGTGTTGAAGGTGAGGTGGATAAGAAGATATATTTTAATTGAAAAATCGAAGCACCCAAGCAATGTTTGACTTGCAGAGGGCAAGGAAATGTTTATTAAGTGATGAGCTGGACGTCAGATGCTAACCCTTAGCATCAGAACTCCACAACAGTAAGTATTAAAGCCGTGAAGTTCAGCCTGAGTGCATGAGTGCACTTTAATGCCAGGCTTCTAGACGAAAGAAAGAAAAAAGAAACTTGGAAAAAGCATAATCACCCATATACGATCAATAAGGCAAGTGGTAAGTAAAATGTGTTGTATTATTCCTCCGGTGTTTTTCTATCTTTTCAGGTCTTTTGTTAAAAGAAGGATAAGAATGAGAATGAGAATGAGAATGCAGGGCGATTGTTATTTCATGTTAAATCCTGCTAGATCTGTAAGTCGTTATGACAACAAGTTAGCCCTATTGCCAGTTTTACATGAGGATGAATGGTACTTGGGAAGTACAATTGCCATTTTCTAGTGAAGCCTACGTCAGATAAAAAGGCAAACTAGAAAGGACAAGGAAGTATAGTTCTACAAAGTGACCTTTCAGAGTTTCCCAAATGCTTAATCATCTACATAAATTTTAGACATATCTTAATGGCTTTACTTAAGCTGGGAAAATACAACATAAAAGAAATTTGTACTTAGACTTCTCAATGTTTCCAACATTTCAAGTGTCAATTCAGATTATTAAGCACAGCCTGGATCAGTTGCCACAAAATTGATCTTTATTAGCATCTATGACCTAGATTTGAATTGATCACATTTTAATGGCTATGGCCAATGAGTTCAAATAAACACTCATATTGATGCTCAGTATGCATTTCCTTGATTTAAAGACATAAAATTGTTTTCTAAATAATAATTATATTTTTATAATCTTTTCAGTTCCCCAAAGTGTCCTATCCATTGTCTCACTTACTGAGATAAATGCTAGGGATAGGGAAAAAAAAAGGAGCAAATTTCCTAAGTCTACAAGTATATAGTTTTATAGCCTTCGGATAGAGCTTACTATTTTCAATACTCTCACCAAATTACATGTCCATAATAGAAATTTCTATTTCATAAAAGAATGTGATAAAAATTGATGATGTGGGCCAGACCAATCTGTCAAGTAACGTGGCATTCACAATGGCCTCAGGGCACAGCAGCTTTAAGCCATCCATCCTCTGCAATGTGTACGCGGAGAGGACATCCGTCATGCTGCGTGAAACTTACCATTTGGATGGATGAAAACTAGTACGAGACTCAATGTACAACATATATATTAAGTTAAAAGGTTAATTTTCTGACTTGTGGTCTGGATATTAGAGCTGTGGAAGAAGACAAGTGATCGTATGCTCCCTAAATGATCTTCCGGTGAAACCAAATAAAGGAAGTGAGAAAGGGACGTGTCCTTTATTTAGCTTCGTTAGTTCCAACCGTGGGGATGCTCAAGGTCACGACTTTCCCGTGTTTCATCAGTGGAGGCAGAACGGCCCAGTGGTTAGGCACACGACCGGATGTTGGATAGACTTGAATGATGGGGCTGCCACTTCCCAGTGGGATGAGACACTTAACTCTCAGCTATGGCTTCCTCAGTGAAATAGAAACAACACGACGTGAGGAATAATGAGAAAACGCCCACAAGTCCTGGGCACAGCACTCATATACTGCTATTAGGCTGCCCCGAGGTCTTTGACAGGAAACATAAAGTTGGAGCCCATATCCTCTTTATATGAGAGTTTCTTCCTGATACTGAGATTCCCTGGGGGAAAAAAAAAGTGTTGCCAGGAAAAGAGGCTAGGAGTGGACAAGGAAGGAAAAAACCCATTGAGTACTTTTATTTTTTTATTTATCTTTTTGCCATCTAAAGTGTATTTTATTTTATTGTTTTATTTTATTTTATTTGGGAGATTTTCTTTTTTAATTTACTTATTTTCCAATTACAGATGACAAGCAATATTATATTAGTTTCAGGAGTTCAACATAGTGATTAGAAGTTTCTAGATCTTACAAAGTGGATACCATGACAAGTCTCTGACTCCATAAAATAGTACTGACTATATTTCTTATGCTGTACTTTACATCTCCGTGATTATTTTTGTAACTGGCAATTTATATTTCTTAATCCCTTTCACCCTTTTCACTCATCTCCCTAACCCCCTTCTCATCTGGTGACCGCCAGTTTATTCTTTATATCTATGAATTTAATTGTTTTGTTCATTTATTTTGTTTTTTAGATTTCATGTATAAGTGAGATCATATGGCATTTGTCTTCTCCGTCTGACTTATTTCACGTGGCAAAATGCCTTCTGGGTCCATCCATGTCACTGAGGACTTTCACGGGCTGTGTCCCCATAATGCTATATATAGTGCACGATCCTCTTTAAAACTCTGAGTTAGATGCTGATTTCCACACTTTATTTTCTACACGACAAAACAGAGGTTCAGCAAATGTTGCAACTAGTTAAATGGGAAAAGTAAGAGTCAAATTGAAGTTTATCACACTCTAAAAACAATTGCAGTTAACATTTATTAAACGATTATGGTTCCCCACTTTACATACATAATCTTACTAAATACTTAAAATGAACTTATGAATAGGGAAACATATTATCTCTCTTCTAAACTAAGGAAACTGAGGCGAGGTTAAGCGACCACTTGAGAATACATGGGTAATAAGTTTCAGGGTCATCATTTAAACCAGTATAATTCTAGAAGCACAGACATAATTCATACAGGCCTCAAAAGATTCCGTCTTTCCCCTATGTGCTCAAGGAAGAATATGGTCTAGGGTAAAGAAAAATTCACACACACACACACACACACACACACACACACACACAAACATGCAAACACACACATACAAAAACACACAAACATACAAATACACAGAAACACATACTCGTGGTTAAAATGAGAAATCTACTAATTTGTCTTTGTCTTAGAAAAGCATTAGAGAATTAACTAGAATGGTGTGGCAACCAGATTAATTTAACATCCTCATCTTCAGAAGATTCTTATTAATAAATATGTTGTACTCTTCAGTGACAAGTTTTTCTGACTAACGTCCATGTACATGTGTCCACCCGCCCAGTCTCTCACAGGAAAGCATGAAGAGGAAGGGGACGGAAAAGGAGAAACACTAAACTATGACCCTAGGAAGAAGTGGATAAAGCGAACAGACATATTCCTCAAATGAAGGCTTGGACAGACCTTCAAATCTCCAGATTTAGGACAATGACTCAGCCCCAGAAGACCAAGGGGGTCATCGTGTGACCTGACACTCCACTCTCACTCCCACTTAGACACTTACAGCTGGGTACGGTGGCCCCCCACCCCAACAAGGGGGGGCCAGGTGGGCCTGCTCACCATCCAGGTGTGCCCAAAGCCGTAGAGGCTGGAAGCACACATTTTCTCAGGACCACCCTCTCCGTTCCCTCGTAAGAACTCAGCACGAAGATGACCTGGATCAGTCCTGAAGATTTCAGTGGCTTATATTTCTCCCACAACAGCTTTCTGCCGTAGGTACTATTATTATTACTGTTTTAGAGAAGAAATTGAAGCACAGAAAGACGAGGAAACTTGCCTGTGACATAGCTAAGTAATTGATGGCACAGGGTTCAGACTGAGGCAATGGGGACTCCAGAGCTCACTGTGCGAATCCTTTCTTTTAATGTTCCCCCAATTCGAGGCTCAAGAGCAGAGACAAAGGAATTCTTTCACATATTAAAGGTGTTTCTACATCTTTCCCAGGTCTCACTCCCACCCAACTACTTCCTATTTCCCCTCCCCCTCCACACACACAACACACACCTTATCTGTTTAAAACACAGAGCTACTCCTGTCCTGTTCACTCTTGTGTAAATGCAGCGAGATGCTCGATACGGAGGCCTGTAATCCCTAGCAGAAGTCTGATGACAGTCTCTTAGGTGAGAGAGCAAACATATTAGCTTTACGGGAGAATGTACTGATCGAGATAAAAATACACAGACAAGAGTGACCAACACAAAATAGCAAACAAAATAATCCTAATTCCAGGTTGATTACCTTTACAGAAAGTACACATCCACCGCTAGGTGCGCTAATAACAACAAAATCGAACAGTCAATTAAACATTTTACCTGCTCACTCACCTGAGATGCCGGGCTACCCTTGTTCACTTTATCCTTACCTCCTTTGAATCATCATGGCCAAGTCTGAGTATCTTTCTCATTATAATAATATTATCTGACTCTTGCAGTGCTTGTTTGCAAATCATTTGCATAAATAGCACCTCACTTCATGAACTGAATCATCAATACAACCCAGAAAAGTGGTTCTCCCATTTCCCAGATTAGGAAACTGAGCTTCTGGGAGGTCAGCTGCTAGCAGAACAGGAACCTGATCTTCTGATTCTAAACCCAGTGCTGCTCCCATTCCACCCATTTCGGTCCCTCAAAGGACCATCCCACATCCTTCCTTCTCCATCCTAGCCTTCTGGTCCGATACTCTTCTGTGCCATCACCAAATCTGCTACCTCCCAGAATTTAAAATAGTTTTCAGATGCTCACGCAACAAAACACATGCCTCTGTTGGATATGCCCCTCTGATACAAACAGATGAACAATCAAATTAGCATCTTTACTGTCACATACGTTTAAAAAAATCTATACGCATGGCCAAAAAGAGTGAAAAAGAGAAGAGAGAGACAGAGAAAATGAAAAAAAAATCTCAAGAATATATACAACGAGTGATAGGATTATGGTACTTTTCTTCACTGCAATACTCTACACTTTCTAGATTTTCTAGAATTACTATACATTGCACTGTTCGACATGGGGGGGAAATGATTTTTAAAATGTTAAGCAACAAAAACATTGAAAAGTTGAGTCTTTTGAAGGAAGGAAAAAAGAGGACAGGAGCCACTGGGGACTTACTTGCTTTGCCCAGTCCTGGGGGAGGCGCTGTAGATAACGTGGGTCGCAGAGGGCCCCAACATTCTCAGAGCAAGGAGCAAAAACGGAGTGGATGGCCCCGCTCTTCTGGGAAACAGCCACCTCTCCCTGAGGGCTGCCAAGTCTTTCCACATCCAAACACTCTGACTTGTGCTAACAGAGAACGCCTATCTTCTAAAACAAGTTTTAAAGATTGTTTGGATCTGGGCAGAGAGGGAGTTGATTTATTTGGCAGGCAGAGCTAATTATTTTGGCCTGTTTTGAAATCCCCCTGTTTCAAATCTCTGACTCAAAAATCATCTCGGAGGTCATCACACATTGTCTTTAAACCCAGATTTAAAAGCAAAATTAGAGATGGTACGAAAGGGCATAGCCTCTAACTTTAAAAAAAAAAAAAAAATGTTACTAACCTGCAGCGTCACTAACTGTGGTAGAGGAAAGTCAGGTCATCAGCTGTAAAGGTTTCTAGGCGCAACCCATGGAGCCTTTAGACCCAAATCAAACAACCTTTTTGTTCCTTCTTTGGGGCAAACCCACCAGTATATTTTCCTCAATGTGAAGACAGAATACTGGACACAGAAAAGGTGTTTTAATGTGAGTGTTTTTTTCATATGAGGAATTCCAACCTACCTCAAAAACACTCATGAAAAGGGAGAATACGGATTCAGAAAGTGAAATGATTTCAAGTGTTATGCTAACTGAATATCAAAATAATAAACATCCAAAGCAAACAGGCCAGTAGGAGCAGGTAATAAATCAAAATACATGTGGGGATTGGACCTCATTAGGTTTGAAAAACAGAACACTGTTGCACAAACTGGTTATTAGCACTAGGTTCTCTCTCTCTCCCTGCTTTTTTTCTCTCTGAAGGAAGCATTGTCAAAAAAAAAAAAAAAAAAACCGAGAGAAAAAAAGAAAAAGAAAAGAAAAAAAAGGAAAGAAAAAAAATGAAAAGAAAAGAGAAAAACTGGCACAAAGCCCCAATCTTTTAATACGGAAGTTCATTCCTTTATTGAACGTGTCTCAGCAAGTCGCCATCAGCTGTTATTTGTTATTAGGGACCTGTGTAAACCTTAAGGCGAGGAGACTGACTCAGGCATCAGAACCGGAAGAGAAAGTATGTGATCACAATTACTTTCAACCTCCTTCACGTTCAGCATTATGTGTTCTAGAGGAGACGGCAGTTAACATTCTCTAACATGAACATATTTGAGCACAGTGGGAAGCGAATTCTAAAAAGGAACAAGAGCAGCAGGTGGGCTGATGAACTTAGAGGTAGGCGAATACCTGTGCCCAGCGTGGGACTAGAGGTGGCTCTGCCACATAGCAAAACTCTACGGGGGTTCCAGAGGTGGGAGGAGGGGCAGGGAAGCCTGGGCATCCCTCTCAGGAGCAGAGCGACCACCAGGAAAAGCTGCTAGGCTAGGACTCCTTATGGGGAACAGAGGGAATTCTGTTCTCCAGCTCCACTGGGCGTATCCATAGCCAGGAAGGGAAGAATTATAGCTGGACATCGCAGTCTGCAGGAAGACAATTATTTCTGTTGTTCAGAAAGGAGCACATCCCATACTCAGCCCAGTTTCCACCAGTCCCTCGTGCTGTGGTAAATGTCCGTTGAGCACCCTTCCACCCTAAGTACCCTTCAAGTCCTTCGAACACCACCTGTATAAGTGGCTGAACGACAGAACTGACACTTCAAAGGCCTGAGAATTAAGTTAAAGGCTAATTTAGAGGCAGGACCAGCCTCATAGACCCAGCTACAATCAAGTTAAGAAAAGAATTGGATGTTAATTGGACTTATGATGGTGGTGATCTTTTTGTAATATAAACAAATATCAAATTATTACCCCTGAAACTAATAAAACGTTTTGTCAATTGTAGCTCAATAGAAAAAATTATTTTTAAAAAAGAATCAGTTAGACTACAAATGCTTCAACTGAAGCAAAATAAATATGTTCTCAAGGCACTCAGGAAATGAAAGGCCAGCAAGGGCTTCTAATCAACCGTGCTTAGTATTGAAATTGCAAAATTAGAATGGTAATAGTGAACTTTCTCTCTGAGATAAGCTGAGAACACCAAAAGCTAGTTAGAAAATGTTTATACTAGGAACTTATTGCTCTAGTATAGATTAATAGATTAACCACTTCAATGCCTCTGAAATGCTGATCATTTCTTACATTCTTCAAAGCATTAGACCTGTTTCTGCTTGCAAAAGCCATGTGCACTTTTTGAGCTTAAAAATCCTCTTTCGAAGGACTTTTGGCACTGTATAATTTTTACAAAATTCCTGGCAGTCCTCAGGCATGAATTCATAGTAGTTGTAAATGGACGTGTAAAAAAAAAAAAGAAAGAAAAGAAAAAGAAAGAAAAAATATGCAAATCTACTTCCTGTACAAATAGGCACAGTTGCCTTCCAACTCAGGGCTGATTCTGGATGATGTTCTTTTTCTTCACTGATGTACAAGAACAAAAAGTAACATAAATAGCATAACGTTTATATCTATCTGTCTGTATCATACCTATAATATCTGATCCAAACAATTCCTATGTATCTAGATACAGGTGAAAACATTTTATCTAGGTGTATATTTTATTTTTATTTTCTATATTACAGCTACTCAAACCCAAACCGAATTTTGTATTTGCGTGAAGTCCACAGCTTCATTTTCCTCTCAGTGAACAGAGACTTGGAAGACAAATGTTTGCTGGATGAAAGGAGGGATTAATGAGGCGATGCCATGTGCTGAATTTCCCAATGACAACGCAACGGGAGCAAGGACCTCTGGCTGTTTTATTGACCCTTTTCCTTTATCGAGGGAGTGACCAGTGCTCTTTCAAAGAGGAACCTACTAAGACAAACCAAACACATTGGGGAGTTTGCAAAGAAAATTTCAAACACGGGATCAACTGTCACAGAGAGATTTAAATGTATCCTATTAAAAGATGATAAAAACTAATCAGTTGAGATTTTAACGATCTAGTTCTGATTGTTGGCCACTGTAATTTGCTAGGTAGGAACATGACTTATCATTCTGAGGGCAGTTTATTAACATCCAGTTTCTGCTCAAGGTACCAGTATTTCTGAGTTATTTTGTGAGCTTCCAGGAGACCAGAGTAAAAGTGAAAGCAGTCATGTCCAAGTTGCTTATTATATTTCACGTGAGCCTCACCAATAGCCTTGGCATGTAAACTATGAGGAAGTTACATCTGACAACGCACATGCGTTATAACAAACCCACTAGTTATCCTGTCATTTGGCAGCTCCACGTCGGCAAACACTGGCATTTTCTTTTTTTTTTTCTCAAAATATTATACAACAAATCATAAGCCTGGTCTATTTTCTTTTGACTTGGTTTCTGTGGTTTTATTTGCGGCCCTTTGCTAGTGTTTGAATGTGGACGTGGAGGCCGTGGTAGTGACAACTCACTTCCCCTGCAGCCACGTGTGTCCATAAAAGGTACAGAAGTGATCTTGACTAAGGAAGTAGATGACTCTGAGCGAGGAGGAAAGCCAGTGTGTTCAAAGTATAAACTCAAAGGTATGTCCCTGAAGGAAAAATGCTGAACCTGTGGTCTTTACCCATCTGTGACTCAAGTCAGCACAGCTTCTGACACACAGATAGCACAAGAACAAATTCCAGTTTATGGAGTTTCGAAAATTATGTAACAGCCATGGTGCCTGGGATTGTGCCTCTTCCAAAGAAATCAGTATGACTTCAGACATCTCGATGTTTACTTTTTTTTGTCAAAATACGCCTGTGAAGTAAGACTGCGGTTGTAAAGATTGGAGAGATAGATCATCTCTCTCCTGTGAAAATCAGAACAGCCTTTTCTACAGGGCTATTTTACTCCAACTTCCAACTCCGTCAACTAGGGGGCCATCCTGTGAGAGAGCCAGCAGAGCCACAGCAGAGGAGTGGGGGAGCAAAAGCCCCTCGGGAGACCACCTGTTCCCACATCTCTGGGACACCACAAGTTTCATACCTAAGTAAATAAAATCTACATCTAAGAAGGGCCTTGGTTAGTGCATCCACTCTTCTCCCCTGGTGATTATTTAGGCTGCCTAATACGTACTGCAAATGTCAACCCAACTGCATGTCTTAAAGGATATCAGCAGGGATCCTTTCAAATGATGTGATTTGAGAATGGCGGACAAGGAGACTGAACTGCATCTCATTTACTAAAGAATGAATTTGTGCGAAAACAGACCTCTAATTAATAAACACATCGTTTGTGTTCCAGTTACCCACAGGTGGTTCTGGAAAACATCTCTGCCCAGGTCCCAGCTCTGGTATTTTTCTTTTTGTTAGTCTTCTTGGCTAATCCACATCCAGCCTTGCTCTAAACAAGTTTTCTTTTTTAACCAAAGTGCTATGCTAACTTCAGAAAATTCTGAGACTCTTCATCTGCAAGTGCTCCAACTTCTAACATCGGCACCTGGGAAGGCTCTCCCCATCCCCTGCCCACACCAGGAAAAACTCCATCTTGTACTACAGATGCCCGATAGCCTGAAATGGTCTTCTTCCCAGGTCACGTGAATTTCCCTACTGTTTAAAAGGAAGAGAACAACTTCCAGGATGTGATTACCCCTGGAATCCAAAATCAATTTGCTGGCTCTGTATAAAAATCGCAATAACTTTGTGATAACTATGCGATTGGTTCTACTTTGTTCTACTAAGGATGCCACATGTGGCTGATAATTTTATCTCTGTAACCAAATTGATCAGTCTTTCACTTCTGTGCAGTTTACTTCCAACTACTTTTTTCCCCCAAGAAATGGTTTCTGTAGAAAAGAGATAAATAACTCACACCTCTTCAGTGGACAGAAGTGCTCTTCACTTGAGTATCTACATAATTTTTTTTTTTTTTTTTACGAGAAAGAATATTATTCACAGAATCCAACTAAAAAATGTAATACCGGCTAAATTCCACTGGGATTGACGCCATTGGCCCAGATGGGTATAAGCAACTCACTTTCTCAGATCCACAGGGCCTTCTATTCTTAGCAGGTGAACAAGAAATAAGCAGCACAAAAGGACTAGCAAATCACTGTTAGTTCTGTGTCACCCAGAGTCAGTCTTCGTGGTATGAGCAGCGGACAAGTTCGCCAGTGCCTAAATTAACCAGAATCATCTGGGGCCTTGTTAAAAATTTAGATTACAAACTCAAACTTCAAAACTGTTGGGATGTGACCTTAAAAATGTGTGTTTGTACCAAGCGGCCCAAATGATTCTAATATACAAAATTCATCTTTGGAACCACTGGGATTCATCATTAGAGATAAAAGCCCCAAAACAATCCCCTTCCATCGACTTACATTAAGCCATTCTTACACTTAAAAAAATGAACAACCAAAACAAACAAACAAACAAATAAATAAAAAACAAACAACCATGCGTTGACCTTGCAGAACAGTTCTAAATTCCAAATCTAAATAAATACCTTCATCATTTATTTACTATCCTAAATTACCCATCTACAAGGTAATAAACCATCAATCGTGGGAAATCAAAAGCACTTTCTTTTTTTGCTTTTCAAATAACTGATTTGTTGTTTTCTCCTTTGCTTAAATCAATCCAATCATCTTTTAAATATAACCTTCAGGTCAACTTTTCTCTGAAGTGTTCCTTATCTTTCTCCTGCATGCCTAAAATGGTAGAACAAAGATGTGGGTAAACATTACAAATCTTCAGTCGATGACACAATCCCTTTAGTTGAATGAACATCTAGAATTTTCCAAGATCAAGGGCTCTCAATGGCCAGGGGTAGCAAGTAATTGATGACTATCTGATGAATGAGCCAAGAGGGAGAAACCAAACTCATCTTCTGCCCTTTAAAGTCTATCAAAAATCCAGTCTCAGCCCCATGGCAAGGGAACTAACTTACCATTCTTGGCTCAGAGGATGTGTTCATTCCTATTCTACCACCTTTATTTATTTACTTCTTATCTAGTTCTTCCTCTCCTTGGAAACCTTTCCAGATAACTCCAGTCAGTATCGACTTTTTCTTTTTTTCCTGATGTAAAGGGAAATGGCACTTATAATCCTATCATACATTTTAACACTTAAGAGCTAAGAGGTATCCTGGAGATGACCTAGTCCAGCTAATTATTTTCTAGATGAGAAAATTGATGGGAGAAAGCTAGGGAACTTGTCCACAGTCAGATAGCTGGGTATTTTCAGAACAGAGCTTAGAAGCTCAATGTTCCCACCCTGAAGTATTTCTCAAGAAGACTGTAGGCCTTTGGGAAGCTTAGGCTTTAGATGATAAATTATTTTTTAATAAATGTACTAGTACTTACTCTTTCACTGAAAGATTACTTGCCTTGGGAGGTTCTGCAGTAAACCCTTGACATTCTTAAAAGATATTTCCCCAAATCTCCATTAATTGTTAAATCAGAAAATCCGTCTATAGAATGCAATTTGGCCAATCCCCTTATCTCTGAAAAGGGGTTATAATATCCCAAGCTTAGTATGGTTGAAAACAAAATGCGAGAATATGTATCAAATAAGAAAAACACTGAGATACTGAAAAGAAGGGCAGAATCTTGGTTATGAGTATCAGACCTCTGGGGCTGAATCTAGACTCCTCATCTGCTAGCTGAGGAACTTTGGGCAAGTTGCTTCACTTCCCTGGGCTTTAGATTCCTCATCAATGAGAAGAGAGAATGATAATCACTAGTTTACCAAGTTTTTGAGGTGCTACAATGAAATACTGTAAGGGCTTAGCAAAGAGCCAAAGTCTCACCAGATAAGTGCACAGCAACCACAACACGAATGATTTAAATGAATGCCAGGATAAAGAGAGAGAAAAAAAAAAAGATAAACCACTATATGCCACAGGCCTTTTTCATTTGTGAACTGCTGTGACCATTCATTTGTGCATTCATGCATTCATTCATTCACTCCTTCATTCATTTCAATAGCAGTGAAGTATCAGGCTCGGTTAGAGGGTCTGAGGATTCAGCAGGGAACAAAGTAGGCTTGCCTTCGTGGGGGTTGCGTTGAGGTTGACAGCTAAATCTAAGAATGCTGGAGACCTATCGCGTCCTTATTCCACGAATGTCACCATCCAAATACTTCTTTTGAAGCTGCATTCAAAGCAAGTTAAAAGTTACTCATGAAAAGAGTTTGTTATTTTGTGATCACTTGTTGTTCTGGACTAAAACGAAATTTCAAAGCATGATTGATCTCATTTATCAACAACCTTGTCTACGAATTATTTGACTTCCAAAAATTAAATCCACCTTATGGGACAAATTTGTCCAAAACTAAGTACATTTGAAAAGAACGTATTATACATTTGGAAGAAGCCAGTTCCAAAAAGTTCCTACATTGGAGTAATCCTGTAAAACCATCAAGGTGACCACTTTCTAAGGGCCATTTGCATGAAAGTCTCTGTATTTGTCCTTTGAAAAAAATCATTGTACTTCAGAGTTATACAGACTTTTGTACAACGGAATGTAGGCTTATTTATGCTGGTCATGTAGCGAGCACAAAATGAGTAATTTATTGAATTGAACTGAGAGACTAAAACATGCTGGACTGAAATAGACATGTGAGTAGGGTGATAAGTCTTCTAGTCTAAGACACAGATGAAAATCTCCTTAGGGATACAGCCCTACCTGTAATTTATTTCAACATTATTCTTGTATGTAATATTATTTTTGGCATGTTAATATATTGTCAAAGAATTCCAATCTAGTGACATGACAAAAGCTGTATTTCATTTTGGAATGTAAGAAGTGTGAAAATCAATTGAATTATGTATCAATGACATGCAATAAGGATAACTAGTATATTCTGGGTAATGTCACTTTTCTAGACTGATTAGCAGCCTAGAGCTATTAGATTAATTAACAGAGTTTCATTCTTACTATTATAATCAGTTGGTTTTACTGAAATGGAGATAAAGACTCAAAGCTCTTTTTTCTTTTTTCCCAAAAAGAAAGAGTGATTTGCCAGAATCCACATAATTCAGATGATTAACTCCTTTTCTTGGCACTTGACTAAACCCATGAGTTTATGCTGGCAAATAAAATAAGTGCTGAAAGTTGAAGTCACTCTTTAATCTAGTAAATAAACCCACAGAAAATTCAGCCTCAATTACACTCTTTAAATTTATGACATATCCAGCATTGTAAAAGATGGTGACAAATACCGGTTTCTTACTGAAAATACATGATACATTCTATGAGTGTGCTTCAAAAATCAATAGGCTACTTACAGATGAACAAAACCATAGTGACATTTTTCTTTTCCCATTTGTTTATTCATTCATTTCAATGATCATATAGGAAGTACGAGGACAGAATAAAACTCTGCACCATATTGGTTTCAGGCACTATAGAGGATGCAAAGATAAATGGAATATAGACTTAGCCCTGGGAGAACACAGATTCTGGTACTCGACTGCCATATAGAGTCATATAGGTCGTTCCCTGAACAAAGCCTTTCAACCAAAAGGGAAAGTGGTATCTAAAATGCAGCTTAAACTCCTCTCTCCAGGTTCAAGGCCCTGACACAGGACCACAACAACCCAATAGTAAGAATAGTAATGATAGTAGTAGTAAGAGATAATATTTATTGAGTGATTACTATGTTCCACGCATGGTTCACTCACACATATTTACATGTTTAATCCACACAACCATCTGATGGAGCAGGTATTATTACTATCTACATTTTACACACTAATAAACTAAGCACAGAGAGACTAATTGACTTGCCTGATTTACAGCTAATAATTTGTAGTGAGTTTCCTCAAGAAGTATATATCCTGTGCCCCAAAAGTAAGACTATGTCAACAGAAAGTACAAGTGACATTAGGGAGTACAATCGAAATGCTCGGGAAAATTCAAAGAAAGAAAAAATGCTGCATGAGCAGGGCCTAGTAAAACGAGTACAATTCTGATGGGCGGGAAGGCGGGGCAGGTGACACCGTGTGGACAAACGCCCAGCAGCTGGATGCTCCGAGCGGTGAAGAAACAGTAAAGAAAGAAAGAGGTTGGACCCCCTCTCCTGGTAGGGGCATCTGTAAAAGCCAGGGGGAGTGGTTTCAGACTAGGAGCGTCACGTGATCCACACTCAGGTTTACAAAGATTTATAATCCCAGCCTATTTATACATATACAGCCTATTATAATTATATAATACAATCCATATAAAAAAGGCTAAACAGGTTTGGAGGAGGGGGGCAGAGAGAACAGAGCAGATTTGTCATTATGCCCAAATACTACTTCATTTATTAGCACTCCATTTTTACAAGACAATTTTCTTAATTAGTTCAATAAATTTCTCCATTCAAAGCAAAATATCCAGCTGCTGCTCTTGTGATTACTCAAGTTTCCATGTGCAAAAAAGGAAAAAAAAAAAAAAAAACGCATCCAACTTGTGATGCACCCTAGCCAGTGAATCAAGCTATCTGCTTCAGTTGTCTTAACGTCAGACAGGCAAAATAGGACCAATATGTAATTTTAATAATTTGGCTAATGCAATTTAAATGACCAAACAAGCCATTTTCGATTAACTTATTATTTTTTCTCCTTTTAATCGATACGGCCTGTTCAAAATTTGATTTTTACCTTTGACGGGCACGCTACAAAGCCTTCTGTACCAAACAGTGTTCAGTACAGGACTGGGGAAAGAGCAAGTGAGAGAATTTTTATTGAATCTGTGAGTGGGAGGGGCGATTACTGCTGAATTATTATAATCTTAAAATCATAAGAGGCCGGAGCAGTCATTCCGGTTCCTCTTTCCAGGGAGGGATGTTGCTGAAGCTTCTCTTACTAAAGATTCCCTCTTGTTTCTGTGTAAACATTTCCCATGGCATAGAGCTCACTGCTTATCTTGGACGGGTTGGCTAGCCAGGCATGCAGAAACTCCACCGACATAGGCAACGGAAGGAGCTAGGAATCTGGGGACTCGAACTAAAGAAACCGACGTATAGACAAATTAGTATCCAAAATATTCTAGAGAACTTAGTCTTGACTTGGGACAACACTCAACTCTGAGGGCTTCTGGCTAGAGGGCAGAAAACAGAAGCAGCTAGGGGGTTCCTAAGAAAGTTCCCCACTA
>NW_006431920.1:8207314-8235667 GCF_000325575.1 Pteropus alecto | reverse complement strand
TCCTGCTGATTCAGAGCAAGGTTTTGTGGGGTTGAGAAAGAAGGCGCAGCGGCCTAGGGGAAGGGAAGGGCAAATTCGTTCACAGAGGATTGCAGGGTTACAGCCAAAAGTGCTGGTCCCAGTGGGAACTGGAATGCTGAGCTGGAAAGAGAGACAGAAGTAGTTGTAGTTTCTGCACTAACAAGGTGTGTGTGGAAAGCTGTAACGCCATAGGCTTGTAGATGCCAGTGTTCACTTCAAGCAGGACAGGGATGCAGCCTATCGAAGTAGTTGTAGTTTCTGCACTAACAAGGTGTGTGGAAAGCTGTAACGCCATAGGCTTGTACATTCCAGTGTTCACCTCAGGCAGGACAGGGATGCAGCCTATAACAGCAAAACCAATACCCTACCTAGCAAGGAGCGGATTCTGAGGCCAACGAAGCACTTCCTTGGTCTGCACTGGCTGGGGCAAGAATAAGGCCAGCGCCTCCACGCAAAGCAGAGCAAAGCCATTCTGAACTTGGCCATGTGAAGAAAGAAGCCAGAGCATAAGTACTGCGATGTCCCCAAATATGAGTTCAAGTTTGCTCTGTGTGTGATTGTGTTCCTTTCTCTGCATTTTCCCAATGCTCTGCAATGAACAGAATTTGTTTCATGCATAACATGGGTTAATTTGTTTCATAGGAAAAAAAATCAAAACAATAATATGGTTTTATTTTTCATCCTGCTAAGAGATGAGTCGGAGAAAGCAGAATGAATGTGTCAGGTTCCAGCAAGTGCATCCCTAGTTTCGCTGTCCTTGGAGACTCCTTCCTATTTCCAAATAACAAGGTCTCCTAAATTAGAGCTGGGGTGCTGAGAAAGAGGGGGGCGAAAGGAGCAGGGGAAGGTGGAAAAGAAAGGACAAAACATTTGTCCATGTGCTGTCCATCCACTTGGGAAAATAATTTGCAAGATGTTTAATTTGTTTTAAAAGCGGGGAGGTGCAGAGTGAACTGGGTAATTCATGTTCCACAGTGAGTAAGTGGTCCTTGGAGGCGAGAGCAAGGAAGCCCGTCACAGGCACCTCGTTTAAAGGTGCTAGAGCTCTGGAATACAATGAGATGAATTTGATGGTCAAAGAAACAATTGATTCCACAGCGATCAGTTTATTTAACTTATAAAGAAAGAATCAGCCAACCCTACAGGGATTCCGTCTCCTGGTTTCTGCCTGTGTAGGTATTTTAAAGTTTATGTATAGTCCATGAAGTCATTTTCCCTTCTAGCTGGTGACCGACTGGAAGGTAATCTGTAGAATTGTAAGACACCAGTGTCTAAGTGATTCTATAAAAACAATCAGCCTCATCGCGCTGGCTTTAACAACGTCTTTTTGAAAAGCAGTGTTTCTCCAGTTTTTAAAGCAATGATGCTCCTTAGATATGGGGAGGGAAGCCTTACAGTAGATGTAGAGGCAATAATTTACATCAGGCAGCTGAACTATATAATCCTCTAGATAAAAGGGTATCCTTTATATTACAGGCTAGCTGCCCACAGCTGTCACAGGTAGCCAAAGAATCCTACATTTGTTAAAACAAAATTAATTGATTTTTAGAATGAAAAAAAAAAGGGCTTTGTTGGCAAAATCCTTAAAAGAAGTTTTTTCACAGGCAAGTGCTAATGAGCAAAACCAATCCATGTTAGAGTTCATGTCATTAATGAGTACTGCAAGGAAATTAACATATAATGTCACTAGAGGTGTGCTATTCCTCTTTGTTGCTAGTTTAGGTAAGCATGTCTCTCAAAACTGAGTATCAAAGCCTTTAAAATTGTGTATCTTTCAACCTAACAATTATTTGAAAATAATGAAGTTCTACATTTGAAGATTATGCTATGAGACTATTCAGGATAATATTAAAAGCACCAAAAGCAACCTAAACTTCTGACAATGAAGGACAGCTGAAGAAACTGGCACATGCAAGCAACGGAAAACTCTGTGCCACCAAAACCGATGTCATGAAGTTATGTTTCTTGATCTGGAAAGATTTTATGATCATGCCGCATGATCAATTATCTTGTGCATGTGTGTGTACATACATCAAAAAAAGTTTGAAAGTATAGAAACCATGATAAGCCTGGCTTCACTGTGTAATGACATAGATGATTTTGCTTGTCTTTTTACTTGCTTTCTATTATCACATTTTTCTACAAGCGACATGAAATACTTGTTTTTGTTTTTTCTTAACCTGATAACTTTGTGATTCATCGTTTTTCTTGAACATGGCTGAAAACCATATTTAGGTAGCTCAGTAAGTAGGGTCTCCCATGCTATATCCTTAACAGCTATTCACACAATACAACCAGAGTACAATTAATGTGAACTCTGACTATCTATAGTCAAGTGAAGTACTAATCAGATGAAATAAAAAAAAATATTAAACTATCTTCTTTAACCAAATACATAATAAATATGTAAATAAATCTAACATGTATATAAATCCTGTGAATTATACTGCAAAAGTAAAAGTAATAGCATCTCCATTTCACAGATGAAGAATACAAAGGATTAAGTAATTACTTTATAAGATGCACATCCCTATAAAAACCTTGGTCAACAGAGCCCAGGCTCTAGGCCACCAAGCCACGCTGTCTTCATGAGAAACTCACACAGGCATAGACAGATAAACAAAATACATTCTAAGACATGAAGACGGAAAGTTGATACAGAGGCTAAGTCTTAACATTGTGCCACATGTTCACAATGCCTTATCAAACAAAGAGAAAGACATTTTCATCTTGTGTGATGGAATGAGCTGTGTCGCCCTGTAAATTTCTATGTTGAAAGCCACGACTGTATTTGTGGACACCTTTAAGGAGGTGATTAAGGTTAAATGAGGTTATAAGGGTGGAGTCTTAATCCCATAGGACTGGTGTGCTTATAAGAAGAGGAAGGGGCATGGGACACCTCTTATCATACACGAGCTGAGAAAAAGTCCTGAGAACACAGAGAGAAGGCAACTATCTACACTCAAGAAAAGAACCTTCACCGAAACCAACCCTGATGGCACCCTAATCCTGGACTTCCGGCTTCCAGGACTGTGAAAAAATAAATCTGTGTTTAAGCCACCCAGACTCCTCATGTTGTTATGGCAGCTGTGGCAGACCGAGATATTTCCCAAACAGTATCATACGAAAGCCTCTCAAAACTTGTTTTTCTACAAAGTCAAATTCAGAATTAGAAAGCAAATAGAGTTATGATCATCTACTTTTCCTACATTATATCCTCATCCATTCACATATTCAACACTTAGCAAGGATAAACTAATTCTTCATCCTGCCATGCCAAACCTTAAAAATTACCTTATCCTCTCGGAATTCCTTAATGTAAGAATGGAATCACCATGCACTGATGGACCAAGCCTAAAACTTAGAATGTTATTCAAAACTTTCCCTTTCACGTATGCTCCATATCCCACAGGCCACTGTGTCCACTCTCGAGTTTATGTCATATGCATTATGCACTGACTGGGCATAGCAGATGCTTAAGAATTATTTACTGTTGAAATCAGTTGCTCTTCGATACTCTTAAATTTCCAAAATCCTTCCTTCACATCTCCTCCTCAATGGGACTCAGCATCTCCCTCCTTCAGGTCCTCACCTGAGCTTACTTATCACATGTTATAAACATTTTTACAGGACTGTCCACTTCCTTAGGCTGCAAACTGTTTGGAGAGGGAAAAGTACGTAGAAAGACATGAAGACCTCAGAAAGAGGCAGTATATTTGGAGATTTCAAGCCCATTAGGGGGAAAAGTTTACTGAAACCGTAAGGATTGCAATCAAAAACCAAATTTGATCTCATTTCAGAAGACTTAGGTTGAGGAGTAAGCTTGGGAATACAGGATCTGATTCTCCCAAGGCCAGCCTCAAAGATATACAGATACCATTCTGCTTTGGCGCCCACATTTTTTTCCTAGGATTATCCTCTCTTTAGCACAACTAGAAAGCAAGACTAAAACTCTAGACTTCAGATGCCAGTCCTTATTAATTTATTATGTACTTAATTCATTTGAACCTCAGTTTCCTCATCTGTAAAATGAAAAGCATGAACTAAATAAAGAAGTTCTAAGGTCCTCCCACCTTGAATATTCTCCACTTCTAAAAAGAGAGACGTCCCACTTCAGGAAGCCCAGTGTGGAAAAGAGGGTCTCTCTCTGCCTTGGTCAGCACCAGAGCCCAAATTAGCCCATCTAGCCTTCAGGCTGAGAAGGGAGGACAAATAGTCTCCATGACGTTTCCACCGTTTATAGCCCTACAAAGAAATCTTTTGGAAAAGGAACGTCTCAGCGTGGGCAAACACGTTATGTTTCCTATGTGCAACATTTGTGTATGGAAAACGAGTTTGCATGCTCAAGTAATTGCCATGGTAAAGCAGTGACCTCCTTTGTTAATTGGGGTTGTGTTGCAACCAACAGAAAACCTGATTCTAAATGGCTCAGACTTAAAAAAAAGAGAGAGAGAGAATTTTTGTGATTAATATGATTTACCAATTCAGGAAATAACTGGTTTTAGGTGCTGAAAGGTGAGCCATTTCCATTATAGCCACAGGGAAGCGACACCAAGGAGAAAGGGTAGGATGGCTGTGTGAGTTCCGAAGGAATGAGCACATCGCACCATTTGCAATGGTTTACTCCATCTTTTTTTGCTTTCATCCTTAATATATAAAGGAACTGCCTTCCAAATGTTTCATTGCCATTTCTTTTTTTTCTGCACACATTTGCAAATAAATATTCTGACTGAATCAGCATAAAAGCACGTACACAACATATAGATCATTAAAAGTTAACCCTTGTTCGATTGATTTTCCTTTTAAATCTCCTTGGATTTACTTATTGCATAGCATTTGAGACATCAGAAAGTTCTCATTTGGTTAGGCTGTCCTGTTAGGATGAGCTGACACTGTCTTTTGTAAACTTGGGTCTATACTTGTAACTTCCCTGTCTTATATCATCGGCTGTGATATAATCAAAATAAGAATAATTTGCTCAGTCACACATTCTATGACAAGTCTTCGGCCTTAATAATCAGAAAGTCAAAGTTTGTCTTGGCAAGGCCATTCAAAATAATGCAAAGTCCACCTCTTGACAGATGAATGTTTGACAAATTTTGAAGTACAGTCAGGTCACTGTTTACATAATTCTATAACTCATATTGTTAGTTAACTTGGAGAGAGGTTTCTTTCCTTCTAACAGTTCATCCCCAAGGAAAGTATGGTATAGAGTTGACAGCTAAGAAGTCTGGAGCCAGTCTATCTGGTTTCAAGTCATGTTGCTAGTCTATATGGCCTAAGGCACCTTCCCATGCCTCAGCTTTCCCAACTGTAAAATGGAGATAATAACAGACCTGCCTTATAAGGCTTTTTTGGAAGTAAAGAAATTGAAGCCAGTAGAGCAGTTAGTTGATGGTCATCATTACAGATATTTTTAGAAAACATGAATAATTTTTTCCAAAAGACATTCTCCATCGCCTTTAATTGATGCCTGCTAGGGAAACATTTATCGATTTTGAGATGTTATGATGTACACTTAGATTTAAAGAAAATAAAGCAATTGCTATATGGGATTGTTTGAAAATCTTCTCCATCTTTTCTGTGTTCTAAGACCCTAGACTTAGCTTACCTAACCCTACAGGGATTCTAAAATATCTAAAAGAGGGTACCAAATACCTTATTATGTAGAGTAATAGGTATAAGTAATCTTATAGTTTGCAAGTAATCTTATAGTTTGTCTAATCTAGAAGTTTACCATTGAGAATACTATCCATTTCTGAGACATTTGGAAAAGTGAGGGGAGGTTTCAGTCTGTCACAGTGACTGGAAGATGCCGCAGGCACTTGGTGCACAAGGACTTCGCAATGCTCATGCTCGCTGTGCACAGGACAGACCCAAAACATTTGGTAAATATTACTCAAAGAAGAATCATACTGCCCAAAATGACAAGGCTGCCCCTTTTGAGAAACACAGGGCCTCTGATCGCTTACTTCAGGGATACTGTTAGATGCCCTGGGGTCATCAGCCAGGGCGACATCGGCTCTAATGACATACATAGAGCTCATCATCTCAGAAAGCATCACGCTCTACGCATGTCCAGTTCAAAATGTTAGACAGCCCTTCCTTATATTGAGGCAATATCTGTCTTCTGGTCTTTGTTCTGCCTGTTGTGTAAAATAAAAAATACAACTTGCCAATCCTCACAACCAATAAAAAAAATTGTTTTTACAAATTATTATGTCAAGTTGCAGCTCTAAAGAGCACCAGATGTTTCTACAACAGTGGATCTGTCATTTCATGTTCTCTCTTTCTCTCTCAATAAAAAAAAAAGAGAGCAAAGCACCACAGTTCCAAAGGGCTGAGACCATATTCTCTCTGCGGCAAAATGCAGCTTTCCCAAATGGGATAGTAAATATTTTCTCAACTGGATTCTCATTAGCAGCCAGGTTCATGATTAATGAATAGCTCAGTTATGTCCACACACTAGCTCCAGGTTTAACGATTCCATTACCTTTAACTTATATGCTTAAAATCTACACAAGATAACTAGAAATCTCAATAACATAATTGTAGATGAGATCTTTGCTTTTTGCCCTAAAGTTAGAGAGGCTGGGAACAGCCCAAACCAAAGTCAAAGAACATGTCTACGATGCTGGATTGGAAAAGCCATTTATGTGACTTGGAAAGCAACTGAACAAGGTCGCAGAGCCAGTTTCCTTCCCGTGGTTGTTGCTCTTTTTATTAAATCTAGCAAACATAACAGCAAAGTGCCCAAATCATAAGTGCACAGTCCAGAACCAGATTTAATGGTGAAATCTTTTAAGCTCGCAGATAAAAGCTAGTTCTCATGCACATTAACTTTCTAGAATATTAATAAAAAAATTTACAAATTGACCATAATACTCAAACTTGGTAAAACTAAAGAGAGAGAGAGGAGTGGAGTTAGAAAAAGAGAGAACATACAGGCTAATATCACTTGGATATTTATGAAGGATTCAAAATAAAATAATAAAAACTTTCCTTTTTACTGAACACTAAATAAATGTCACTTCTTAGCTGAGACTTACATACATTCCTATTTAATCCTAAATATACTCATTATCATTATTCCCATGTTATAGAGTAGAAAACCAAAGTATTAAACTTAAGTAACCAGCCCAAACACATTGTAAGTGACAAAATTGGGATTAAAATTCAATCCCTATTCTAAAGCTTTTAATCACTATTTTCAATTAACAAATAGAATTTGAGCTTCTATATATCAAATCCACTGCCATCTTATAGGTTTGTTGTCCCCCCACCCCCACAGATACAAATAAAGTTGATGGTGTATTATCAGAAAAATCTACAAATACCTTCAATCTCATAAAGACAGCAAGAAAAAAGTCACACAAATAAAATACTTGAAGTAATTTGACAAAATTTGAAATTTGTTCTATCTGAGAAATGCTTAAAACTTGGTTATATGATATTAAGAAAACATACCTCATAGCATACTTAAATTATGCCCATTAAAATCGGGCATAGAATAAAGATGCTTACAATCTACACTATTATTTATTACCAGTCTGAAAATTCTGACCACTGTTGTAAGATAAAAATCAGAAATAAGAGGTCGAATTCTTGGAAAGGAGAAAAAAATAAGTGCTTGTAGTCAAAAGTATTAGTTCTCTAGAGAGCCCTGGAGAGTTAACTGAAAACCTATTAGTATTCATGAGACAGTTCAATAAAGAGATTGGATGTAAGATAAACACAGAAAAATCAATAGCTTTCCTGTAGATCGGTGATAACCAGCTAGAAGATATAATGGAAAATATTGGAAAAACTCAATAGGTTTGTGTTTTTCAATTATCTGTAGTAGAAGTCAACAATCTACTTTTGGGAAAGTTCTTTTTACTATATCTATTTTTTAAAGTTGCAGTAATAGTTGTGATTTTTATAAGGTCAGACATTACTTTTCTTCAATAAATGACTTTGTTTCTCTGGAAGATTTAACAATGAATTTTGAAAAAAAATTTCGGTGCAATTGCTAAAATCATAGTGCAGGATTCTGGCCATATCAACTACCCATTTAAAATTATGAGTATAAATAGTTATAGCTACAACATTTTGTAAATGAGGATCCCAGAATCCTTCATTAAGTTTAGAATAAATTATGTACTCGGGTTTATTTTCGCTATGGTTTAGTTTATAGTAGCCATTTTTGCCCTGTGGAGGATAACTTCCTAAAAGTAAAATCATTTGAGACCCTCGGGTTGTATGTTTCAAACTTTTTCTTTTTAATGTTTTTCTTTCATCCATGCAAAGATAACGTTCTCACTTATAAATAAACATGAACTCCTTTCTTAAAAAAAAACACATTTTTATGTTGTTTTAATGTACCCTTGCATTAATTCTAATGTTAAACTCCAGGATACAAATAGAGAGGCAGATCCCAAAGAAAATGCTACAGAGAGAAACCTGGATGTTCAAATATTACTTTCAGCTGCACTTCTTTGCTGGCACCTCAGTTAGAGACAGAGTAATGAAATCTCAATTTTTCCCATTAGTTAATTAGCACCTTTGCATCTTAAGTACTAGGAGCATTACACTGTTAATTACTTACAAGTCTGCTCTCAAGAATCAGTGGCTGCTTTTTTTTTTTTTCTTATGCATAGGCTTGCACAACTCTTAAAAAAACAAAATTATAAAATATTCTTCTCTGCACAGGCTAAATATTACAGAATGAAATGCTCTAACAGCTATAGGTAAGTTCAGCCAACTGGTGCCCCTGTATTGATCTCTTATTTCTCCCAACACTTTTCTTCTAATCCTCTCCATAATTATATGAACTGCTAGAGCTTTCCTGAAGCTGTCAATTCTTCTTGCATCCATTTTCAAATGGCCAGTGGAGAAGCAGTCTGGGCACTGGATCAAACTGTCAGTGTTCCACACTCCCAAATTGACAACCCTCTTGAAGCCTCCTGGCACATCTGTCAAGGGTCTCCCAGGGTTCTTCAAAACTCTCCCCTCTTGGAAGAGAGTAAGGAGGGTGGAGGAGCCAGGAAGGTATTGATCCCTTCTTTTAACATGGTAATTTGCCTGGGGAGGGGGGGCGCTGGAGGAGTTGCTTCAGTCATTGCCAAGCTGGACACTTGAAAAGGAAACAGTTTTTCAAAGTGGGGATGTCTTTTTCAAACACTTAAAACTGAAAACAAATGAATCTAAGTATCAAGTTCACAGCGCAATGTGAAGGAGGTTGGCCAAATAGAAATGGGAGAGCTCATATATTGAAAAGTGGCCTAAAATTACTTGATGGTAACAAGAAGTCTGAAAGTTTGAAAGACAGTTTAAACTTTTAAGGCCTGTGTGTGTATCACAACCAATTAGAAAATAGCCTATTGAGTTACATTAATCTTGGGAGAAAAATTAAGGTCGATATAATTAAACTGATGTAAAATATTAATAAAATTGATATTGATGAATGCTTGACATCTTCATAAATAATAAAAACGGAAAATAAAATTGATCGTTCGTTTAATTACACCTCTAACTGGCAATACACTATGAAGGCCAGACAGAAAAAAAGGAAGGGGGTAATAGCTCCATTACTAAAGTATTTTTGTCTAGTACCTTTGTCATCAGTTTATTATTTCATCAATAAAACCTACAGTACAGATAAGATTGCAAGACATAATTAACTGTGCAAAGATTGCAAAGTATGATGACCATCTTAAGTTTGTAAAATGAATTAATCGAAAGAGATGATTTGCTCGTAATTTTCAGGTCCTGTATTTCTAGGGATATATATTGTCAGTTGTGAACAAACAAGCCATATGAAAGAGAAGGCAGCTCTCATAATAAAGGAAGCGCTGTAGAAAAAGCAATAGTTGGGAAACCTGGCATCTTAAATCAGGGAAGTTCTTAAGGACAAAGGCCCCTGAGAAAAGCATTCTTGCCTGAGCTGCGTCTTAACTGATCAGGAGGTTGGCCCATATTTACCTGCCATGGTATTATGGGAGGACATCAGTATTCTGTTAACCTCTGACCCCTGGGATCTGAAGCAGACAAAGGACCAATCTGGAGCCCTGGGAGAACACAGCCAAATGTCAAACAGCGGGGAAGGGATTGTTAGGGAAACGTTTGGCTTGGGCTCAGCCAGCTTCATTGGGGCAAACTGCTATTCACAGAAACGAGCCATCAAGAGATAACACCACAAAATATGAATAAAATGGAACCTTTTTTTGCCTTTCTTCTAAACTGTTAGCTTTATGGGACTTCATGTTTAACAGTATGAAAAAAACCCAATTTGCTTTGAAGCGCATTAGTCTGTCTCCCATCCTAATTATTGTTTACATTGCCATTTGCCTTCTATTAAGAATTGAATAATTACCCAGTACTTCATAGTTTAAAAATACAAGCAAACAGGATTATCTGGGTAATTAAGAAACTGTACCATAGCTTTGTACCGCTGCAGAAAATATCCATACATGTAGGGGAGATGATAATTATCAATCAACTTCCTTCAAATGGCCCTTTAAGGATTTGGGGCAATTTGAGATCTGTAACTTATTAAGAAGAGGTTACTAAGATCACCTTTGAGAAGTGTGGGTCTGTTTAAATCCATCGTTAGAAACAAGAGCCAGATAAGCAGCTGAATTTTCTCATCCGCTAATGACACCAGAGAACGCACCGAGTACAGAGCCTTCTGCTGTTCTTTAATCCTAATAATCCATCCCAAATGGACTTTGAACAGCACCATCAAACTCTGTCAGACCATGTGGGGCTAAGGCAAAGCTCTTCCACATTTAGATGTTGTCTTTGCTGACCTCCACTTAATTACACCGTGAGGTCTGGCTATGCCCACGTTCTGCCCTGTGAAATTAGTTTGAACTCAAGACTAATTGAACTTCAAAAACATTTCATGCATTGTCCTCTTCTTCTAGTTTATAGAATACATATGATCACGGCCTTCTGAGGGTAGTGCTGATTTCAAGCAGAGAGTGAAGTCTGTTGGGCAAATTACGCAGTGTACTTGCGATTCCATTCTAGGGGAATAAAGCAACGGTTAAAGGAAATTTGGAGACATTGGGTGGCATGGAAAGACAGTAATTCCCAAAGTGAGTGTAATAAGGAACAGAATTATAGTCAATATACCCTTTAAAGAAATTTATCTGCGGCATAAGTGAAAATAAGGGACTTTAATTGTGATTCTGGGTATGAAAGCTGATGTGTTTGTCCATAGGTGTAGAAAAAGATGAAAATACCAATGGTGGTTTGTAAATTACCCACTTTCAATATCTGTTTGTTGAAGGAATGAATGGATTCCAGCCCACTAGTGACCTAAAGCCTATCTTTGGAACTTCCTGAGATCTGATCATTCTTTCTCAAAGAATTTTATCTTTTACTTTACATTTTTTTAACTCCTTTGTTGGGACACTTCTAAACATTCCTAGCATAATCTGAATAGTGCTACCTCCTCCCACCTCAGAAAGAACAGCAAGATTCCAGCTGAAGCTGTCACTAAACAGACAAACCAAGGGATTCACCAACTGCTAGGTTTCTTCCTAAAGGTCAGAATAAAATGAGCAGCAGGAGCTTGAGTTGTTTTTCATGGGGCAAGGGGCCGGGGAGTGACAACTGACCGCATTGGGGCTGGGGGTGGGGAGGGGGGACCTGTTGCACAGAAAGAGCCCTGGGTAAATAGTCCACTCTCCTTCTCCATCCCCAATCTCTGGAAGCATTCAAATCAAAATCGAATTAATTTGCATGGCCTCTAAATCATTGGGTTCTGCATAAACAGAAGGATATTTTGGCTGGAGTTTCCAAAGGAAGCCCTCATTGCCTTTGTGAAAGGGGGGAATGGGTGTGTTGTTTTGCAAGAAGGCGAATACAGAATATGCAAATGAAGAATCTGCTGCCTGGAAAAGCAACCCCAGGCAGACAGCTGACGACCCACAGTCACCCAGAAAAAGCTTGGTGTCTCCAAAGGGAGTTGTAAGCTAATGACAGGGTGGTTTCCCAGGAAGCCCAAAAAACACCCTGAATATTCATAGAATGTCCATTTAGTCAAGGACTATTCATTACCCTACAGATCACGGAACCCAGTGACCTCACCTGCTCTCCTCCCCAAAACAGCTCAGAGGTACCAGCTGTAAAGGGATACAATGAGAAAGGCTTTATGCCCTAAGTGAAAAAGATAGTCTCTCCGGGTCTTGAGGACAGCTGAGGCCTTCTTTAATCATTCCTTCTCACAGGCACAATAAAACTAAAGAGAGAACTCAGCCATGTTATTGGACACAGATAAACAGTTTTGAAAAAGCCAAGAGCTATAAATTGCTCTCTAATTTTACCGAAACATCTAAAAGGTTGAATAAAAAAACCCGAAACCTCCCAGATTCTGAAGCAGTTTTCAGAGCTTTCTTATTTCATTTTAATTTTAAATGTACCAACAGCAAGACAGTAGCACACTCTATGTACCTGCCGGAGAAACTAATGGGCTGATGGACCACTACAGTGGTTCTCAAACTTTTGAGTCTCAGAACCCTTTTACGTGCCTAAAATATCGAGGGGGACAAAATGTTTTTGTCGATATGAGTTGAAGATATCACTAAGTATCATCGCAAATTGAAACTGAAAATGTTTTTAAGTAATTATTTATTAATTATTTTTAAATACCAATAATAAACACATTATATATGAACCCAAATAACGTTTTAATGAAAAAATAACTATATTTCCCTCAACAAAAGAAATTAGTGAAAAGAGTGGTATCTACTTATTTATTTGCAAATCTCTTCAATGCCTGGCTTAATAGAGGACAGCTCATATTTGCTTTTGTACTCAATTTGATAAGACATCACACATCAGGCAGCCTCTGGAAAACTCCAGGTATGAGAGGAAGAGAAGAAAAGGCAGATAACATCCTAGTGTTACTAAGAAAGTTTTAACCTTGCAGACTCCATGCAAGAGTCTTAGGGAACCCAGCTGGAACACACTTTGAGAATCACTGCGTTAGTGCAATAACTTGGGGAACCGAAGATTTGATCAATACAGACAAGAACAGCTATTTCATACCATCCCTTACCCTTTATTTGTCACCATCACTCCCCTCAAAACAAGAAACCTCTACTCTGCAACTAACTGAACGGCTTTCCTTGTTGAAAGCAGTCAACAGCCCATACTGGCACCATATTTCTATTTAACAGCAATAAAGTTAACAATAACGATTTTTACTTACTAATGATTCTAGGCACTGTGCTAAACCCTTTATGCATACATGCTTATATGTGTGTGTCCTACATAACAACATACGGTTGACATCAATTTGCAAAACGTGAACTTGAGATTAGGGGGTTAAGTTAGTATCCATGATGACTCATCTGGTTAAATAGCACAACTGGAAACTAAACTCGTCTCAAACTCCAAAGGCAAAGGTTTAGCCATTTTGTACTGAAATAACTCGGTGTAAACTCACGAGCTGAACGTTCAAGCACAGAGATGATTCATAAAAATGATGAAAATACTTAAAGGCTAATTGAAGTAGGAATTATAAACAAGGACCTCATGAATACATTACTCACATACAAAGATTTTGATATATCGCGTTGACTCCATGAAACATTACTCCACCAAATGAAAGTTTAATATAAAACGGACCACGATTCCTTCCGTATTTATTTATTCACTCATTTAATGAACATTTAATGAGACCCCACCATGTTCCATAATCGTTTCTGCTGTTACTTGTCTGGACACCACTCCTCCGTTTACGTTCTCACGATAAAGAAGTTTTACTAAATTCGCTTGTCCAAGATAAAGCCAGAAAAATTACAAAGCAAAGTTAATCATTAAGTTTTTTTAATAAAGTTATGGATTAAAGTGTTTATTTAAAAATATTACCAGGAAAAACGAAGAAACTAAATATCTACTGAATGAAGAAGTTATTGTTTCTAACATGGAACGATGTCCATGATCGTAGGTGAGTATTATAAAACCAAAAGGACAACTAAGAGGATAATTCCATTTCTATTAATATTTTAATACATGTAATAAAGATATATTTGGGTTACCTGCCAAATTGTACAGTGGTAACTCATAAAAAAATTAGAGTTAAGCATGAAGTTCTTTGATAATGTTAAATTCATCAATTAAGTGCAAAAAAAAATCACTTAAGTAGTAAATTTTAATGATATGAAATTCAAATTTATATCATGACCACCTTTGCTTTGCACAATAGCGACTGAGAAACCATTAAATCAATCCTTTTCCTAAAGACTGGTATCTTAAAAGAATAATTATATCTTAGTTCATTTTTTAAAAAGGTACAAGGAAGCTCATTTAGACTAGAATAAGTCATCAAATCTTAAGTACTATATTTGAAAATCCCTCACTGAGATAATTCCTATGTGATGCTTTGGTGAACCCAAAATAGAGACCATTGCATTATTCACACTCAAAAAGAAGTCCAGTTACACAAGAAGAAGAAATAAAGTATAACAGAAAAAGGACAATAATTAAACCCCGTTCTTCTCATATATGAAGAACTGCATCTTTCAATGATCACAGCCACGCTTCAAAGCCAGAGATAAAAGCAGGTATGTGTTTCAAGCAATTGAATCTTAAAGACATGATTCAAAGGTAGAAGAAAATTTCAAAACTGGAAAGGATATGAAACAGCATCTCTCTGAACTATATTTTAAATGCTTCCTTTCCAGCATTTCTTTCTCCTAAGGTCCTTAAGAAAACAAAGCAATCTTTTTTTTTTTTTTAGCAGCTGTTTCTCTTTTTAGAGCACAGATTTGAAATATTTCTATTTTACAGCCATCAAAGTAGTTGTCTTATTTTTTTCTCAGAAGAGCTTTTAATAAGATACCTTTTGCTGATATGAAGGCATCATATGTGTAATGACATATAATAGAAGTCCTGCATATATATATGACCCCAAAGAATCTATAGCAAAATTGTATATTTCAGCAAGGCCTGTGTCTGCCTGGTTACATTTTTGTCACAGTCGTGATTATTTACTAGGCCTTAAGAGTGACTCTATAAGACTGTTTTCTTGTTATTAGTTTTATATTTCTATAGTCTCTCTGAAAATATTGCTTATTAATATTTCACGAAGAGTAAATCTGTGACTTTCCTTTCATTTTTCAGCTTTTTAATTAAACAAAAAAATAAGTTCATAAAGAATTTTCCCTCTCTTCCTTCTACTTATTATTTCCGAGGTAATGGAAACAACCCTGTCAAACATCTAGGACATTTCTTCAGTGCGTGTGTGTGCATGTGTGTGTGCGTGCGTGTGTGTGTGATGTCTGGGATGGACTTTGTTTCCTTTCTCTGACAATCTGAGGAGGACTGGTAACTAGACTAACTAGGCTGGTTTCTTATCCTCTGCACCCAGTCACAAAGCTAGTGCAAACTGCCACTGCGAACTCCGGCCAGCCATCCTCCTGAGGAGGACAGATGAGTGGCTGACACTCTTTGTTGTCCCGCTGAGATTTGCTGAGACTCAGTCAAACCGGTTCAGAAAATGCTATTCAAAAACAGAATGAACTTGCGGCTGCTTCAGAGGGCAAAGCGGCTGCCACCCTGCCGCCCTTTTGACGCGGCCCTTCATCCTTTCTCTCCATTAGCATGTCCTGCTTCGAAGTAAGAACTCCAAGAGGAAGTGTAGTTCTGTCCCCAAGTCCCCTTGAGGACTCCCGCATATGACCAGGGTTATGCTTAAACAACAGCACACCCCAGGCCCCCACCCGCCCTGCCCATTTTTGCCCAGGGATCCTTTGTCAAACATTTAAGATCTTAATCAATCTTCACTCTGACCTCCCAGACCCCAAGGAAGATGGATGAGGAAGTAGGTGACCTTTCACCTGTTCTTCTATTTGTCCTGCCAGAGTAGACCCATTGAAAAGACAATTGAGGAGGAGCCTGCTGCCAAAGTGCTGAAGACTTAACAGTCTTCCATTATATCTCTTCTTCAGTTCTCTTTACACCCTCGTTTTTTTTTGTCCCACCCCCAAATTACTTTTCTCTCACTCAAAGTTCTCTTTCCTACAGGGGAGGAAAAAAAATGACGCTCTCCAAATACAATTTGCAATATGAACTGGGAAAACAACATTATTCTTTTTTAGGGCAA
This sequence comes from Pteropus alecto, assembly GCF_000325575.1. Classification (NCBI taxonomy): domain Eukaryota; kingdom Metazoa; phylum Chordata; class Mammalia; order Chiroptera; family Pteropodidae; genus Pteropus; species Pteropus alecto. The sequence continues at coordinate 8,219,547 of NW_006431920.1, read as the reverse complement.
GGCAATGTTTCCTATGTTTAACCTTGACTTCCAAGCGGGGCTGAGAGATGAGTTCCCTTTTACTACTTCAACCCAACACTTTTAAAAGTCATCAGAAGAAAAGTCATCAGCCATATCCTTGGGAAGAGCAGAGGATTTAAAAAAAAAAAACAAAAAACTAGCATTAACATTGGTTTTGTGCTGTATAATCTACTCATCGTACACCACCGTGTCCTCATAGCAAGTATGTAAGCCAAATACAATTATTATTAACCCATTTTATAGATGAACAAACCAAGACTCAGAGGGCTTCATAAACATGTTCAGGGTCATTCAGCTAAGTGACCAAGTTGAGACACATTTCCTTGTCTTGATGTTCTTTCTGTTTCAATTGGATGCTTCTCTGATACCCGCTAATGATGTCAAGGATGGAGACAACCATTGCTATTACTCCTATAGTTTCTACAATCTTGAGTCATCTTTTAAAGTTTCACTCAAGTTTGGAATTTAAGAATCTTTTGTCATTGTAGTTATTCCTTCCTTCCTAAATTCGTGAGAGACTCTTACTTGGTAGTATTAAAAACAAACAAGCAAGCAAAGTGCAAGGTTTTGTGCAAAAAGTATCTTATTGAAAGAGTTAATCGTTCTGTGAGTAGCAACTGCATAGCATGTGAGGAAACGCCAAAGATTCTTAAAAGTAGCTCAACCGACCTTCTCAATCTGTTAAACATCCGACCTTGAGTTGGAAACAGTTTGCTTAGAAATGGACTGGACCTAAAACATTGAGCTCCTCCCCTTCCATGAACCACATGATTGACTAGGTTCCCAAGATTATTTCCATAAAGCAAACCACTAACATGTTCAATTGCCTTTACATTCACTCCTCCCTCCATCTTTTTCTCTTTTCCTTCTAATTTAGGTTGTAAAACTGTCAGGAGTTTCTCACTGTAGCAATGTATGAGTTACCGGGCTCTGTGACAATTGAAAATCAATGACATTGGATAGAGAGATGTAGTAATGCCAGACATGTGAACATTTGAGCAGAAAATGGAAGACAATGATGTTTAATATATACATATATATATATAAACCTTGACATGTAGAGATGTGTAAGTCCTATCTTACAAAAAATGAACAGGCAGAATAATTTATTCTAAAGTGTGATATGTTGTCACTGCCCTGTTCATTTCACTATTCCTTCTATGATTATTCTAATTCAGGTGCCAATAACAGTGTACTTTATTATAGTAATACCAGAACATACTTCAGGGTTTCAATTTGATACAGTTTATCTAGTAGTTGCTAAGCCAACAGAAACTAAATGGTAAAAACATCCTTTGAATTCTAACTTTTAAATTTTTAAGTTTACAAATTTACCTTATTATTTTATGACAATGAAAAAGGCAGGCAGCCCTTATTCTGCTTTATTTACAATTAAATAAAAAGACATTCATTGTTAGCTACTCCTAGAAATAACTAAAGCAAATCAGGAAAGACACTTGAGGAAAGTATAAACTATGAAAGGAGAAACGCATAACTTTATGAAAGCAAATTACCAAAAATGCCAATTTTTTTTTTTAGGTTATAACTGTTGATTTCCAGTTAGTAAAGTGGATTGCCCCATAGTTAATGCCAGCCTGTCATTAAGATAGTTGAAATGCCAGACAAATTGTTTGGCAGTCAGCTATTTCAGGGTCTTTAATCACCAAATCAGATGAACCATGGGCAACTCCGTCTACAGCTCAACAATTACCCTGAGAAAAAGATTAATCTGATCTATTCCATAGATGGGACCAGAGTTCCAGAGTTTAGTAGTGACCATAATAAGATTGGCAGCAGCAGGCTATCGATAACCACTAAAAATAAATGCCAAGCAAAAATTTAAAAAGCCTCGGATAACTGATTTTTTTAAGCCTTACTCCACATATGATGTGAGCTATCCATATACAGATAAATTTCTCTCATCTCTTACTCAGAAATAAAGTTGCTATAAGAAAAAAACTTTCAAACTTCCCAGTATTCCAACAGAAAGGGGACATAAAGGAAGAAGGAATTGCATACACCAAACTTTAGGTGAGAAAAAGGAATCACTTTAGTAATATGATACATACAAATCAACATGATAAAAACACCTAGATTTCTTCAACACCTCAATAACCAAAATGGATCACAATTTAATATTGCCTCTGCCCACAGACAGATCAAATAGAAGACTCTTACTAGCTCTTTATCACCTCCTTGGGGAAATAAAGAAGTCTTTCCTCAAGATGGATTTCACTTAGGGCCCCTTATCAATGGGTGCTCAGTGGAACCGATGCGCTTAAAACACTCTGTTGAGCCTTGTCTACACTGCTCCACAAGCAGGGAAAACTAGACTTTCTTCATAAGGCTCAAAGGAGTGGGAACAAAGCAATCCTAATTTCACATGTAAATTGTTCATATACATATACACGCGATGAGACGTTTGCCATTTACCAGGGTTCGAAAAGGAGTCCACTCTCTTTAAGTATGGATCAATCACTCCCGTTCTTCAGCTCGTTCATTCACATTTCAGAGGGCACATCAAGCCAGTTCAGGTCTAAGAGCCGGTTAGCAAGTGTGTTTGGCCTTCTGCTGATTACAGCAGCGTCATTTATTTTGTCAGCGTTTGAACCATCTTAGCCTTGCCACCTGGAGCTATAGCACTTACTCATTAGACGCCTCTGTCCCACCACATCCCACAGGGGCTGCTAATTACTGGCTTTACTCCATTTAGTCTCATCTCTGATTTAATTACGTGCACTAAGCCCCAACGAAAAGTACAATATGGCTCGTCTTACCTTGGCATTCTCCGTTCCGCTCTTCATGCCCAGCATTGCATAGGCAGTTGCCAATGGGTACCAGCCACTCGCCATCTGCCCCACAGTACATTTTTGGCACATCCTTCTCTTCTGAGTTGTTGACACAGGAGCCTCGCACTTCCACCAGTGAAGACGTATCAGCCCCTGTGATGGTGTCTGGAAACTGGGCCAGATTGCGAACTGTGAGCGGACACTTCTTGTAGAACACGCGGACCGATACCAGGGCAATGCAGGCGCCCACATCCTGAAAAGCCAGATAAAACCCCTTCTTGCTCAATGGCCCCACATCTCTGATCTCAGTGTTTAGCTTCATGATTCTGTCGCCAATGTCCACCTGGGTGAAGCTCTCGTCGGCGGCAATGGTGTCGATCTTGGCAAACTGGCTCTCTCGGATAAAACGCTCTTTGTCGTTGTCTGATTCATAGTAGTAGAGGTTAAACGTCTCCTTGCAAGTCCCCATGACACCCGGAAGACTATTGCAGTCCCTCAAGGTGAACTTGATCTCAATGTACACCCTCTGAGCCCCTTCTCGCGTGATCCAATCAGTTCGGAGCCAGTTATTCTGGCTGGGTTCCATCACGTTGCACACTTGGTAGGTTCGGATGGGTGTATTTTTTTCATCCATAATACTCACTTCCTCCCACTGCAGAGAGCCAAAGGAAATGTATCAATTACAAAATTTCATCATGCAGCTATCTGTCAATCCTACTTTACTCCCATAAGAAATGGTGATTTTTGTTCCAACAAGAAAACTGCTGAGCACCAATCCTCACTAAGAAAGCATCTTAAGGAGATAAAACGGTATTTTATTGGGGAAGTGTTTTTTTAATTGTTTCATTCTTTTGCCTTAAATCCAGAGGCAATGGTGGATTTATTGCTTATGGGTTCTCAGCAGTTTCTTGTGGTGGTCTAATAACCTCAAATTCACCTATTACAACAGCTACAGTTTCAAGTGGCAACAGTTCAAATTTACTCATAAATGAAAAACTAGTATGCATATTGTTTCAACAACAGAGCAGAGACCTGCAAATTAAGAGCAGGAAGAGCAGAGCTTGCCAAAGGAAGACAATTATCAGTTAATTAGTGGTGCTCCTGTCAGAACTTTGCTCTCTAATACCTAAAAAAATGTCAGTCGATTTTTTTTTTTTTTTTTTGGCACTGTCACTACTCTATAGGGGAAAAGAAAATCTCACTATTCTAGTTTTTGTAATCCTGGGAAGACAGAGAGTAAACTTTCTGGTCTGATTTCTCAAACGCATGGCCATTTATAATGCCAGAACACTTTTCAGAAGCGTGTATTCAATTAAGTGTTAGTATATTGTTCCTACTTTTAAAAGATAGACACATAATTAAACAAGAATACATACATGCTTTGCTTCTAAATATCCTGAGGATACTGAAAAAAATAGTAAGTAGTATTTACCATTGAAAGCTCAAGAAAATTAAAGAAGGGTGCTAGTTTTCTTTGTAATCTACTTCCTAATATAAAGATTCCAGGGGTGAGACCATCTGAATTCACTGTGACTAGAGTAACAATTTCACTCTCGCCATAGCTTTTAAAAACAATCCTAAAAGCAGCAAGATTGTTTGGGGGCTACTGCAAGGGTGATAGGTGGCATTGATATCTACAATAGTGCATTTATATAGATTTGGTATAAATCACCTTATGTATCTAACATGTGAATATAATTAGAAGAAAAAAGACAGTTAAAAAAATTGTATTCTATAGTAGTTCCACTTAAAGCTCCATTCAATAAAATGAAGTACATAGAGTCATAATGTATCTTTTAACAGGTTTTCCTTCTGTGCATTGGAAAACTATTAATGGATGGAAATGTTACTATGTGAAGGGCCATAATGCATAAATTTCTGTGTCCCTTTCATCTGCTACCATTATGAAAGTTGGAACTGGGAGGGATAAGTACCCTGTGGTGATTAAAATTTCTTTTTATCCACTAAGTAATAAATCACCGATAATTTACTTATTTGGGGAAATTCATGTAAATCTCAAAATAGATCACCACCTTGAAAAAAACTACTCAGCATGCTTCTCATCTCGGAACAAAAGGAATATGGAAAAACACATTTATCAATGTAAATGAAAGCACATAGGGATATCTCCACAGAGTTCATACAGGGAAATTCAGGTTTAATGTGAATTTTCCAGGCTGAACTTGATTGTCTAAACACACTGATCAATTCACCAGAACAATGACAAATCTCCCCTTAGTTTTGTGTTATACAAACAATGTCAGAAACTCAATATCCTCCTTTAAATGAACACTGCCAAGAAATTAGGTTTTTGCTACAATGTTGCCATCAGGAACCATCATTTTCCATTATTCTCATGTTATACTTAGTTGTTCTGATAGAAAAACAAGAGAGCAGCATTGCCTTTGACTATATATATATATATTCGCACACGAATTTTTTTACTTGGTGGTATTGTCAAATAAGGTTTCTTTCTCTTTTTTAAAAAAATAATAACAACAAATAAATGTCATTATTGGACAAATCTCTAATCCCAAATTTCCAGCCAAGAAAGATGTAGTCTGTTCTAACAATAAGTAGAGATTTCAGAATAATCCAAAAACTCAAATATGCTCTTCCCCTCAGCTAGAAAGAACTTTGGAAAGCTAATCCATCTCTACTTGGTAGATGTCGAATTCATCTGTCACTCTAAGCCTGAAAAAGTCCTCTTCGATTGCAAAATCTGGAGATGAATTAAACTTTATAATTTGGCACACAATTTCCCAATGGCTACTATATAGTTTGGAACAATTATTTCTCTTATGCACAAATAAAATTTTATTTCTAACCCTTTATAATAATACTTAAAATGTTACACACATCATATTTAAGGATAGAATAAAACTGACTACACTCAGTCCATAAAAAGTTCTGGGTTGTATACAACAATCAGTATGCATAGTATTTTTTTTTTTTTAAGAGATTTTGAGACAACCGAGAGAAGTTTTGTGGCTAGAAAACGTGACCAGGTGCTTTTTCAGCAGTTTGGAGAAGGGGTTGGGTGGGGGCGGGGTAAGTCCGCAGCATATTAAATTGCAATAAAAGCTTTTCAGAAACTAGATGGACCATAGACTGTACTCAAAACTGTATCACCCCTTGCTTTTAAACAGGTCCATGTATACTGAATATAACAAGTCAGATCCAGAATCCTATCTGATGCATTCTCTCTTCAAACTTGAGAGCAGCCAGTAAGAAAAATAAGGCTCATTAAAAATTTTAATGCAAGTACTGACACCTTTCATCCTCAATTTTGCAGACAGTTCTAATACATTCAACCTACAGAGCAATAGCCCTGGTGTAGCATGGGAAAGGCTTCCTGAATCAGTGACCTTTCCAGGGTATAGGATTAACAAGAGTCTGACTCTCACAAGATAAAGCTGTACCTTTCTTCGCATTCAAAGGATGAGGGCAATTGCCTGCAATCAGCAGTGAATACAGCCTGTCTACACTGCCAGAGGCCTGCCAATCATTCTCCCTTCCTTTAAAAAAAATGGTTTTGAGGGCAGACTGGAATTTTTTCAGCAGAGACCCAACCAACTGCAGTCAAGTTCAGGCAGAAAACCAGGAAGGCAGGGAAATCTCCGTTTTATTTCAAATGGATTACAAGATCCGCTTTGGAAAAACACAGCTTAAAAGTCTCCATTTTCATGACTGTTTCCTGCCTTGTCTTATTTTTGAAACCTGTCTTCTACAACAGTTTTATGAATCTTTACATATTTTTTTAATCTTTTATTGCTTACTCAAAGGACAGGTTAAGCACCATACAAATGCTGGCAACAACAATTTTTGCCTGGTAAAGACTCCTAATCTTTCTTTCATCCTTATTGTTTTTAATCACTTGACTCAGTCATAGACTATCAAGCATGTAAAAGTAGGATGATATGCTTCATTTTTAAAGGCTTTGAGAGTTATTTCAATTTGGCAGAAGCCAGAGATACGTACTGTACTGATTTCTTTCCAAAGCTGATTCATTCTGACCTGTTACAAGGAGGGTAGCGGGGGGTGGGAGGGGGGAGTAGGAGAATGTGGTCATTGACCTAATTCTATTCTCTGAATCTTCCACTGGAGACAGTGATGGCGAATTTGAGAAGTAATGAACAGTGATGCACTCTCTAATACTTTATAACCCAGACTCCCATGCCCCAAGATCCGAGTCCAAATACTTAAATGTTTCACATCTAGCACCAACAATACTCAAGCTTGTGGTGTTTTCTGCATATATTGTGCCCCTGGCACAAGTTCATAAAGCTCTCTGTGAGTGTGCAAGAGAATAGCAGCTGATTTAAGGTCACTGTGATAGCAAGGTAAGGAGCTTGTGCACAAAACTATATCTATGCTGGGTACCGTTAGAAGTGTTTTCTGCCCGGTATCCTTATTGATTCATTTTCTTCATCTGGCAACAAAATATTGCTCTAACGTTAACCCTGTCAGGACTTCATGGCCATCACAGTAATAGGCATAAATTCTAATTTGGTCCCCAGAGTGCATTTCTTGTCAGTATTTTAGTTTAAAATAGGCATCTAAGGCTACACCTCTACCACCAGTCTTCTGACTTTGAAAACGCTTTCAGCCCTTTTGGTTTCTACGTCTTCCATGACAGACTTGTCCAAGGGGAGGATAGGATTTCTGCAACAAAGCGTAATTCACTTCATAGGCCATGGCGGTAATCTGACCCCCTCACCACAATCAACAAGAATCAAGCCATTAGGACTCTCAGAAAGTTGCTAATCACTCCATTTTACCCTTTCGAGCAGAGAGAGACTCGGAACTTACCCCTCCCTCCAGAGGGCTCGCTATCCACCCAAGTTCTCCCTGAACGGATTTGGAATCCAATAAGGTAACTGCAAAAAAAAAGAAAAAAAAAAAGAGAGAGAGAGAGAGAAAGAAAAATAGATTAATTTCCAATTGCAAAAAGCCAATACTACGAAAACCATTTGCCTGAGCGTTTCCATATGTGCTGAGGGTGTGCATATCCAACTCTGATCAAAACCTAAACTTAGTCTCACTTATGTAAATAATCATTACTCACTTGATCTTCTCCCCTCCTTAAATCTGCAAGTTCTTATTTATTTTACTTGCTTAGCATTTAAAATTCCATTCCAAGACTCAGTTGATTCATTTTCTTAAAAGGATGAATAGAGAATCTCAAGTACAATTCAAAAAAATAAATATATCTAGGTAGGGCAGTTGCACTCCAGAGCAAAATCTGCATTCATCTCTGTCCCGTATCGACTGGAGTTATTTGTTTTTGTAAGTTTCAGATGACCACATAACTCATCATCATGGTGACAGAGCCACAAGTGAATTCTATCTGAGAGTACTCAAAGGGTCACGAAAAGGCTCTCTCTCCTACCATTTTTCTGCCTCCTCCACCAAATAAATCGGCCCTGGATGTGGTATCCGCTGCTTTTTTTAAATATCAAAGTTTCAGAAGGGGGAATGGCAGACGTGTAGAATTAGAATGCAAGTCAACTGAAGTATTCTCTTTCCCAGGTCTGTTTGAGGACAGTCGGAGATTCCTCTTCCACCCAAGAGGAAACCACTGGTTTGAGTTTTAGGTCTGGAGTGCTGCCTAATATACTTAGCATGCTTGTGCTACACGTAAAAAGTGCGCGTCAAAGCTTAGGGAACCAGGAGGGCGGCTACCGAAAGGCTGTCCCCCACCCAGGCGGGAACAGTCCTAGGCACCTAGGACATTTAAAAGCACGCAGTAAATTGCCAACCTCTCCAAGTTCCCTTTCCCACCGAGATCTGCAGGCCTGGAGGTCGAAAGGCCCATCTCAAAGGAACCACTGGGTTATTAATTTGATCAGCGAAGCCCGGCTCTTCAGGCTGGGGGAGGGGTGGGAATGGGCAGTCTTCATCTTTGCTCCTGCCCACGCCGACTCTCAATCTCGCCCCCAGACCCCTGAATTCTGCTCATTTCCCCCTCTCATTTCACCCCGAAGTCAAAGGAGTTAAAATCAGCCTCTTTCTCCTGGTTTTCCCGAGAAGCCTGAATTCCTGGGGTCTGTTAATTATTTTAAAATGTAGAGCCTTCTCCGGGCCGCTCCCGCCCGGAGTTGCGCCCCACCCCCGGCCTCGTTCTCTCTTCTCGGTCCCTAGAGAAAAGCCCGCTGCAACCATTTGGATTTATGTAAGGTGGATTAGGGACACAAAGGGAACAATAAGACCCAATTTACAAAAAAAGGGAGGGAGTAGAATGGGAGGGTAAAAAGGAGAAAAGGAAACGTGATGGGAATAAAAAGCAACAAAATGAATTAATTTTCAAGGGAGAGGAGGGGTCCAAAGGGGGGGGTGACTCATCCCCCCCTTCTTTCTGCATCAGCCTAGAGCTCCATCAGCGCTTTTTTTGTGTGTAGGGCTCCCAAGTTTTGGTTCCAAAATAAAAGGCAAGAAAGGGGTAAAAAGAAAATCTCTGGGCCTGGTGCGGTGAGGTCTCGGGGGACGTCCTAACAAGTGTGAGAAGTAGTCGGGAGAACGCGGGAGCGGCGATGAGGCTAAGAGAAATGATCCTGCGGATCGAGGGGCGGCAGCGCAGAGAAGGCTCCTGGAGCCACGTCGGAAGGAGGGAGGATATACGGACGGTGAGCTAGCGCCCCTTTGCTCTCAAGCAGCGTCTGCCGGCAGGTGTGTGACTCTCTCCGAGCCTCCGCCTGGCGAGCTCTGGGTACCCGCCGCGCAGCCAGGGCTAAGTTGGATTTTGGCTCCCTCCTTCGGAAAAGGGAAAATGATAGATTGCACAGGGATAGATGGACGGATCCTGGATTAGAATGCAAGTCAACTGAAGTATTGATGGACGAATGAATAGATGGATGGATGGATGGATGGATGGATGAATGGATGGATGGATGGGAGAGTGGGGAGGGGTGAAGGAGTCGGTGAGATGCAAGGCTAGATGCACGCAGGCTCGAGCACGAGCATTCGCAGGAACACACGCGCACACAAGTAGGGCACTCGCACACAGACACGCAATCGTCCGCGTCCACACGGGCACCCACGCACCACACAGACGCATTTGCGCGCGCGCGCACACACACACACACACACTCAACTCGTCTTTCCCTGAGATCATCAGTAACTAAATGATCAACCCCCACCTCCCGACACACACACACACACACACACACACACACACACACACACACACACACACACAATCCTTCCAGCACGTCCGAATAGAGGCGCAGTCCACCGCGCACCCAGACGCGTCCGGTCGGTCCCGCACATTCCTTCCGAACTAACCCGTGTACACTTCTGGGGCAAAATGCAAAAACTCGAGTATATTCAACTCGAGGGCGAATTCCGCAGGTCTGCGGAATGATCTGAGGAGCGTGGGCCCCTTAAAACAGCGATCGCACCCCCGGGGCGCAGACCCCAGCGGGGGGAAATGATGTCTGACGCCAGATGCTAGAAATCAGGTCACCGGCGAGCAGCGACCCGCACCTCGACGGCTGCAGCCGGGTGCGGGAAGCGCTGGGTTCGTGAAACTTTGCAGAAAGCAGAGCTCGCAAGGCTTTCATAAGAACCCGGGAACACCAAGCCCTCGCCGCGCTCCAGGCGTCGGTTTCCCCTTCGACCGAGGCTGGATGGAGTGGTGGAAGCGAGAATTAGGGCCACAGAATTATTATTTTAATTCTGGCGTGGGCTCCCGTATATTCCCTCGGGGCGCCTCGAGTGGCCTCGCCGGTGGATGCAGATAAACTTTGTCCTTTTGCTACAAACTTAGGCAGCCTCGCCGCAAGCACGGGTCACCGCCACAGGCCGGGCTGCTCAGCTGCTCCCCGCAGCCCCTTCGCGGATCTCCTCGACCCGGCCCCCTTTTTCCAGAGTCGGGATGCACCGCTCACGCGGAGATCCCCCCACACCCGCCATCCGTGCGCTCACGAGGAACATTCACCCGCGGATCTTTCCCTCTCGGTCCCCAACCACAGAAAGGCCACCCCGCTCTTACCTTCATTCGCGGGGTACACCCTGGAACCGGTGACAGCGTTGCAAATCCCAAAGAGAAACGAAAAGAGGACAAAATAGAAAATCCCAGCCATGGTTCGCCGGTGCCAACGCTGCTCCTGCCGCTTCTATCCCAGTGGAATAAATGCTTAAGTTAGGAGTGCAGCAGGCTGAAGACATTGCCAAGGGGGTGGGCCCGGCCCATGACGTGCGCCCGCCAGTCCGGGGTCTGTGGCCAATGGTGGCGCAGACGGAGCGGCATGGCCCCGCCCCCACGAGCAGAGCCCGCCTTGAAGCCCCGCCCCTCCAGGCTCCGCGGGGCGTACAGTCTTCCCGGGCTTGAGGGGGCGATCTCTGCTGGGGTCCTCGCCCCCTCAAGAGGGAGGTGGCGAGGTCCCCAGACGTTACATCTGGGGTCCAGTCCCTGGGCCGTAGAAGGAGCTTCGAAAAAACTCTGAACTGATTGAGGTGGGGGAGGCCGAGGAAAGGTTGGCAAACCCTTTTTACCCCCACGGGTGGTTTGAGATAGAGGAAAAGCTCTTTTATTACAATAAGATAAGTATAAAGTTGACCTGTCTCTTCACCGTTGCTCTTTTCTGAGGGTCGAAGTGTTCGAGTCCCGCGAGCCCCCAGCTGGGGCTGCACACTCACTCCCGCGCAGGGCCACAGCCACCCTCTGCTACCTTGCTCTGTTTTTGTGTGTTTATGGCGCATCTCCATATGAAATGCTCTTTGGAGGGAGTTTTGTGGCTCTATTACTCCTTTCTTCCCAAGCTTCCCAGCTGCCTGGAGAGCGGGAGTCCCCAAGGTCGGGTGCAGCGCCTGGCCGGAAGCAAGGCTCAGTCACTGTCTCCAGAGGCTGAAAGAATGACTTTCTAGCAAAGGAGAAGCCTCCTCTGGCCCCATCTCAGCGCTTACGCGGTGGATCTCATCTCGGTCCCGGGACAGGACTCCCCACCGCTGCAAGACTCCCCGAGATGGCCCTGGATGGCCCGGGCGAGTCCCTGGGACCAGACCTGGCAAGTCTCGGGAGCGTGGGGTAGAACGAAGGGCTGGAGTGGGAATGTGGAACCTGCGCCTGCCCAGACATCGCTAATGGGAACTCAGAAGCTGCCCGGGGTGATTGCTGCCGCTCTGCGCTCTGCCCAGCGCTGGTTCGGTAGCTGTCCTTGTCTCGGGAGACGGTGGTGGGCAGCCGGACCCACAGAAACCTGCGCAGCTGCCCCAAAGTGCGGGGGGTGTCTTTGCCAACCCTCTGGGGCGCTGGCACCACTGGGTCGTGGTCCGTCCCCCAGACCCCCGGCGGTGGGCGCAGCCATCTGAGCGCCGTCCCGCGACAGGAACGCAGCCGGCGGTCCGGAGATCGACTCCTGACGCTACTCGGTGCATTTCTGCGGAAGTTTGCAGGGGCTTCGCTTCCAGCCGGGGCATCCC
>NW_006431920.1:8186992-8207285 GCF_000325575.1 Pteropus alecto | reverse complement strand
TTCCCTCCCCCGAAGTCGCCCCTCTTGTTCCCTCCGCGGCTGGACCGGGTTTTCCTCTGTAGCCTAGGTCCCAACGGGAGAGCGATCTCGGGGAGGTTGAAGCGCCTTTCTCTTGGGCAGCGACTCAACGTGAACCAACTCTGCCACCTGCTGGCCAGACGCGGGAGTGCGCGGCCCCGGCGGAAGCGCGAGCGGACAAAGACCGCAAAGCGCGACCAGCCACCGGCGGAGAAGTGGTGTGTGGGTGGGGTATCTTTTCGTCCGCCCTCCCCGCTGCGGCGCACCCAGGCTATCCCCGCCGTGTGATGCCGGGTGGCGGTGGATAGGACTCGGGACTCCTGTCGTACTTCTCGCCAGCTAGATTACCGAAAACGGAATGTGAAGGCGAGTCGATAAGAAACTCATAGTCAACATCCCAGGGGTTGCTAGAGTAGTTGCTGCTGTCGCTGAAAACGCAATCTTAATTCTAGATAAAGGGGGTGGGATGCAGGGCGGTGCGGAGGACCGAGCAGCTGGCGGCCGCGGTTTCAGGTCTTCGGTGCGCGCAGCCCAGCGTGTCTCCTCCGTGGCTGGACGGCTGCACTCGTGCAGACTCAAACCTGGGCTAAAAAGATGGGCAACTTTTACTTGAGCGCGCTCTGCGAGGCGCTGGGCAGTAGCAGTGAGTCAATGGACAAGGAGGACAGTTTGTGCGGCTCCAGGCATTTGGGCTTCTCAGCGAGAGACCTGCCGAAATGTCACAGTCCGAAGAAGTAGATTTCAGTTCTTGTAGCTACTGATTTCACACAAGTAAAAAGGCAAAAAAGAAAAAAGAAAAAGAAAAAAATGCACACGGGGGAATATACATGTACGTGGGTGTATAAATCATTGAAAATAACTAGACAGAGTCTCTTTAAGGAATGCGTTTTTAGGTTCTTTCATGTGTCTTCCTGAGTTTCATAGGACAAAAAAGATGAGTGTTGGTCTCTGTCATTTGGCACGGACTCAAAAGAGAAGGAGCCATCCAAATTCTGTTTAAAACACTTTAAACAATAGTTGCTGGCTGCCGCCTCTCCGGAAGAGCTTGAATTTTGCACGTATGTGTGGTTGAAAAGGAAAACTGACTGCCTGCCTTCTGAAAAACAGTAAAATTTCTGAAACATGTACCATTCTCTCCCCCGGGATATTCGCTCTGAATATTAAACGAAGTCTTTCCAGGCACAGCTGCCTGAAAGCATAGCTTCATTTGCTAGGGTACATTCAGTGACTTCCCCTTTTTTCTTCCCATTTTCCCTGTTTTGGGGCCTCAGAGCAACCCCATAATCTGGACATCCATGAGACAGGAAGTGTTAACTCAGAAAAACTGAACTGTAACTTCTCTTGAAAGCATTTCTGCGTGGAAGATCAGAAAAAAGCTGCTGAAAATTCTTCTGTCCACTCTGAGTCCCTAGAGGAAAAAGTGTTCTAATCTAACAGACATCATTCCTCCTAAAAGTAGGGCAATGATGAAGAGATGATGGTGGCCATGGCCCACCATCAATGCGAAAGCCCCCACTTTATTGGAAAATGCCCAGGAATTCTCAAACACTTGAACATTTACAACAAATCAGTCGTCCTGTGGAATCAAAAGCCTGCCATAGAATACCACTTTCAAAAACTACCTAAATCACTTGCTTTTAATATAAATTAGCTTGACTTGTGTAAAAGCCCTCCAACCGCTATAAGAATTTAAGAGTATTTTGACTCCGTTAAGAGATATGTCAAAAAAAAAAGTGCTTATAAGCTTTAAGGAAAATAGTAATTAAATAATTTAAAAATTTCAATACGCTTTTTTCTTTTTATATAGTACCAATGACAAAGACTTGAGCTGCAAAGTATATTTTAAATGGTAAGTTGAATTAAGGTTGAATTTCAAAGGTATTTCTCATTTCTAAAGACATTTTAAAATAGCGCCAAGTCTCCCAGAGTTTCCATCTCTAGGTGGAGGGCCAATTTCACCAAAGTAATGAGAAAAGGGCCTTTGACCTGTGGACAAATAAGAAACGATAAAGAGAAAGCATGGAAGATGAGAGAGTGTGAGAAAGAGCAGATGAACACACTCTGCCTTTTACTGGATAACTCTGCCCGATTTTTTAGCTAGTTTAGCTGAATTCCCTGGATGTCAGTCTTTTTATCAATAAAACGGAGCCTCCAACAGCAATGCAGTGACTCTGTCATTGCCAGAACCAGGGTTTTCAAGACAGACTCATCCCTCGTTTTAACTTGTAGCAAGTCTTCTACTAGCTGTGTGTCTTCGGATAAGTTACCTAGCTTCTCTGAGACATGGTTTCCTCACCTGAGAATTGTAGTTTTTATGTGAGTCTTCTTAAAACTGAATGAATTTTGTAGTGCACGTAGTGTAGTATCTAGCATACAGGAGGCAGTTATTATTACTCTCAGATAATATATCATAAAAACCATTTAATAGTTAATAATTTAATATTATTAAATGCAAAATCATTTATTCAGCTTAAATTGTCCTTCACAAGGAAATCAGGCACTGTGACTTACCGTTTGAGCTCCATAAGAAGAGAATGTTTAACTTCACCAACATATACCGTAGCAGAGGGAAATAAATTCTAAATTCTTCCCTTTCATTGTTCATTTGTGACAGTTCATGCTCATATTCCTAAGTGATTCATCTGGACTTGAACCTAAGGAGTGTACCCGTCTCCAAATAGAGTAGTTTCAAAAATAATTAAGTGAAACAAGATGTGAGGAATCGAAAGTCTCATAATCAAGTCAAAATCTCAGTGATAATGAATAACCCAAACTCTCCCTGATGAAATATCCACCTTTGTCAGAAAAACCACTGTTGGCTGTAAGCTACTCTGAAATATAGTAACCGGGAACAACATTTGGTAGGCTTCCTACCGCTTCCGAGAAACCTTATTGGAGGTTTCATCCTTAGATCTCAAGATTTTGATACTATTTCTCATGCAAAGAAGAAGCAGGACTCTCCTTAGTCCTTCTAACCTGAGGGGGAAAGATGGCCACAGAGCTCAGGTCGTGGTGAGTCAGAGGAATGATAGAGTAAGACATAGGAAAAGGCTTTCAGGTTCACTGAGATGGAAAAGGTCTGTAAAGAAAGGTTGGGGTTCTCAAGCGGGCAAGACTTTCCTGAAACTTTATTTGGTATTGTACCTGAATTTTAATTAAATTCTAATAAACGTTTCTCAAGCACCTATTATGTGCCAAACACCATGTGTTTATGATATCAAAGATTTCTTCTCAGCCCTGACCAGACAGGACACCCGCCACGAGGTTTTTTTGTGGGTAGAAACAGTCAGGAAACTTGCATTATCTTGGGGCCAACATGAAGGAGCTGGAGGGAGAGGAAGACACTCACTTTGGTCCTGCAAAAACTCTAGATCCCTAGAACAAAATATTTTGTAGAACTTTTCTTCGGGAGAATTAAGAGGAGATCCTGTGCATGTTTTTGGCTGCATTGGGAAAGTGAATTAAATATCAAAACTATTTTACTCTTTAGGCGTGAAAGCCATGCACCTAAAGAAATGTAAAATGCTTTTTACTTGGAAGGCTTCCATACAACACCTATGAAACGGCGTCCACTCATTCTAACTCCAAATGCCAACATAAACCTTCAAGTTACAACCATTAAATATTTTAGCCATCAAATGTTTTAATATTTAATAGTTATGTTGATTTATGATCATTAAAAGAACTTTTGGAATTATGGTTGTTTCATGATGAAAAACTAATGATAATATATGTGAAAAACATAAACGGGTACAATTTTTTTAGCCGTTTTTTTTAAAAGAAATAATTATCTGGTTAGAGAAGCAATTTATGGAAATACTGCAACAGCCCACTTTCTTTTCTTTCTGAAAAACAATTTGTAATTGCAATGACATGCTGTAAGAAAAAAAATATGACCATGAACATAATTTATGATTTACTATATAATGAGAAGGTAAGTTCAGAAAACTTTTTTTTTTCCCCGCCATCATAGGCTAAAGCAGAGTACTTCAGTACAGAAGACTTACGTCCCAAACATTTATTTAGTACTTTCAAAAGATCTTTGAATATTCTAAAGATGTTAAAATGACAGATAGTATATTTTCGGGTAAAATATAAATCCTTTAAATGCTTGTTTAGTTAATGAAACTTTATAAGCACACGTATAGAGGAAACTTTACTTTTAAGGTTATATTTGTATTTTATTTCTTTAACCTAATCATTTATGCCAATTAGCAAATAGGAAGAGGCTTTTGCCTGCAAAAGGTTATGCTTGACCATTTATTTGAAAGAACTAAAGAGGAAACTCAGTCAAAACCCCAAGAAACACAGTATAGGCTTTTTTTTTTTTTAGTCATATTCTATTTGAGCTCCACTGTAAATTAATGAAATTGTATTAAAATCCATTGAACTTAAATAAACTCCTTATGTAAAGAAATACAAAAGTGAGATTCATAAACATGGTTTGGTCAGAACTGGCATGATTTGGGGACTTTCTGGACATACGATGTTTAAAAACAATAAAGAATTTATCTAAAATAAAAGTTCACTCAAGAGTTTATGCATGTACACACATCACACAGCTTCAACATGTGCTCTGTAAGCAGCCCTCTGCTTCTTAGCTATATGTGGAATCACTTTTTCTCAGACCTTGACTATCTCTGCACAAATAAACTGGCTTAAATTCAGGCAGACAATGAGTTATTTGAAGTAGGAAAGTAAAAAGAAATTCAATTAATAACAGATCATTTGACTCAAACTGACATTTAAAATATATCAAGTTAATCATTTGTTTTTCTTGTTATTCAATTCTATATGTACACACTCCAGGTTTTCTTTTTGCTAAACAGTGAGAGAAGGAGTTAAAAATTAAGCATTAAAACACAGAGAATGGTATCCGATGACATTTATTGTTTAAATATGTGACTGTGTATGAAAATAGCCCGCGAAAGACACACTTAACCATATCTATCTGGATTAGAGACTGAGTAACCCCAGTTTTAGATAAATCTTTTCTTCTATACAGAATATTTATACATTATAAATATTAGAGGTAGGTTTTATTTCCTGAGATTTGATGCTTCACTTTGACATTCAGGGTTAACACGCAGAATATTAAAACAAATTTGAACCCAAACATGCACGGGCGACTATGAGAGAGATTACAACATACGTCAAGAGTTAAGTCTCATCGCTCCAACACCAATCTGCTTATTTACGATACATTAGATACCTATCAAAGGTAATTAAACACTGGCAGAAAATTAATCAAGTCTGTTCCTTTAAATGGTCAGTTTACTGCAGCTCAGTGAAGCTGGGCCCCCCTACCTCTGTATGTCTCATTATGTTTGCATATGAAACTTTGATAGTTTTCACTTGGATTGTTATCATTAAAAATACTTTGATAAATGCCTACTTGTGCCCATACTGCTTAGCCCACCGCCCTGGTCAAGTTACTTCAAGAATGACGTTTGCAATTCGGAAATCTCTCCAAAGGATGAACTGCAAAAGTCATGAGGAAATTCAGGATGCTTTGCGTCTTTCCACTTACAGTTTTCTTTAGCAATACACTTCTTGTGCCACTTTACGATGTGTATTTATGCGTTACAGATATCCATCTATTTATAAACTTGAGCGCTTGTTTTAAAAACATGACTTTGATTAAAAATAAGATTAACTGGCTTTAAGCCTCCTCAAGCCTTCTACGTCTGGAAAGGTCTGTGATTTAGATCCTTCCTCTTGCTGTATTCTGATTTAATCTGCTCTGCTCTGTTTTTTTCCATGTCCACCTACACACAGCTGTCCATCTCCCTGCAACCTTTTTGCTGTCAGTCAAGTGACAGACTTGGATGGAAGCTTTGTGTCCCGAGGCCTACTGAGCTCAGCACTACTTTGGGGGGCCCTAACCAATTCTTTCTAAGCTGGGGGTGGGAGACGACGGGTGGGAGGGTTTTGGTCCACAGCCCTTCAGAAACTGCTTTCTCAAACACACTCAAAAATGCAAGCGTATATACCAAACCCCTGCATCTGTAGCCCAGCACCAATGTCATGTGAAATTACCCTGGAGGCCAAGCATTCCAAAGCTTGTCAAGGCAAAGAATAACGCACCCTTGCTGAAATTTATCAGGGGTTGGCGCCCCCAAATAGTTTTAGTTTCTCTCCTAGCGAGAGTGATTGGATGTGTCTAGCATCCCCTTTCTTGGACTGACTGACTCTTAGCCGACCTGTAAGTACTAACATCTCTTCATAAAATTACTAGAGAGTGTTTGTTCTTGCTAACTGGAGAGTAGCTGGAGGAACGTTCTGCTTATAACTTTGCACAGGTTGCATCCTGTATAATTTAATGTCTTACTATCCAAAGGCGGTTGTAATACGAACCCACATTATTGAGACATTTCTATTTGTATAAGCAGATTATGTCCCTGAAAAGTCAGCTAGGTCATTAGCACAAATTAAAATCTGTACCTCTAGAAAGAGCACCCGAATTAAGATTTAGACTTTATTTTAATTACTTTGTTTCTATTTGGTGTCATCTACATTCTAATTCATTATAAGTCTCTGAAATTTGACATCTTATTCCTGAAGCAGCTAAAGTCATGGGATCTTTCAACAAAATATTCCAAATTTATGCTAAAATCACTAGGAGGGAGCCCTTATAGTCTCTAAAAATAAATAAATTAATTTTTACCTTCTCACAGGAAATGAAATACAGTCGCTTCTTTCAGTGAAGGTACATGTCACTTAACACATAGAATACATTACAACAGTAATGTATTATATTTTATTTTTGCATTAGCTATACTCACATTTTAACTTCATCGTGTTTCTGTTTTTAGTTTTGTTGTATTGGAGATAAGAGGATATAAAAGAGAAAAGAATGAATGACATAAATTTGAATATTACTGTTCACCATCCTATATAAGTAGTCTGTTTTGCTCTCTGGGAGCACTGCTGCTTGTAACAATGGGGTTTCTTGTCTACCAGGTAAAAGGCAAGCGTCAGTTGTTCAGAGGCAAGAGTGTAACCAATAAACCAGAGTAAATAACTGTATAACCCTGGAGTTTGTTTGGCATGTTAACACAGATGCTTGGCAAACCCACAGGGAATGTTCCACAAATGTTTGAGTCCCCAGTACCTTCAACCTGTTGAGTGTAAAGCAAATAATGACCAAGAAAATAATTGTATTATTTTTCTTCTGAACACAGTTAATCTTCAAAAAAGTGCTTCTTCTGGTACTTAGTATAAAAAAAAAATAGAACAAATCTAAATGTAAAGAATTCTGGAAAATTATATACACGCAATCATGCACGTGCACACACATGCTCACAGACACACACACATGCACCCACCCACCTGAACAGTAAAGATAATAAAGTCTTTAACTTTTAAAATTAAAGCCATATTATTGATTATTCTCGGTGTACATAGATTCTTCTTCAAAGATAATTTGCCTCCTTATAATTCTGTAATATGTTTTGCTCTTCATGTTCTGATAAAACACACATGCATAATTTAAATCTAATATCACTTAGAGTTCAACTTTTTTGACAGTTGATTAATTTTCAAAATGATAAAATCGGTGAGAACAAATGAAGTAGTACTCAGAATTAATATTTTAAAATTCTGGAAACCCCCCATAGATTACACTTGATTGTGGATAAAAATAGGTTTTCAGTAAATTGTCTTTTTAGTGAGATAATGCCAAGAACAGTATTGGTCTTTAGAATTCAATATGATTCGAGTTGGTGTATTTCAATACAAAGCGTACCTGGAGATTTTCTATACCTATTCTGCACATACATAGGCACACACATAGGCACAAATTCACACAAATCCAGGAATACCCTTGGTAAAGCCACTAAGGTTCATTATTTTTAAAGAATATGTCTTAGACTAATACCATCTTGCCTTCTAACTCAGAATAAAAGCAATTTGTAAGGGGGACCGGGGGAAGGATGGTTGACCGTTAAAGAAAAAAGAAACTTAAAAATTGGCATCTGTATAAAGTTATCTCTTAAACTCAAAATAAGTTATTGATTTTTGCTTCAAGTCCATATTATTGAATTTCTTCTTAATTCTTTCTTCACTGTGGAAAAATACATTTTTCCATTTATGTTCAGTGTATTTAATTTTGGAAATAATAACCATAAAAAATATATTTCGGTAGGTAGTCATAATGTGTGTGGAGGAGTGTTTTTCTGTATATGTATTCTAAACAAATTAGGTTGTAATTAATCTACACAATAAAATCGAACTAGCTCATGGTGAAAAATTTCCCAAAACTTCAGAAGGTTTACTTCTTCTCTGTGATCACATAGGATTTGCATTGACTGTCCTCATGGGGCCCATCCATTATAGCCATGTGGAGAAGAAATGCAGATTTTCACACAATTACTTGCCTGCTGCCAAACCAAAATGAATGGCCTTGTGTTGTGCCATAATGGGCAAATGTGCCCATTTCTGTAAACAGAGTATCTAATTACATCACTCATTGTCTCTGCAGTAGGCATTTGATTTCAGGAGTGTGAAGATTGTTCCTCAAAGCCACCGACCTTTGCTTCTTTCGGTTGATTATTTAACTGCTCCCAACGAAAAGAGGAATAAAACCTTATGTAAACCCAAATAGCTTAGCTAATTGTCAGCAACTTTGCTTAAAAGTTAAGTGGTTTAGAAGATTCAAACTGGTAATTAAAATGAGGTGTAGAAAAACTAATGCTTTTAAATTTTTATCTTGGTCTTACTTTTTTTCAGGAATCAAAGATAATTTAGAGCTGACTGACCTTTCAAAAATACGGTCAGAATTAAGCGATATATAAAAATCTATTTTTCCATGTAGTGATCCAATTACAGATTTAACACTGACGGTTTTGACCATTTGTGTGTGACTTCAATTGCCTATGATATGCGATTTGTAACATGACTGAGACTCAAATTCAAGTTTCACACTTTATACCCAAAGCAAGAGAGAGCTCACTTAATTAAAGGATCCCAACTGTCCATCCAGTATGCCTCTTCATCTCACACATATTTTCTTTAGCCTTCATTTTCTTTATCTGTAAATGAGGCTAATAATAGTGCCCACCTCAGGATTATTATAGGGATTAAGTAAGATGCTCTATATACAGCCATAAACAGAGTGCCTGACACAAAAATCATTGTTTGCTGTTAATATTATTATACCTCGATTTGGTGTCCAGTAAGTGAGGCAGTAGATAATTATGGCAAACCACTTTAAAAAAATTTGGACCATAGTTTTCTATTATTTAACATACTGTCTGGGATGTTTTTAAAGAGACTCACAGGTACTTTTCTGTCAAAGATTACTGTTTCTGTTGTTATTAGTCTTCACTTCAGGGTTAGACTCATTGTTAGTCCATAGGGAACTGTTTTCTTCCCATGTACCATATTGCAGAACAATCCATTTTTATATTTAGATATTTTATATGTTAGGCTTCATCTGTGGCGAAGTGTGTGTGTGTGTGTGTGTGTGTGTGTGTGTGTGTGTGTGTGCACGTGCGTGCACTTTTTTGTTTGGTTATCACACAGTATGAGCCATAACTTTTTTCTTATACCTGGAATTTACACTGACATACAGATGTCAGTCAAATTGCTCTCTCTCAAACACAAGTGACAAAATCTTGATAAATGAAATGTGGATTTTCTGTTTTTAATATAACAAATCAGAGCAAGGAAATTAAATAATTGAGCTCAGGGTGCCACATAAACTTGTTAAACAATAAGAAGAATGTCGTATAAGAAAGCAAGAGTCCTGGATTATATGAATTGTTTGATGTTGGACGAGTAATCACACCTCTTTAAGCCTCAGTTTCCAATCTAGATCTTTTTCATGGTCCCTTTCAACTCTAATATAATACAATTCTAGCATTTGCCACACTTTTTCTTTGGGATATTCAATCACTTTGAAGTAAGTCTCTACTATTCATAAACAAAGTAAACATTGAAGAGTCATATGCATCTTTTTTTATGTAAAATCCTCTTGAGTTCTGTAAAAATTCTATAAGGAGAATAGCTAAAATTTATTTTACATTTTATATTTAAAAGCTCTGTTTTTCAAAATTACGTGTTAAAACTCAAACCTATTAAAGAAATATAAAATACTCTGTATATTTAACTTTCATTACAATGTTAACCTTTTTGTGTTTATGAATGCAAGCTTATGAATCCATAACTCTCACAGTTAAAGGGTCTTCATAAATAAAACAACCCACTTAGATCTGCATGTTTCAAATAGCAAGACAACAAACTACCAACAGATGGATGCATTTTTAATTAGTCAATCCATTGCTGTCTTTTGGTTAGGAAATTTTCTTGCATGTTGTAACAAAATCTTTCATTGGGTGCAAAAATAAGGACTATCTGGGAATCATAGGTTTCCTAAAAGAGTTATATATTTCAATACTTTGATAACCTATTCAGATTTTGTATAGTGATAAATTAAACTAAATTATTGGTGGAAAAACAAATCAAAATAATTTGAAGTTATTGTAAACCTGAGACGTGAATAAAATTGCGATCAGTATCTACCTGCATTTATGTTTACTGATTTTAACTGAGTTAAGTAAACCAATATGATCCAATTCAATTCAGGCTGTTTTTGCAACATTGTTAGGAAAGAATCTGCAATATTATGCTACAATTTTTAATTTGCATTATTCCGACACATAACTTTGAAAAAAGATGTTTCTTGTTTGAAAAAAATTGCTGTAAGAATAAGAAGATAATATGTATCAAAAGAAGCCAGATGCAAAATTGTAAAGGTTTTTCAGAGATTATATTGGGTGGTTCCCAATTTTAAATGACTGTCTTTCTTTTAAAAGAAGAAAAAAACATAGTCTATCAGATTATCTCTTCATATGCTCAGAGTTAAGGGAATGGAGAAATGAAGTAATTATTTCTATAATTCAGGCACTTAAAACTTTCTTTTGAAATATCCAAATGATTGATATGATAATTTTGACTGAATTAAACAAATTACTCTTTCACAGTTTGCCTCCTCATTACATGAGTAGATACAATCTAAGTGTGGATGTAACATTTATAAATGCAGAACACCAAACTCATAGATTACAGTACTTTTCAAGAGTCATTCAATTATATATAATCACTTACCTCTTGGCAACATACATAGTAACAATTTATCATCCTCTTCTTCAAAAGCACCTGTTTAGAACTTTGCCTCTGGGACTCTGCAGCATTGCTCTACAAAATTGTGATTTCAATGTGTGACACTAGATCACAATAACTACACAACTATTGCCAATCACTGCGCCGTATACATATATGGCATTAGGTAACAATGCAAACACTGAGCTTAGAATTAAATGAATAATGAATTTAACAATATAGTATTAGTCCATTTTATAAAAGGTATTGATGGAAAGATATCATATTCTTCTGCAGAAGCTACCCAAAACAACAGGACCAGTCCCAAACTGGAAATTAATCAATTGTTTCTATAGAAAATCTGATGAGAATCTGTATAAATTTTCATTTTAAATGATTACATCTTTACATCTTTATAAGTTGAAAACAAAATATACAAGGGAAAGACAAGTATTCTAAGCTTCCAAATGATCTACTTACTAGTAAACCCCAGAGTAGAAATGAAGAGAGCCTCTTGGAATCTAACTCACTGTTTTTGATGAAAATTCCATATATAAAACTAAGTACACCTTTTGCTTTCAGAAAATAAATAAGGAACATAATTGTTGATCATGACAGAGGAAAGATGCTTTAATAGTAATAATAAAAGAGAGAAGGCAGAAAACCTATTTAACTTAATTTTTTTTTTCACTGATATAAAGAGAGAGGCTTTCAAACTAGGAAAAGAAAGAAAAAAGATTGAAAATATAAGCAGTCAACAATTAGACCTGGTGTTAGATGCCAGGCTGCAGTTTTCCCCAGGGTGAGAGAAAGGGGAGAGGAGAATAGAGAGCAACTCTAAATACCTGCAAATCTCCAAGTACAGTTTAACTCTTTACCAGGACAACAAAATAACTTACTTCTATGATTGTGAAATCGTGGTTGATAATCTTGATGTGTTCTTAATGAGAATTAATGCGTTCTGAAAAACTGGGCAAGCGACAAATGGCATCCTGTTTTTTGAGGAGAAAATTGTACTATAGAAATTATAAACCGGTAAGATTATTAAGCATCTCTGACAAATTACCCTAATAGAACTAACAGATTATTAAAAACATAGCTTGGGAACACACAGAGGGAATCGCTAAGCACCAGATTTGTTTCACCACATTTAAGTCATACCTCCATACCTAAAAAATTTCTGGCACCTAGTAGGCACACAAAAAAGAGTTGCCAAATGTTACTTTTTATGAAAGGAAGAATTGTTAGATCAGATACCACCATAGAGTATTTTGATCTTAGAAAGTAAGTCGACAAAGTCTCTCATTTCTTAATGGACAAGATGGCTCCGTCTAGCTCAATACACTTATCTGTGATTAAGATGATATCAAAAATAAGTTAATCGTGTCTTCGACTGGTACACAACCAAGAAAAATAGCTAATTTACTAAGCAAGAACCAGACTTAAAATTTTCTCGGCACACTGGAAAAGTAAGATAAAGCCCACAAGTGAAATTTTACTGAGAGAAACAGCAAGTCTTGGGTTTCAATTTAAAAAGATTAATTATATAAGTCTGAGATTAAGACGCTATGACTTTAGGCCAGTTGATGTAAAAATAGATCTGTTAGGTTTAGTGGATGAAAAGTTCCACACATGTCAACCATGGGATATTGTTGGAGATGAGAAAACAAAAGCAGACTAAATAAACAAGACTCTAGGGTCCAGATGAAGAGATGAGCTACTCCTACCGTCTTCTCATTTCAGGTTGGGTGTTCTTTTCTGGATGCCACATTTTTACAGGGACATTGACAAATGACAAAAATTCAGAGGGGGACAACAGGGATCGTTGAGCCTCGAGGCCATGACTTCTGAGAAATTGTTGAGAGGAGTGGGTAATGTTTAACAAAGAGATGCTGAATGTAGCAGACCATGACAGCTGTCTTCAAGTAAATGGAAGGCTGTCATGTGGGAGAGGAGCACCATTTCTCTACTTTGCTCCAAGGGCGGAACTAAGTTTCAGGGGTAGCTTTTGGAAGGAAGCAGTTTTCCTGTCAATGTAAAGAAAAACTTTCTTATGATTTGTGTTTTTCTCTATCTGTTGCTCTGTAGTGGCCCATAAAAAAGACTCACGCAGAACCTGGTTAAGCATCTATTAGCCATGCTTTGATTGGAATTTCCTGTCTTGATGGGAAAATCGAATTCCTTAATCTCTAAGAATTTTTATGAGATGATGTGGCTAAAACAAGCAAATTGCTAGGCAATCCAGAAGGAATTAAGCATCGAAGTTCCACATAGGATGACATCGACTGTAAATTCTATAAGGCTCAAGAAGGCAGTTCTGATCACGGGGGAGATTTGGAAGAGGAGTCTATCATGTAGGACAGTGCTGCCTGTAAAAATATGACGTGGAACATATATATGAGCCATACACATTTAATTGTAAATGTTTTAGTAACCATAATTAAAAACAAAAAGTGCTAAGTGAAATTAACGTCAATATTGTATTTAACACCATATATTTAAAATAGTACTATATCAACATGTACTCAAAATTTTTAAAAAAATATTGAAATAACTTTCAATATTTGTTTTTATATTACGTCTTTGAAGGCCTTTGTTATATTATTACATTTATAGCACATCTTATTCCAACTAATCTGGTTTCAAGGGCTCCATAGCCACAGATGGCGGGAGGCTACTGTGTTGGACAGCACAGACTGGAAACTAAGGTCTCCAGCATGGCTAATTGAAATAAAAGGAGTTATTAGTAAAATCAGGCAGATCTGTACAGGTTACCTAGAAATTCCAGAGATACGGTCAAAATAAAGAGGGTAAAGCTGCGGAATGTTTTCATTCTGGCAACCAAAGAGTGATAAGAGCCAGCAATACAGGTGGAGTTTGACCAAACAGAATCCATTTGAGGCTGAACTGCACCTGCCCCCACTCCTGGTTGCTCTGGCAACCAGACTCCCTCCCCCCATGCTAATGACATTATAATGAGAACATCCACATGCAAATGAATTAAGAAGTAATTACTGGCAGATCCTCACTTGTCTAGAGCTCCATTTAAGGGGGCGGTGGTTGAGAGAGGGCTTGGGAGAGTTTGATACTGCTGCACAGAAGAGATCACAAAAGGAATGGATTTGAGTTATGAATCCGGAGCCTGTACGCTGGGCAATAAAGTCATGTAATAACATATCCACGTTGTCTCATCTGTTTCGACTGTACCTGCTTTTACAATCACTCAGGGGGTGAGAGACCACCCAGGGGAAAGAGGGTAGAGAACAGGGAGGCACAGCAACTCTGCAAAAAAGGAGCAGGTTTAGGGAGAAATGCCGACCCTCCGCCCCCAAAAATTTCAAAATAAATTACTCACAAATTGCTCCGCCTCCCAACCCACCCCTGGGGAACTACTGCGAAAATCATTGAAACTCTGGGAAAAGATAAAAAGCAGAAAAAAAACCCCTGTCATTTATTCTTGGGTCTGGTTTGCTCTTAATTGCTTTTTACAATTTTCTCAAGTAGATCAGAGCCACGTATTAATTAATAGTGAACAAGTTGAACACTGAACTTCAGAAACTCGATAACCCTGGCAACAAGAAGAACTTTGCTGATGTGGGAATAGTGAGTATAGTGAGGTTTTTGCATCTTGTAGGAATTTTTAGGTTTCCAGAATCTTTTAGGGCCTCACAGAAAAAAAATATATATACATAAAAAAAAACCTTGATGGTATTTTCAGAAATTACTCAGCAACTGATCAAACAATTAGTACATTGGCGAGGGTAACACTTTGGCTACCATACCAATAGGCACAAGAATATTATTAACGCTATACATTAGTAATGGTCTTCAAATGAGAGTCTATAAAGAAAAGAATATAACACTCTTTTCTTTTGGTATAATAGTGATTATAGTTTATACTATATGCTGAGGACTATTCTAAATTACATCTGTATGAAATTATACAGATCTGCCTGATTACATTGTTAGCCTATTTTACAGGTGGGGAAATAAAGCAACTTCTCTAAGCTAGTAAGTGTCAGAGACAAGAATTGATTCCGATTACCTTGGCTCCAGAATTCTCTGATGTCCAGGATAAAAGTCTTTAAAACAATAAACCAATTTTTGTTAATGATTAACTAATCAACTATTTTGTGATCTAATAGAGCTACTACTATAGTGGAATTAATTATTATATTTAGAACAAAAATTGGGATAAAGAGTAGGCCAGTTTGGCTGGAATGGAGGGTATATATGGGGCATAAAAGAAAGGTGATGATAAGGACTCAACTTTCAAGGCATCTTAAAATAAGGAGGTTCCTGAAAGGTGTCATTGAAAATTTCTGATGTGGGGTAAACAGTATTCGAGGGAA
Organism: Pteropus alecto; assembly: GCF_000325575.1. Lineage (NCBI taxonomy): Eukaryota > Metazoa > Chordata > Mammalia > Chiroptera > Pteropodidae > Pteropus > Pteropus alecto. The sequence goes on along the minus strand of NW_006431920.1, from coordinate 8,191,812 downwards.
TTTAATTAAGCAGTAGAGTATAAGGATGGGAGGGAAAAGAGGCTAGAGCTCTTGAGACAAGTGGAATTATAATTCTTCACCCAAGTGCATGCATGCAATGGTGTTTATAGTCGGAATGAAGAAAAGAATCAATGACCGGAAGTTTCCAAGGAAAAAACCAAGTGAAACTCTGGATATTTATTGGAGTAGGAAACATGAGGAAAGCAGAAAAGAAGAATAACAAGTCAGGATTAAATCCAGGACCGTCGGCCAAAGCGACTAGGTGACAGATATGGGGAAATTTCAGTGGCAATTGGGTCAGGGCTGGGTTTCAGCCTAGACACTATTCATATTTTAAGCCAGATTGTTCTTTGTTGTGGGGGCTGTCCTGTGTGCTGCCAGATGCTCCACATCACCCTTGGCCTCTGAGCACTTGCTGTCAGTAGCACCCCTCACCGGTGAGACAATGTCTCCAAACATTGATAAATATCCCCTGGAGGTGGGCTTGGGGGGCAGCAGCAAAATCATCCTCAACTGAAAAACACTGGTGAGGGAAATAAAGCGTGAGTTTAATAGACTTGAGGGAGTATTGAGACAATCAGGTGAAGATAGCCAGGAGGCCAGGGAAGTGCAGAATTGAAATTCCAGAAAGAGATGAGAACTCAGTATGAAGATTTGGTCTTATCTTGCAAAAAAAGCAAGAGTGGGTGAGATATCTGAAATGGGGGGTTGGAATAAAAAAAGCTCTGGAATAAACAAAACTGGAAAGAAGAAGCAGCACCAATAAAGGAAGAGAGGCAGCATCCTGAGGCAAGAAGGAAGCCAGGTTGGGCAAATGTCATCGTCCCAAAAGAGGGAGATGCAGAGAGAGGGGATGGTCTGCTGTTCCAGATGTGACTCAGCTGCCAGTGTGAAAGGAACTGTTGGTTAGGATGATGAGTATATCTCGGTGATCATGGAAAGAGAAATTATATTAAAGTCATGCATGCGTGTGTGTGTGTGTGTGTGTATGTGTGTGTGTGTGTGTGTGTGTGTTGGGAGGGGTTAATGGTGGTGGTGTAGAAATTAGATTTCACAAAGTTAATAAGTCAGCAGATGATGATAAGAGATGGTAGCAATGAGTCTGGATTGCTCTGTGAAGTACCCTGGCACTGACAACTAGGAGGACTAGGGCATCTTAGAAAATGGTAAGGTCAGTGGAAGAACGTCCTTTTTTTAGGATAGGAGGTTATAGAGACATCAGCCAGTCAAGCAAGCAGAAGCCAGAGAAAGGCCAGGGTATTGGAGAAGATCACGGGCCCGGGTCTGGTCCTTCAAACAAGAAGACAGAACATCTAGAATGAACATCACTCTATCAACACCTCATCCTGGAAATTCCCAAGATGTAGAACAATAACAACAAAAAGGATGGTGACATTGAGAAACCAACTCTAAAAAATCTTTGTAAGGAAAGGGGGCGGTTCACTATATGTCTTTCGTACTTTTTGATGTTTGACTCGTAAATAGATATTAATTTTCGCGAAAAATAAATTTTATTTACAGAAACGCAGGAGCTGGAAATAAAATATCGTGCTTTTTTGATCTTCTTTCAAAGAGAGAATTCTAAAATGACATTGTGCACAATTTTTAAAACACATTATTCATGGGCGTGAGACTATACAAAATTTGTCAGTTGTCTGAGTCAGTCGTTTGGATATTGAAGTCAGTCAATCATGGTAGTTCTAAATAATTGCAGTTGAAGGAAACTATCTTAGACAATTGGTAGAAAAACTAGATTTTTAAGTTTTTGAAATCATCCAGTTTTTTTCTTTTCATTTGTTTAAGGTATAATCTCAAATCCCCTTCGTGTAAGAATTTGCACCAACTAAAATCTCTCATTATGGAATTTACCTTTCATTTTATCAGTGTTTCTACTTGTCTGTGCATTTGGAGCTAACCGGAATTGGAGGTACGTATTACATACAACATTTCGGTTCTTTTTCAATGTATTATAAATTATTCTAGAATTACAGGCGTTCACCGAAACTTTTAAAGCAGTGTACATGCCATTCCCTGTGATCATGACAATCTCCCCATCCATTGTCATACCTGCTCAAGGTTAGAAATCTAATGTAGGCATAAATAATGCATCCTTTTTGGCAAATATAAACATTATATGAAACTCAGAAAATCTAAGTATTGAATACAACATGCTGAACTTGGTTTCATTTAATTGATTTTATGGGCCTTTATTTCTTGAGTCTTGGAATAATACCTTGAGGATTTCAGAAATTTTAATCACGGAGCTTTATTATGTTTTATCTGTAATCTTCTTTCACATTTCCTTTTCAACTGCTCGATGAAAAAGTGCTTCTTGAAAATGATTTACTGAAAAAGATTATTTGTGCGAAGCATACTAAAATACTTTGTGTAAAAAAGCACTTAATTCGAATGAAATATTTTATATTACAACTGACATTATAAGCTCATAATTACACACATGCAAAGCCTTCTTGGTGTTCTTCTTTTATCTGTTTCCAAAAGAACACGTGTTCCGTATATGTATTCCAATATTCACACATAAGTATTGAATGTCAGGCCCTATGAGAAGTGCTAGAAACATGACAGAGACCAAAGTGTCCGAGTCCCTTTCCTCTGAGACATAAACTTCTAATGAGAGAGAGGGACGATAAAGCAATGGAGCTAGTTACATAATGTAATAAATGACAAAGGCCATCTCAGCTGAAAGTGGAGTATTGTTGCTGCAGAAACGAGATGTCAGAGAAGGCCACTCAGATGAGGTGACACATGCGTATATGAGCTATGTTCTCTGCTGTGTCCTCAGTGTTTCTATATGTAATGTATAAGTTACATTTTATAGACATCTTTATGCTGAGTTAAAACAAACCTTTCATCATCAAAGGTAGAATGTCAGTCTCCAAGTGCCTGACATATGAACACATACTTAAAATAGTGATTGATTTATTTTAGCATAATCTTTTGCTTACATTTAATATGTTTATTTAAATTATGGTTTAATTCTAACAAGAAACCATTGTTTATAGGAAACATATATTAAATAAATTCTTACTGACCTTAGGTTCATATTTTTTGTTTGACTTTAAGAACTACGTTAGATATATTATCTTTTTTTGTGTGTGGATACATTATTGCATCTTAAATAACATCAATTTGTTCTTAATAACTACTAATGACCATTTAATGATTACTTAATGATTACTAATGCGCTTGATTTTGTTTTGTTACCTCTCCTAACCCAGATTTTGGTCCGCTGTTTATAAATTGGAACTAAATGTGAATTTCCCATCAAATAGAATAAGAGTTTGTCATTTTCACCAGGCCATCTCTAGCATTTATATACATGTATAAATAGGAAATATTTTTATTGCATCAATGCCCAAAATAAAAGTTGTCTCAGGATGAACTACAATATTGAAATTGTACCAACTTCTGGAACTCACACAAAATAATATACTGACGACTGGATATAATAACTTGACCAGAATATAAATGAACTCTTTTCATGTATGGTTAAGATTCACAAAACGTCAGAAGAAATGGGAATAATTAAGATCTAAGGAGAAGTCATGAATATGGAGGTATACAAAGGATATTGGAATAGAGATGAAAACAGTACACTAAGGCTAGACTACATGGAATTTCCTAGCTAAATGTGAAGTGCCAGCTTCAGGATATGGCTGGTGTTTTTGTAGAGTTGTTTGAAAACACTGCAACTTATTCAGACAGCTAGAGTCCCAGTTACTTGCTACTCAGATGCATTGTTGCTCTGGAAATGTGTCCTCTATTTGTAGTTTTTATGGATTTCTTTGAGTTACTAACACATACACATAGATGCACCTGCAAATGGGCTATTTACACATGGTATAAACAAGCCTAGAACATGAAGTGTTGGCACAATTTTTAAGATATTTATCTGGGGAAACGTTCTGAACAAGCATAGGAATTTCAGGCTACTAATATCCTCAACTCAAGTGATAAAATTTAACTGCTTAGCTTTAGATTTCTTTACTATGGTCCATGTGAATAATGTCCAAATTCGGTTTTCTCACTATATATATTGTCATGAGTTTTCTTATACAGTCTTCGGAAATATGAAAAACAAAAGCCCATTTAAAAGCACCTGACTAGCCATGAAGCAGCAACTATGTGTTCAATATTGAATTAAGCCCTGTAATGACCAAAGGGACACCACCACTATCCATAAACTCTATACTTGGAGAACTTGTAATTTTATTGGAAATATGAGATATAAAACAAATATTATACAGAAGGCAAAGCAAGAGAATGTAATACAAATTTAATATTTCATTCTAATATTAAATGTGTGTGTGTGTGTGTGTGTGTGTGTGTGTGTGTGTGTCCACATGCCACATGGTACTTTGAAATTAAACAAACAACGCTTGGATATAAATGACAGGTTGCAATCACACAGTGACATGAAAACATAGCTTATATATTTTACTTGCTCATCTTAACCAATTTGAATTTTAAATTTTGAGATAATTAGTTAAAACTAAGACCCGTAAGGAAAACTAAAAAAAGTGAATGGAAGCCTCTGCCTAATCTCTGTGTCTCTGAGCAGCTGTCCACATGAGAGCTTCTGAGTGGCCATGTGTCCTCGCCTGGCCCACATTGTTCTGACCCTCTTGGAACAACGTGGTTGTGCTAACCGAATTTATGAGGTCCAGCAACATCTGGTGGCGTTGGTGTCCTTGTTCAGCATTGATTGTCATTCTCTGTCACGGGATGAATGTGCCCCGAGTGCCTGTTGGAGTATGCGATAATAAAGCCAGCATTAGCAAACGTTGGGGGGGGTGAGC
>NW_006431920.1:8126811-8186973 GCF_000325575.1 Pteropus alecto | reverse complement strand
CCAAGCCCCGCAACAAGTGGGCAACAAAGAGGAGGTGGCAGGATGCACAAAAGTGCTCATGCCAGAAGGCCTGACACGCTGCAGGCGGTACGTGACATCTCGTGGCTTTTGGCTGTTGTTAGGTGTGATGTGTGTCACAGTCATGATGGATGGCTTTCAGATCTTTCCCATTATATCATATCTGTAAGAAATTCCCTTTTCCTCAAATGCCTTTTTGTTCTTCCAACCCTAAGCTGCAGATGGCATCTACCCACGCATTCCCATTGTGTGAAGCCCATAGAGAACTTCGCCATTCTTCTGGGGATCCTGCTCATGGTTGAATTGCTAGCATTCAATTAAGACTTGAAATTACGGCTTTGGGCAATTTAACCTCTTTTAACACAGAGTAATGGTAGTTTGTGGCTGTTTAGGAATTTCCAGAGGTAGCACGGATATTATTTCATTAAAATGTGAAAGGATAGAATCAGTGGATAAAATAAAGGCAACCGTTTTTTTCTGTTCACCTCAGAATCGAATTACTCTTTAGAGAGAGAAATAAATCCTCTTTGTGAATAAAGCCACTCGTACACATACACGAGTTTCTAACAAAATGTGAGATGATCTCTCAATTGCAAAATTTGGCCTAAAAAATATTCATATAAGTTCAGAGGTTAAACATGGATGAATTGATAGTAGGTCAAAGAAATAGATTTTTTTTTCTCTCTCTCTTAGCTCAGTGACATAAATTTTACATGTCTGATATATGCAACAGGTATTTTTTCCTTGGGAAAAGCTGAAATGATGAGGAATGTGGAAGGAAGCATGTTGATTATACACACTCTTTTCTGTCCCTTTCTTAGGTTTGATTCTAAGCGTTGTACAAAATAGAATATAAACTGTAATTGAGAATAAGTCAGTGAATGGGCACATTTCTACTGAATTCTAAAAAAAAAAATGAAAGTGTCATCTGGGTGTCTCAGTTTCAGCACATCCTCCATGATACATGCAACATGTGGGTGTTTTAGACCACTCAAATGGAACGTTTCAAGCTAATGTTTAAATATTTGTGGATCGAAGCGACATTAGTTATAAAGGGAGAAAGCTACACACATCCCTGGAAATCTCAAATTTATTTTAAATAACTCCAGGTTATGGGTAAATTGGCTTTCGAGGGTACGATAAAGGCGCATGCCTTGATGGTTATCAGTGGAATGTTCGGGTTCTCAGAAAGGGCTCCTTGTGTGCACAGATAAAGAAGTGACTCTTGGAAAAGTCAGTATCAGGAAGAATACTCAGTTTTAAAAGACTGACAAGAAAGCAATCAAAATAAGAGAGTTAATGAAAAAGACAGGAATTTGGTCGAATGCCTGAGTGAAAGGAAGAAAGCAGTCACAGATGTAATACAGTGTTTGGGGCCTTTGGCTGAGAGGGCTAATGATTTTCGAAGACTGACCAAGTGAAATCATAATTCTTATCTACACTGAGGATGACAAGGAAGAACAATAATATCCAACACTTATTAAGAGCGTAGTATATGTCAGACACTTTTCTAAGTACTCTTTGTGTCTCCAACTACCTTCTGATTTTGATCAAGCTACCCAATCTGTTAATAATTTAATATGGTGTCTTTTGTGGTCTCCCACATATGTGCATTCTTCTAAGGAAGCATTTCCCAAATTATCAAATCATATGACTTTCTGAGAACTATTAAAAACTACAGGTTTTTAGAACTCTCCCACAGAGGTCTTAGTTGGGCTAAGAGACTTCTTTTAATAAATAAACTGCGTAATTCTTTTACTTAGGACATTTTAGAAAACACTGACTTTATGAAAAATAAAAAATTTCCTAGATTTCTTTTTTTTTTTTACTTTTTAAGATAATACTCCTACATTCAGAAGAAAGCCTAGCAAAAATTTGTACTTTATCTATGTATTAAGCAGTGGCACTCAATACATATTTTTGAATGATTGTATGGAAACTTTGGATTATAAAATATTACTAAATAAATGCAGCCTAAACTTCAAAGGTAACTTTACAATGGATAAAAGGAATTTTCAAGTTAAAGTCTCGCTTGATCTCTTTTAATTAGAATCCTTAGAAATAAATGACTTGTAATGAGTCCATTGAATGTTACTAAATGACTTTCAGTGGATTCTGTCACAAGATGTGGATCAAGGCTGGTTTTTCAAACCATAATGGTGTCTAGTGCATGTCTTTCACTGAACTAAGAAACACCCAAAAGAGAGTGTTGGATTTGAATTGGATGCCACCTAAAAGTGCAAAAGCAAGCTCTGTCTTCTCATCAACTCTAAATCTTCTAGAATTCTGACTTGAACAAGAAGAACTCTAAGAGTCAAAAAGACTAGAAAAGAGGATATATATTTGGAAATTCCTGCATAGCAAGTCTCATATTCAAAAAAAATGTATTTGAGTTTTCTGAGAAAATTGCCAGAAGTTTGCTTTAGTGCTACAGGAGAAAATGGAGTACGAAGGAGTTTGAAAATCACTTCTCTTTTGTAAAGACCATAATTTGTAAAAATCAAATGATTTCCAAGGTAAAAATGTTGTCCGTAGTATGCCCGGCTTTTGAGAAGTCCCCACACAATGAAAAATGTAGAAGTACAGTCTGAGAGCTGCCAAGTCATTTCTAAGCATCAGGCCCCTCTAGTCACAAGAGGGATCCAAAAATGAAACAACAGCGTGGAAGATTACTTCGTCCCAACAAAAGATTTAGGCTTAAGCCCAGTTGCGAAATTATGAATCTCAAAATCAAGCTGAATATTTATAAAACTTAAAATTTTCAATACATGAATTCAAGACATCATAAGCATCATTGTACATGGATCATAAATATGTGATTGTTACCTAAGAAAAGCTGTGATTTGATTATCCTAAAGAAAATAAACTTTCTCTCTTGGTGAAAATGTTACTAGAATTCAAAGAATAACGGAGGGAAAAGTATAGAAACTGTCTAGTGCAAGATCTCTCAGTTTGGGCACTACTGACATTTTGGGTAGAATAATTCTTTCTTGGAAGGGGAGTCTGTCCCGTGCATGGCAAGATGTTGAGCAGCATCCCTGGTTTTTACTTACTATGTACCCATAGCACTCCTTGCTCAGCTGTGACAACCAAAAATGTCTCCAAACATGGCAGCATGTCTCCTTGAGAACCACTACTTCAATGTGAGTGCCACTCGGAAAAATACTATTCCATTTTACAAGACCATTTTACTGGCTTGTAAAGAAAATAGTCCCAAAGGTGTTTATGATCACTGATAGTACAACTGTTCCTTTGGGTTATGGGACAGTGTCTATTTTTTTTTATTTTAATCCCGACATTTCTAAAGTCCCTGAAAATGGAGTCAATAGAAGCCTCCAAGGCAGCGCACCTACAGCAATGTTGACATGAGTGGATGGACTGGGGAAAAGAGCATCCCCCTTAGAAACTCCAGATGCTGCAGAAAGGGGACTCATTTCTTCAGCAGTCCACTCTTATTCTGAAAAATAGTGTGGGACTATTTGTTACTGGGAGGTGACTTCCCTTCCGTGGACAGGTTTTTGTTATTTGTTTCATCATACTTAGGACTAAGGAGACATAAGCCCCAGCGTCTTCTAGATTTATAGCATCTTGTATTCCTATCTTACACGTAGCCTCTTGCATATTCCACTAAACGAAGCAGTGGTTTTCTTAAATTTACACTGTGATGGAAATCCCTGTGGTAGGGAATCCCATGTCCTTAATGTTGCTTTGTTTCATGCAGACAAAGGCTGCATTTTTCTTTCAGGTGAAGCGAGCCCAGGAAATTAGCTTATTAAACATTTAAAGACCTTGGTCAGAATAAAAGTCAGATAATACTTGGGGATCTAGAATGCTATGAAAATACCACTTTCCATAATAACACTACAAATATAAGAAATAATCTCAAAATAAAGTCAGGGGACATTTACCCCATATAAATAGATTGCCTCAAATGAGTATTATTTTTCAAAAAAAGGTATTTATAATTATTATATCTGATTCTAAGGGTAAAAATGTATGTATATGTTAATGTACATATTAAGGCTAAATATAGTGAGGAAATGCATTGTTTCCTAATTTTTTTTTTTTTGTTTCCAAGAATCAAATTCAGAAAATTTGCACTTAGTGCTAACATATCTGATCAAGCTTTACCTTAGATCATAAATTTGTCTTCCCCCCGTAGGTTAAATAGAATCACGGATTATTAATTTGTCATTTTTGCAGATATAATCTTGTATTCCTGATACTCATCTGCTTTCAAGTGTTCTGTCTCTCACTCTGTTCCATGCTTCCTCTCTTTCTCCCTCTCTCTCCCACACTCTATTACTGAGGCATAGTAGAAAGGAGTAAGGTTCATTGATTTGAACAAGATGAAAGTTCTATAAGATCAGAGACAGAGACATTTTAAAAAGAGTGAATAACTTAAAATTAAGTGCATGCAGTAAGACACTCTAAAAGAGCAGTGTCTAAGAATCTCAAGAACTTTTTTTTCCAAGAAATCAGCAATTGTTATTTAGTGTAGAGTACTACTTAACATTCACTTCAATTAATGTCCCATCTCTAATGATTGTTTCTCTGAGTGGCATCAGTCCAGGGCTCCAGTGATAAATATTTAATAAAAGGAACTCCTCCTACCTTTTTGTTTTCTTTTTCCCATATGCATTAAATTAATTACTTCATTTTAACAGGTCAAGTTGCTTTCTGAAATGCTACTACCTCAATCTTTCACACTTGTCAAACTTACTCTGTACCAGTGAAACATTTTTAAAGACTGGAGTTTTGGGGATGTATTTTGGTATTTTGGTGGCAAAAAAACACATAAAAGACTCTTAGCCCACAAAATAGAAAGGTTCTAACATGCTTCCCTCCTCCAGACTTAGTGAACACTGCCCCATATTTGGTTATTTCAATGGAACGGCATAGAAATTTTGCCTACTGCAAAGGGGAAAATAAAGACATTTTACTTGCTTTGTGGAGATTTTGATTTCCCAAAGACGTTTTTTTTTTCCCCTCTCTTTTTCTTCTTCTTCTTTTTTTTTTTTTTTGAGTAGCAATGTCTGTGTGCTGAAGACATTCTGTTCTGGTGAGCTCTGCACTTCTTATTCATGGCAATTACACTCACATCTTTGATCTTGGATGAGATCTCTTGTGCATATTTTGTTCTATTTATGTCTTTGATCTGGTTCCTTGTGATTTTTTTAAGGTTGTGTTTTTATTCGAAAGATGTTCAGCCTACAATATTTAAAAAGGAAAAAGAGGTGAAATTTAGTTTATCCATGTGACGTCGTCTTTTTTGGCATATGGGTGAATTAGACTGTCTTGGTACCTCTCAATTCCTTCTTCCAATATCCCAATAATTTGTGTTTCTCAGCTGTCATAATAGTGGAAAGCTCAACAATCAGATGGATTGCGACGTGGTTGATCAAATTCAGCTCAACAGTTTTGCAATCTTGTTATTCCATTTGTCATAAAAGAATCAAATTGGTTTTCCAAGGATATGTACAGTGATATAGCTAGAGAATAGTAAGGAAGAAAATTCATAAAGCTCCTGCTAATGGATGGCTTAAGGAGTCTTATTTATTTGTTATTACCATCATCATTTTATTTAATAGGAATTTATTTTCTTGTTTATGTAACATATCATTTATACTCGGGTTTTAAGAATTCACCCAGGTAACTTAACGGTGATATGTATTACTAAGGGGAGATTAGATAATAAGATAACAGCTAGCCATCACTGTAGTGACGGTAAAGTGCTATGAATAAGGGGGCCGCACGGGACCTGGGAATGTACAAGACAAAAATTGGTCACCATGGCAACATTTGAGCAGTAGGAGACAGGAGCTGAACTGAGCAACACAGAACTGCAGTGGCCTGATTGAAAAGAACTGCCTATAATTTAGCTTGACTGACTTGTTATGTAATATGTTTTCTGTACTATGCAAATGACTATGGAAATGTGAGAATCCAAAACAGTTGATAAATTCAGACTGCAAAAAAAAAAAAAAAAAAAAGCACCTTCTTGGGAGGGTGGGGGGAGTAAGATTAGGAATTTTAATTTGTAGCAAGCCAGAGGGTTCTTTGTTCCTAATGAGCTTAGACTGTGAGCATTATCACAGGTATTTATAAAGCCATGTCTATAAATAAGATTTCCATATTTTAGAGGCCTATTTATACAAACACTAAATATATTTTTATAAAAGCAACTAAAAACAGAATTAAAAGGCATAGAATGGTGGCAGAAATATAAGAAACTGCTAAGTTGAACAGCTTCATGGTGAGCTTCATTGTAGAAAATACAATTCAGTAAAGTTTTCTTTTTAATCTATTTCTAGCAAGGTGTTTGCTCCTTGTTTTATGTGGATAATCGTCCTTGTTTTTCTTTACAATTGATTTGTGTGGCATAGAGTCACAGAGACATAAGGAACCCCAAACAACTATTTGATCTTATAAACAAAAGCTAAATGGCATATTTCAGTTTGATATTTGCATACTAGTTTAGGAGACTCCTGAGGGTCATTCATAGCTTGTGTGTGGATAAGGACATCTAGTATATAATCTATTGAAATGATTGAAGAACAATAATACATCAGTCAATAAATCTTTTAAACACGAATTATCTTCCTAAGATTCAGTAATATTGAGCATATGAGCATTGTATACACCATGTAAAAGAGAATTATGAAGAATTGTATAACTTAATGACAATATCCCTACTAAGCTGTGCATGTAATGATGATGATGATGATAATAATAAAATTATTAGCGATTATAGAAATAATTAAACCTTAAATTTACTGAGCATTATGTATATGCCAAGTCCTATGTTGCTTCTTTTAATCCTCCACAAACCTCTGCAAGGTTGAAACAAACATTCTTGCATTTTGCAGATAGAAGCTTAGAGAGGTAAAGTAACTTGCTCCAAGTTACACAGATAATAAATTGTTCTGATTAGAACCTAAGGCCTGGCTCAAAGCCTCATTTTCTAAGTGTGTTTTTTTCTATGTATTCAGATGACTTTTTAATAAGACCTTTCTTCCCTATTCCTATTACTAACATTTTTCTTGGCCCAGCTGTTCTCTTATCAATCAGTTGCAACTCTTCCTCAATGAGTCCCAGTTTCCAGTCGTGCATCCGGACACCAGAAACTTACCTTCTTTGCTTTGTAATCTAAAATTCATGAACTTGTCTCTTAGAAATTTTTTAGTTGTAAAGTTTTCTTCCCTTATGTTAATGGATCACTTAGTTATTTCTTCTATTTTATTCGGCTAACCTAGATTAAGAAGGATTTGTCTTTGTTTAAGTCTTGAATGTCCTCTTTGAAGTAGTGTTTGTGTGTTGATATTATGAAGGAATCAGGAAGCAAGAGAGAAGAACTAACTAGGATGTACTAGAACCCAGAATTTACTTAAGCTGGAAGCAGTAAGTTAGGGAGTTTCTCTACTCTTGTGTCTGGCTTCTGTCACACAATATTGTATTTCTGATATTCATCCATGTTGCTTTGTATAATGTTGCTTTGTACCTCTCTAAGCTTGTTCAGTGTCATTTCTGTGTGGTACTCATTGCTTAAACATTTCACAATTTATTCATTTAATCCATTAGGGAAAAACTTTAAAAAAGTTATTCCTATTGGGAACTACTACTTTGAAGGGGTATCAAGTACTTTTTAGATCTCAGTCTTGTAATCCAAAAAAGATTCACTAAAAGTACCTACTTGAGAAATCTTTCTAATCTCTAAATTCTGGGATTTGTCATCACTAGACCTGCCTTACAAGAAATACTGAAAGGAGTTCTTCAAGCTGAAATGAAAGAATACTAATTAAAAATGAAGACATGTAAAAATATACAACATAGTGGTGAAGGTAAGCATATAGTTAAATTCAGATTACTTTGATATTATAATATGATGATATGTTGGCCACATAACTCTAGCATAAAGGTTAAGAGACAAAAATATTAAAAATAACTATAACTATAATCATTTTTAAATGATTACATAATATAAAAAATAAATTGTGACGTAAAGCACATAAAAAGTTATAGGCTTTTGTATATGATCAATGTTGTTATCAACATAAAATAGACAGCTACATCTATAAGATGTTTGATGTAAATTTCAAGGTAATTACAAAGCAAAATCTACAGTAGATACACAGAAGGTAAAAAGATGAGAATTAAAGCAATGCACAAAAGGAGATAGAAAAACAAGAAGAAAGAAACATGGGCCAAAAAACAATGAATATGATAATGATAGTAAACCTTTACCCATCAATGATTACTCTAAATGTAAATGGATTAAGTTCTCTAATCAAAAGGCATACAGTGGCTGAATGGGTTAAAAAACAAGACCTGACTACATGCTGCCTAGAGGATACTTACTTTAACTTCAAGAACACACACAGACTCAAAGTAAAGAAATGGAAAAAAAATATCATATGACGGTGGAAACCAAAAGAGAGCAGGGTAGCCATACTTGTAGCAGATAAAGTATACTTTAATCAAAAGCTATAATAAAAGATAAAGACAGTTACATAATGAAAAAGGAGTCAATTCATTAAGAGGATATAACAATTGTAAATATATGTGCACCCAACATGGGAGTACCCAAAATATATTAAGAAATACTAATAGATCAGAAGGGAAAATTAGATAATACAATAATAATAGGGGACTTTAATGCTTTACTTTCACAATGGATAAAAAGATCCAGGTCGAATATCAATAGGGAAACAGACTGGAACTGTACTTTAGGTCAAATAAATCTAACAGGTATATACAGAATATCCCCCTAAAGAGCAGCAGAACACACATTCTCCTAAAGTGCACAAAGAACATTCTCCAGGATAGGTTATATATTAGGTTACAAACCAAGGGTTAGCAAATTTAAGATGATTGAAATGACACCAAATGTTTTTTTTCTGACCACAATGGTATAAAAATAGAAATCAGGAACAGGAGGAAATCTGGAAATTTTACAGTATGTGGGAATTAAACAATACACTCTTGAACAACCAATGGGTCAAAGAAGAAATCTAAAGGGTAATCAAAAAACATCTTGAAACAAATAAAAATGGAAACATAACATACCAAAACCAATGAGATGTAGCAAAAACAGTTCTAAGAGGAGTTTTATGTTGTTGAACACCTAAATTAAGACTATTATTCAGCCATAAAAAATATGGAAATCCTGCTATTTGCGACAACAGAGAAAGACAAATTCTGTATAATCTCACTTATATCTGGAATCTAAAAAAGCCAAACTCAGAAACACAGAGCAGAATAGTGGTTGGCAAGGCTGGGTTTTGAGGGGAAATGGAGAGATGTTGGTCAAAAGGTTCAAAATTCCAGTTATAAGATAAATAAGTTCTGGGGATCTAATGTACAGCATGGTGATTATAGTTAATAATAGTGTATTATATACTTGAAAGTTGCCAGGAGAGAAAACCTTAAGTGTTCTCACCACACACACACATGATGGAGATATTAACTAACCCTACTGTGGTAATAATTTTGCAATAGATATGTGTATCAAATCATCATATGTACGCCTTAAACTTACACACTGTTCAACGTCAATTATATCTCGATAGAATTGGGGAAAAAAAGTTTCTAACAGTTGCAAAGTTTCTCCCTTTCCTTGTGAACTTGCCTAATGAGTGTTTGTGGAGATTAAGCCCATTTCCCCATTCTCACTTACTTCCTGAGGTGCCTTTGTTGTATGACACTGAAGATTTCAAACACCAAGCATAACCATGGTTCCATGGGGAAGTGAGTTGCTAGAGCCAACGTGATACCAGGAACACACCTATTCCTGACTGCGGGTCTAGAAGTGAGAACAGAGCTTTCTTTTCACACCGCTTAACCTTTCTGTGTTGCCTGTAAACTTGAAGCTACTGGTGGGCTTTCCTACGACCCAATAATAAAGACTTAGGGCTTTGGATAAGATCTCCTTAAGCTCTGGGTGCAGAAATCAGGGTAGGAACTCTGGAATGAGGAGTGTGATGTGAGGGGGCACGCTGAGACACTGGGACAGATGCAGGGGGAATAGTGGGGGAGCAGGGCCAGGGATGAGGAGGGGCTGCAGTGGTGAAGAGGAAGGGCCTCGAGGGAGAGAGTAGCGCATGGCCATGATGGTGAAAACAGGGCAGAACTGTGTCCCCGCTTTGGTTTTGTCATTCTGCCTCACCTCTCCTGCTATCGCTGACAAATTGATAAGAAGGGTATTTAGAGCAGTGGAGGGGATATAAGGATTGGGAAAGAAAGTGAATCATAAAGCCTGCAATAGCCAGAGGAAAGAAGAACTGATATAGAAGTGGGGAAAGCCGAGAGTTTCTATATAGCAATATGGCTGGACTTGCTACCCCATGTACGTGAGTTCCCAAGTCCATCACAGTACACTCACATAATCTTTTAATCATTTGCACTTTCATGTTTTATTTTTCACCGAGAACCATGGTAATGCAGTTCTTTTTTTCCAATTGAAAAAGAAATAAATGGTATTACAAATAAGAGCTGAATTAGTTTAATTAAATTTAAATTTATTTAGAAATTATGAGACCTGAAGCTTTTTCAGGAAATTCTGCACCTTATATTGAATTCTGGAAAAGCACATATTTTAATTTGGTATAAAAATTAAAAATGATAGAAATGAATAAATAAGCTTTTCTGTGAATATTTTTGGCATACTGGATATGACTAGAAAAGAGTATGAAGTCATTTAGATGTAAAAGTATTTGAGTTCTCTCTATACACATACATTCTCTGCATTTGCATCACTCTGTATACTTATTGCAAATGTCACAAAACTTCTCCTTTGCATAGGGCCACATTCCCACTAGAACCATTACCTACATACGGTGATGACATAATTCTAAACAAATAAGGAAGCCATCACCTAATTTCCGTTTTGTGTCCTCATTTCTAGTGTCTGTCAGTCTCTGCACTGAATACTTACTGGAAAAAAAGCACCATGCTAATTGCAATGAAGTTTGACCTGGTCCAAAGAAATTCTCTTTTGCCCTTTGGCAATTTAGAAACGAAGTGGGTGACAGTCATCTCAATTCCCAGCCCTTACGTCAGGAGACAGGACTATGATATGGCTACACAATGACTATCACTCTGTAGAGGGTCTCCTCTTTGTAGGCACAGAACGCCGTGGCCTTTTCAGACTCTACATATATTAGATTTGCCGTGTGAAAGATCTATGCCATCTGGGACCTGGTGGGATGAGCCGAGAGGACCACTTGAGTTATAGTTCCCGTGATTTTTCAGGCAGCTGGGAAGCAGTGCTGCACGGGCTTGAAGGAGTCTATTGTAACAAGGTTCTTAACGCATACTCGGTTGGAGATGGGAGAAGCGTTTCTCTTTAATCCGAGAAGACTTCAGAGGGAAGGTGAGAAGAAGCTTGTGGAATGAGAGGCACAGTGCAGGGGAGGGGCAGGAAGAGAAGCTTATTTTTACAAATTAGCCATTGTTTGTACATGTTTACAATATAGAGTCAAGGGGAGGGAGAGAAGGTGGAGTGATGATAAGTCTGTTCCTTGATTCATTCATTCAAGAAAGACGTATGGAGTGCCTAGTGCATCCTCATGTATACTAGGCACTGTCCTACATCTTGAGAGGACAACCTTGAAGAAAACAAACAAATGTGCTACTTTTGTGGAGTTTATGTTTTAACGGAGAAAGACACAAAGCAAGGAAAATAAATACGTCATATATTATCTTAGAAGGTGACAAATGCTATAGGAAGAAGTAAAATGGGCTTAAGAGAATGGAGGGTAATGGGGGGAAAAATGACATTTGAGCAGAGATGTGAAAGAAATAAGGGCGGGAAGCCATGGGTAAAACTGGACAGAAGAAACGAGAACTGCAAAGTACAGAAGTGGCAGCGGGGACAATGTGAGAAGGCCTGTCTGCCCAGAGCTGAGCGAGTAGAGTGGAGAGCAAAGGGGTGACAGTCAGATGGGAAATGCGAACCAGACCAGCGGGGACTTTTGGACCCTAGTGGAGACTTTGGCTTTTACTCTGAGTCCAGAGAGCAACCGTTAGGGCCTTTTGAGCAGCAGAACATGCTCACGCATTCAAATATTCAGTGAGCCTGGGTTCTAGACACAATGTTGTGCCAAGTATTGGAGATACAGTGGTGAGTGTGAAGATCATCTTTACCTTCAAGGAATTCACAGTTTATTGGAGAATTTGATCCCTGGCACCACCTGAAAAAGGAACATGGCAAGCTGGGAGCAGGAGTAGCTGAGAAAGTATAAGGTTGTCGAGAAGCCTTAGATGCGGGCGGTAGTTTGGCTAAGTCCTTTAAGAAGCATTTAGGAGGCCTCATCTTCAGTGACCCTCAGCCAACCTCCCTGGAACACAGCATCCCTCAAGGTGGGTTTCCCACTCTCTGAAGCCTGAAGTGTCAACAGGTACATTTAATGTATCTCCTGTAATAAAACCAAAGGCTTTAGGAGAGAGGGAGGAGGATCTTAATCTTATTATGTACTGTACCCTGGTGAAGGCATTTGTAGCCTCTCCCTTGAATGAGTTTTTGAAGGGGAAAAAAAAGAAGAGAGTCTGAAATGACTAAATGCTTGAGGTGGGAGAGACTAATAATTATGGGGGTTGGTGATGTCGGAAGTAAATTAATCTCGAGGAGTAGGGTAGTAGGACATGGACATTGTGACTGAATGGAGGTAACAGAGTTAAACAGGTATAAAGGAGGAAAACCAGGTAGTAACAAAAACTATGGAAGGTGTTGATAGAGAAATGAGTGAACTTAGTAAATAGGATGGAAGCTAAAGCATTACCAACTAATAATAAACTGAATAAAAAGTGTGGAGACATGATCTCTTATTTGTTATAGTTCTTTCTGAATATCTGAGTACATGAACTTCACCAGCACATTTATTTCTTCAGGGATGCGCCAAAGTCTCAATCGTCCTCTATATTTTGATTCTCTTTGGGATTTTTTTGGGAAATCTTTTGGAAATGACCTGGTATCCTAAGTCAGTATTATTGTCCTGCACATTTGGATGTTTTTGTGCCAAAGAGAGAGAGAGAAAGAGGGAGAAAGCGAGCTTCCACCTTATTTTCATTTTGTTGTTGTTATTGTTGTTGTTAAGGGAGATAATAGCTAAATATTTTATGCATTCTACCAGGAGTTGGAAAACATCTCCTGTAAAGAGCTGATAGTAAATATTTTAGGCTTTGCAGTCCCTACCTTCTCTGTGGCAGCTACTCAGGTCTGTGATTGCAGCACAAAAGCAGCTACAGACAGTCTGTAAATAAAGTATAGCTGTGTTCCAATAAAACTTTATTTACAAAGATAGGCAATGTGCCAAATTTGGCCCATGCACCACAGCTGGCTGATCCCTACATTATATTTCCATCTTTAAAACCTATCTTTGTTAAAAATTTCTTTACTTGGAACTATTTGTTGTTGAGTTGAGATAATTTCATTCCTATTCTACATCCTTTTATGCCTAAATCCAATGAATTTAAGTAGAATTTTAAAAGGTTAACACTTTTTATGTCTTTTTTTTCCTTTCTTATTATTTTTTTTCAAATTCCAGTTTTCTGTGGACATTTAGGATGGATACAGTGTTAAAGCTTTTAATCGTCTACTTTCTTTTCCACAAAAGAAATAAAATTCATAGTTTCTTGTGTCATTTCGATGCTACAATAGTTATGTCATCAGTAGTTTTCCATTGCAAATGTAATTTGAAACAGTGAAAATTAATTTTTTATCATTTGAATCAAAATGTCCCAATGCCTCAATATTGTGTTAAAGTAAAACTGTAAAGTTAATGGAATATTATAATCTGCAAGATGCTCTTTTGTTGAAGAAGAAAAATTGGCTCATCTCCATGGTTTGAAAGTTTATAGCAACAGGACAACCTAATCGGCAATCACAGTAAAAATACCAGATAAAAATGGATTGGCCCCAACCTCTTCTACCAGGAGAATAGAAATTCCTGTCAAAACACTCCAATGTCCTTTCTGTTTCATTTTTAATACTTAAGTAAACAAACTCCTCTGCTTCTACATCTTGCATTGGAAAAATATTAGCAGTATTGAAAAAGAACAACATTTATTGTTTCCCTGCATGGGAGTGATTAAAATCTTGACAGCGTACCGGTGTCCCCGAGCTTTGTGATAGCTGGCATTGCCATCGAGCACAGCCACAGAACCAGGGCAAGATTTACTGGGAAACTGCTCTGCCGAGCCACAGACTCTCTGCCGCCATTTCACACGAGCATCTGCTGCTGTATTTTAAAGCTTTATTCCACAAACTTTGACAAAGGCAAAGATTCCATATCGTATGCTTTTGTTGCTACAACAGAGCAGCATTTGATCGATTTTCCAGGACCGAGACCACAAGCTTTTGTTCCTGGAAATTGATGCTGCATTTTGCTCCCATTTTGTTAATATCCAAAAAGAGTTTCACTTCTTGTACAATCTATGTTTAGGAAATGAAAATTGCACTGAGCTCGATTTTTCCTTTCTGGCAGAGGAGAGAATGAATGCTTCTGTCAAGCCTCACCAAATAGGACTTGCGACATCTTTTAGGCATTTTCAGTTTGTCCCACTGTGTGGAGACAGCCCTAATCACACGTCATCCCCTGATGACAACAGCTTCAAATGTGGCTGTATCAACGCCACGGAGCCATCCATTTAAAAAGAGAAGCATGTAAAATTCAGATTTGAAATTCAATAAAGAATTCAGAGGAAAGTCTAGCTTTCAGGCCATCTCCTAGCTAAATGAATAGGCAAACTATTGCATTAAAAAAAAAAAAAAATCTAGAAGGCAACCAAAGGAAGCCTTGCTCACTAATGTCTGAAAATAGCCCCGTCTGGAAAGGTCTGCTTTTAGACTAAGAAAGCAGAAAAAACTAATTAGACAAGAAGCAACCGTGAACAAACATGTTAGCAGAATCAATAACTGGAACTGATCAGCTATTTCTTTAATTGTGCCAGCTGGGCGTCTGTGATGTGCTTAGCAGAGCATAATTACCAGTTTCCATCCCTTAGCAAAGATCTTTCCTTTCTTTTTCTTTTTTCTTCCTTTTACATAAATAGTTGGGCATATGTCATTTAATAATAATAATAAATATTTTTTTAAACTGAAAAATTAGTGGAAAATGAGACACCTCATGTAAGATGCTATTTTATGAATAATTAGAAAGAAGCCAAGTAAGTATGCCAATTGTGCTAATAAGAATGTAAGCTATCAAGGAAATGTAACTAATTTTTTAATTTAAAGGCCATTATGTGCTTTGTGTGCAAAGTGGCATTATTAAAAGGAGGAATAATTTGCTTTACTATTTTAGCACGAGTTCCATGGTTTGTTCTCATTTGTAGACCTATGATTGACTTGAGCCCAAAGCACCGTGCCTACTGCAACTTGAGGCACCATGCAATACAGCTGTCTGGTACCATTAGGGGGAATTAAGACAGACTATGAGTTGTACAAGTAAAATGAATAGAGAAGAGAAAGGTTTCACTATTAATTCAAAGACAAAAAAAAAAAAAAATCCTAGCCCTATTGATTTGTACACTTCCCCCCGCTCCAAGTGACAGCAAAACAAAGGTTTGTGAGCATGTAATAGACTAAAAAGACCAGTGTTTAAAAGTCCACGTTTAGCTGTGTGTAAGCAAAGAACACTTATCGTTTCTGACATCGCTGTGGGAAACTAGCCTCTTTAGGGCAGTTGTCACCTGGACAAGTGACATGTTAAAGGAAATATGTACATAGGGAGTGAAAGGCAAACCAGAAAATACTGGAAGATTCTGATTAAAGTAAGTTTTGTGATGCATATTCAAAACTTATCGAAAATGTCTTTCTCTAGAATGAAAATGTTTGCTCAACTTGTTTTGAAAAGAATGAAAGAACCCATAATAATAAATGCTTTGAAATATGTGCTCCCAGATGTGGAAATATTTAAATAAATAAATAAATATCATTAAGCGACAAGAGTCCTAAGTCCTTTCTTCCCCCCGAGTTTTATTGCCGCACATGAAATTAGAAAGAGGACCGTTTTCCTCAGCAGGCATAGCTACTATGACTGGATAAACTGTAGTTACATTGAAATTGTTCCTACCTAGGTTCCACCAGCCCTGGAGGAATGGTCGTCATTTCTTCCATGATGCTCTGAAAGAAGAATCCCTGCACCATTACCAAATATTCAGTTCAATTCAAGTAAATTTAATTCAGTTCAGTTTAACCCAATACGTCTTTATTGTGCAGCTACTATGTACCAATTATCGAGCCCATCCAGCCAGCGGTTTCAGCTCCACCTCCTGTCACCCCATTTCTGCTTTTCATCAGTCTTTATGAAATGTCTGGAGCAGAGCGCGTGGAAGGGTATTTCAAGTCGAATTTATGGAGTCATCTTGAGTAGAGGTTCCTTGGATTGCTATTAATTCTTTTCAGAATCTACTCTCAATGAAATGAGAGCATGAATTTATGTTATGCCATTAAAAAAAAAAAATCTAACGTGAGGAGAAATAAAGTAAATGCCTAAATGACAATCTAAATAGAATCCTAAGCAAATCAACAAAGTCTGCTCTTGATATCTTTGCATATGAAAGTACTCAATGAAAATAAAAAATACGTACCCATGAAGCCATCAGAAATGAAATGTGTGCCCACTCCCAGCTCCTGCCTGTCCCCTGTCTAATTAATAACACCGAAAACTACTTGCTGTCCTTGATCTATAACAGTGGATTTTAGACTGTTTTCTATAAAGTCCATAGAGGCCAAGTTGAGGAGCTTTGTCTTTTTGCTTTATATTTTGGTGTTCCACGTAACATTTTATTTTATAGAAAGTTTCACTGCTATAAAAGTGTTTGAAAATTCATAGTCTATGGTAGAATCAATCAACAAATTGTTAACTATAATAGAACCTTGATATTCTCTAGGATTATATCCTGAGATCTTCGCAATTCTCAAAGTATTATTTGCAAATAGCAACTACACAATTAGTGTTTTTAGTTTTCTCACCAGCAAGGTGGTGATAATAATAATTATATCAAAAGGGTCATAATAATAATTATATCATGAAAAATGAGCATGCATTGAGAGGAAAGCGGACTGATGAGCATGTCTCTCTCTAGTTAAGTGACATTCTCTTATATCCTAGCCTCAGAATACATGCAATTCTAGTTCTTGCTAAGGGGGAACAGGATTATTATAAACTGTAAAATTTGGTTTATCGATAATCAGAACTACAAATGTTCACTTGAAAATGGCAAGAGCCCATGAAATGAGAAGCCCCAAAGCCATCAAAACGATCTTGGCCTGAGAACGCTTTACCTTTCTAGAATATGTCTATGACACTACACAAGCAAATTGACCCAGGTAAAATACACCTGAAAAAGACACTTCTATTTTTAGTAAATAAAATATTCATCAAGTCTAAACAACTCAAAGAACAATAAGGATCAAAGTAGAATTCAGTACATAGGTACTTATGGGTCACAGTGCTAGGTTAGTGTCCTCCCAAAGAAATTTAGAACATATATCTGAAGTGCTATTCAATAATACAAGACAAGAATCCTCGGTAGAGATCTGGAGGGACAGATAAATGCTACAGGAGATCTCTGGGAAGAGAGCTCATCATGGGGGCTCATGGTTAGCCTAGGATGCCTCATAGAAGCCAGGAGACTTAAGTACCTCCCTCGGTGGTGAGGGATGCTGATGGCTCTGGCATAAAGGCAGCATAGCTTAGTGGTTAACACCCGGGCTCTGGATCCAGTCTTCCTGAGTATAATTCCCTAACCTGACTTTTTCTATTTTTGTGATCTTGGGAAAAATTTCTTAACTTCTCTGTGTGTCTGTTTTCTCATCTGTAAAACAAATCTTAATAATAGTACTTACCCTAATAGGATTGTTGTGAGGAATAAATATTTTAATTTTTCAAGTGCTCAGAACAGTGTCTGGCATCTGAGTAAGTATCGTGCCAGAGTTTATTAAATAAAATAAGTAAGGATCTGAGAGCGCTTGACTCGACTTGAATGAACCTGCTTT
This sequence comes from Pteropus alecto, assembly GCF_000325575.1. NCBI lineage: Eukaryota > Metazoa > Chordata > Mammalia > Chiroptera > Pteropodidae > Pteropus > Pteropus alecto. The sequence continues at coordinate 8,168,954 of NW_006431920.1, read as the reverse complement.
TCCAGAGCTCTGTTCAAAGCACTCAGTGATGAGAAAGGGGAGCTTTCCCAAGTCTCCGAAACACACGGGCTTGATTTCTTCTCCTGCTAAGATTGTTGGACTATTTCTAGACACATATGGAAACAGTGAACTAGAGAGTAGTCTTGAAATGCATGCTGCTTGCTCGCTAGTTTACGCAAGTTAAATTTATGTAGATGGAACACAAAGCAAATTTAGATTAAATGCAATATTCCATAAAGCCCAATTCCTTTCCACGAGTCTGGTCCTATGTGGAGTGAGCTAAGCAAACTAATCTTTGGTAATAATTGCTTCTTCTGGTGAGATGAATTAGCTCTTCCAGAGTCCCTAGGTGTTGCTGAATAAATATATTATCTTTTTCAATTAAGAGCTCTAAAAGAAGTTGTATTTTTTAGATTCCATCATTTAAAATGTTCTGCTCTCTTGTACCAAATATAATTTGGCATAAGTAGAATTAAACCAGCTACTACCTCGTCTGCCTAAGTTGCTATCACCCAAGTGTTGATTTGAAATAGCACCTAAAAAGAAAAAGAATATAAATCTGTCATGTATATGTGCACAAGGAGACTCGAAGGTAAGGCAACTTAAAGCCATGTAATTGTCAGCTAAGACAACAAAGCTCTTCAGGGGGCTTCTTTCTAGCACCAAATTGCAGCACGTCTAAACAGAGAAGATTAAATTAGACTGCTTATAAATTAAACCTCTTCCACTAGTAATACTGCACTGCCCTACAGGAAGTGTTACTCCCGGGCAATAAGCAGCTTCAGTGACAAGACAGCTGATCTGCCACAGATTTTATAAAGTCATTCAAAAAGGCATTCCTCTTCTCTCTTCCCAGCTCCTACCTCACTCAGAGAGAATGAAATTGGCACCAGTAGGCTGTCTGGAATTAGAGTTGGTACAGCCCAATCTAGGTGTCAGATGTTTGCTACGTTCATCTTTTCAGAGCAGTGTTGACAAGGTTGGTGTTCCATATTTGTGGGAGCCCAGACTCATGGTGTATCTCAGGAGCACCAGCCAAAGATTGCCAAGCTCCAAAACACCCTCCCCACTGTTCTTCCATCAAGCTCATTCTTGTGAGAGTTGTTCTTGTGGGTTAGGTTAAGAAAGGGGTCTGCAAATTTTTCCTGTAGAGGGCCAAGTGGTAAACATTTTAGGTTTTGCAGGGCCATACGGTCCCTGTTCAACTATTCAACTGTGACATTGTAGCACGTGAAAATGGTCATAGACAATGTATAAATGAATGGCTGTAGCTGCCTCCCATCGAAACTTGATTTACAGAAAGAAGCAGCTGGACAGATTTGGACCTCTTTGTAGACAAAAAAAAAAAAAAATGGTTACTTAAATTAAAAAATATATATCAGAGACATATCATATTTCTCTTTTGTAAATCTGGAAGCTAAGAAGACAGTGGAACAATGCACATATACTTGTAAATGCCAAGATTTCTATAACCAGTGATGATATCCTTCACCTGTCGAAGAAAGGAGAACATTTTCAGATATGTGGAACTCCACAAAGTATGCCACCAAAGAACTCTCGCAAAGACCTGGGAATGACTTCAGCCAAATGAAAATTTATTCAGATCAAGAATTCAAGATGTGGGGAGATAATATAAGAAACAATGATGAATAATGACTTGTAAAATGTAGAGTAAAACCTAAATGAATAATGATAATAAGTTCTATGTTTAGTAAAAATGAACTTTTTACTAAAAGACTAGCTATACTTTAAAAAAAAACTTAATAACACTCTAAGTTAAAAGCAACTATAATCAAAAGAGATTGATACTGGCAGATAATTAGTAAAATATATCATCGAATTCTAGATGTCATTAGATCTCATTGAAATCTAAAGTGCAGAAATAAAGGCAATTTCATATGGAGACATGCATGATAAAGGTAGTGCTACAGGCCAATGGAAAAATGATGGATTATTCAATATAGCATTGGAACAACTGGCTACCTATCTGAGAGAAACTAACAAAGGACTTTTATCTCATATACAAAAATAACTTGCAGGAAGATTGAATATTTATGTAAATTAGAAGTATCAGGAAAATGTAGGCAAATATTTGTTAAACTTGGAGGTGGAGGGGACCATCATAAGAAAGAAAAGAATGTCAGTGTTCCTTCATTAAAGGAATAATAGGTTTGTATCTATGTAATATAAAGGTCACATATAAATAGTGTATATAAAAATAGAGTGAGAAAAAAATATTCAGAAGAATGCCCAGATGACCTCAAATATGGCAAAAAATATGAGAAAAAAATTTTAATAGATCCTGACAGGTCTGTCTCTGACTGTAGGGATATTTAATCCCTACTTATAACTTGAACTCTGATTCAGAGAGATTATTGCACACATAAACAAACAAAAGATGCAATAAAAAAAAAATGCACTACAAATGTAAATGTTCATTTTCCCAAAACTGAGCATAAACTGGGTTCTTATAGAGTCTTACAGAATCATGAAAGAAACCATCTAAGCTCTTAGAATTGGATATATAAAGACAATCTCTCCCACACACTTATATGTACACATTCACACATACTCTACTATTCATAAATGAAGAATATATAGGAAAAAAATCCCAAGACATCTGAAAAGACTCTGAAGGTCTGTCTCTTTTGATTCTTAGGACCAATCTGAGGCATGAGATTAAATGTCTCTATATAAAACCAATTTATAAGAAACAAACAAAAAATTTAATTATCAAATGTATATTATCAATATAATTCCTTAGAATATTAAGTAATAAAAGGGGAAAGAAGTAAAATTAGAGAAGACTGGATTTCCATACATGATGTGGAGGCAGTGAATAATAGATTAGCTGGTACGGAAAACCAATTCAGGTATTAGGACAAATTAAGGAATTCTCCCAATCTAAGACAAATTAGCACCCTGAGAATATTTTCCTAATTAAATTATATGAAGAAATGCTACAGCTGACCAATAAGTTAATCATATTATTGAACTAAAAAAATGAGAAAAATATTTAAAATGATGATGATAACTAAAATCAGTAAATCCTAATTTGTATATAAATAATGGTTGGAAAAATAGTTATAAAAGTTAATGAAGACATTAACCTTCTTGGAATCTTATATTTTCTTAAAATTCTTGACCAATTAGAAATAAAATGTGTCTGTGCATAATGATCTCCTTATTCCTATAAAATCTTCGTATACCTATAAAATCTGATTGATAAATTCAGGTGATCGAGGAATTAGTTTTTTCTAAATATCTATCTCTATGAAAAGCATCAGAAGATGCTATTTTCTCATTTGTTAGAGATACATGATTTCGTTTTTTATTTTATTCTAAAAATAACTAGCAGAAAAAAGAACATATTCTTCCAAATCAGAGAATGTATCTTTTCCAAATAAAATTTAAATGATGTAACAAATAAGATTAAAAGGTAAAAACCAATCAAGGATGCATAGAAAACAACAAAACAAGTATGTGAAAATAAGAGGGGCACAAGTGTTGTTTTTGATTTTTTTATTTTTAGATTTAAATAAATTGATTTATTAAAAAGAAAAAATAAAATAGACAATATGTATTTAGGTATTAAAACTAATGTAAAAAGGTTAAGTTTTTCTATTTAAAAACAAAAATTTTAGATTGGTTTAAGATGCACACATGAAATAAAGTGATTTACAAAATAAATAGATGGGCAAAGCCATGTTAGAATAAATAGAAAGAAACCAAAAAGAATATTTTACAAACATTCTCTTTTATCATTAAAAAATCTGTAGGCCCAGTTTGGAAGCGACCTGGTATTCAGGTACAAGGGACTGGCACATTCATATGGTGGAATCCTAAGTTAACGTTGAAGATTCAGTGTTAACGTAATAAAGTGGATTACAAAGCAATGTTATACTGATATCAATGCGAATGATATTTTAAAAATACACATCTTCCTTAAATCTCGTACTTCAGTAAAAGGTGTCATCAATTAGTTATTTACTTCATAAATTACCTGGTAAGAGTGAAACTGGTTATATGACTGGGTATGAAAGAGAACCTTTGGAGGTAGCTTGAGATGAATTCTATCCAAAGATGATGTAGAAATGTTCCATACAGAGAGTAGAAAACAAACCTAATTGAATCTCTCTTTCCGGAAGTTTTCCCAAATGTTAAAAGCATTTGATGAGCTGAGATTAGATGTACAAAGAGGATCCTGGCCAAATCCTTGTCTTGGAAGGACTTGAATGTGGAATGGTTATACTCCTGATGAAACAGCTTTCCTGGTTACTGCGTGTTCCTATACACCTAGCAGTAAATCCTCATTATTCATAGTACTCTATGATGTTTTTTCTTTGAGACCTTATAAAGCTTGATCTATGTGTATGCACAAGATAATCCCATTGTTTATACGCATAAAGAAATAGCTGGAAGTGTATGGAATAAAATGTGTGGTTGACTCTGAGTACTGGAATAGCTCATGGTTTTTATTTCCTTCTTTTACATATCTGTATTGTCTAATTTTTCTATAATGAAAATGTATTCTTTATGCAATAGAAAAACAATAAAAGTATTTCAAAATAAAATTTAATTTAAAGGTAAATTAATTTTATAGATGAATAACAATGTTTTCTAAGCACTCTGGTAATATGCATATATATGCTTTACGATTGTTCATATTTTTTGACCCAGTCATTCTACTTCGGGGAATCTACCCTAAGGAAATTATCTTTGATACAGAAAAAGCTTTATGTATAAAGTTGTTTATCAAAACATTATGTATAGTAGTTCAAAATTGGCAGCAACCTAAATATTCACGAAACAAAGTTTGGAAATATAACTTAATGGAATATTATGGAGTAAAAGATAATATCAAAGTTTATAATAACAAGGAAAACAGCTTATAAAGGAGTGAAAATCAAACTGAGGGGTGTTATTTTTATAAAGAAAAATTATATAAACTACATGTTTAAAAATAAAAATGCAAGAAAGTAGAATAAACATCAAAGCCTTCTTTCCCCCTAGATGAAAAATTTGACTGTGTTCTCTTTCCCAGTGGTGAGATCAGATAAACTCTGAGCTACTTAATAACACACCCAATCCATGTTTCAGTGTCTATACAGAGATTCCTGACCAAATGGCAACTCCTATAACGCCCATATCATCCACTTTCAACTGGGGAATACCACTTGTAGATGTCCAGTGCTCTTTGGGAATGGGAAAGAGAAAAGGATGAGAAGAAAGAAAGTTAAATCTCCTAGTGATAGGAAGCACCCTGTTATCTGTTAGTCTTACCCAAGAGTGAAAGCGCGGTGTAGCAAGTCTGAGAGGCAATGTTTTGACATCTCCCCTTGGTTCTGAGTCTGTCCTAGTGCACCATCTTGCCTCAAGGCCCAAAATGCCACCTAAGGAGGAGGTTTAGCCCATATGAAATAAAGAAAGGGGTAGCAGTCTATTTAACTGGTCTTCGTTGGGACTTGCTCCCCAGGTATCCTTTTAGTTCATAAATATTTATTAAGCAACCATTCATTCATTCATTTAGTCAGTCACTTACCCAGTCACATGGCATGCATTGTGCTGGCCTATTTGTCTCTGTTCTCAGTACTCTCCGAAATCAGACTTAAATCAAAATCTTATACAGTATTTGAATACTGACAGGATATTTAATAATTTTAAGAAACTCATTAGGTGTTACAATTCTGAATGTGAAATATTTTTCAGATTTTTTTTTTTTATTAAGAATGAGTCTTACTCTCTAGAGATATAGACTATGATATTTAAGGATAAGATGTGATATTTGGGGAGGAAATAGGGCAATATAAAGAATATAAAAGATAAAAGATTCACATGTTAATTGTTAATGCAGGGAGGAGGAAATGGGGGTTCATTATATTCTACTTTGTGCAAGCTCAAAATTTCCATAATAAAGTGTGTGTGTGTGTGTGTGTGTGTGTGTGTGTGTGTGTGTTTAAGGACACAAAGAAAACTAGATGCCATTAAACAAAAGTAATTGCCCAGAAACATAAAAGATTATAAACTGAGATGAATGTTTTGAAGAAAAGAAAGCTGGAACTAGAAAAATCAATGGACAACTTGACCTATGTTAAGACATCAAGGAGGCTTGAAATAGTGATTCCTGGACTGACATGAGGAAGAAGAAGTGTTCATATGGTAAAATAATGGAGAGGATTAAACATCTGAAGCAGTGAGACCAGCCCATGTCCAGACCGTTAGGTGAGGGACCGCATGGAATATTCTAGAACTAAAAGATGGCAGGAATATGGCTGAAGTTTAATGAGATAAACTGTAGAGGGTAGATAGGGCCAAACCATGCGGGAGAGTTTTAGTCCAAACCAAGGATGTGAATTCCTGTCCTAAGAACAATAAGAAGCCATTAAAGTTTGAGGACATAATTCTATTTACGTTTTGCAAAGATTACTATGGCTGCAATGAAAAGAGTGAATGAAGGTAGCGGGCTGAGGGGTGTGCAAATGGACATAGGAAGGCTCATTGAGAGAGTATTGTAATAATGCAGGCAAAAGATGATACCCTTGTGGTTTGAGTGAAGACAGAGAGGTGGGTGGCATCGAAAAATGTTTAGGGGTAATGGCCACATGATTTAATGAGAGATTAGATATGGGGAACTAGAGAGAGAAAGCGTTTCAAGGATGACTGATTTATCTCTTTATGCTATAAAGATAAGTAATGAAAGAATTCATCTTAAGAAAGTTTAGAGTCAAGAGATAAGGGAGTTAAACAGTTTCTAACTAATATAGTAAATGCTAAAATAGAAGTAAGCTCAGAGCTCTTACGAGAGCACAGAGGATATGAGTAAACTTATACCAGTCCGAGAGGCAGGGATGTTTCCTAAGAGATATATAGTTAAGCCAAATCTAACATATGAACAAGAATCGGTAGAAAAAGTAAGGTGAAAATGGTGTCCCAGCGTAGGCAACAGTATGAGACAAGGAACGGAAGATACAAAACAACACGAAGTGCAAGGTGGAGACCAGAGTGAGGCAAGAGAAGGGCTTAAGCAACGAAATTGAAGGAGGCACTTGTTCTCAGGGGAACTTGTATGACCCTCAGGATTAGAACTTCTTGTATTATTAGTTTCGACCCTAGATACTCTCTTGCATCACCTCAATTCCTGACCTATTGATGTGTCTACTTACTGGTATATGGGTCTGAGGCAGAAAGTGGTAGGAGGTGAGACAGCAAGGACGAGGTAACGCCAGCTCCTGTTTTGTGTACAAAGAAGCTTGGACTTCATTCTACAGGAATAGGAGAACATCGAAGGGTATCATGCATGGGAGTTCCAGGCAAGCTTTATACTTTTGATAAGTTTTTCTGATGTCGAATTGACAGGGAGAGAAAACTGAGAAAAGACAGATTTGTTAAGATGCTCTTGCTTCAAAATCCAGGGGACAGATGGTGATGGCTTGGTTAGGATGATAGAGAAGGAAAGAAGTTTACATATTCAAGAAATATTAGGAAAACTTGGAAAAGATGAGCCAAAGGTAACTTTAAGATTTTTCAGTTGGGTAACTGAGTAGGTGATAGTGTCATCCTTTATGCACACATAGACACACATGTTCATATGCTCATAAAACCACTGTACTATTTACTGTATTCAGTCATCATATTTCCAAAAGATATTGCTTCGCTTTGCTTTGAGAAAACAAAGCTAAAGTAAAACAGCACATTGTCTAGTTTCGACACCACAAATTTGTTTCTGAAATGTTATGGCCAGGAATATTTTTCAAGACTTAAGGTTAATTAGTAGATGGAGGAGGATAATGATTTGCCATACAAAAAGAATTATTTTTTCTTTTTAACACAAAGAACATAAGATTTATGATTGTAAGCTCTGTGAGATAGGGTAGCATGTCCATTTTATTCATGATCATATCCCCAGAAGCTAACACAGTTCCTGAAATTGAGTAGATACTCATGTATTTATGAAATAAAATATAGTATTTTAAGTTAGAATGATCAGTTAGGTTTTCTGCGAAACAAGCTGGACCAAAATTCATGGTTAACAGCAACCTTTTATTCTTGTTCACGTTCCCGAAGGTCAGTGGAATCAATCGATTGAGGCTAGGCTCAGTTGGAGTTGGCAAAAAGGCATCAAGAGCATTCACATCATCTGCATAAAAACATTTCAGTCCTCTGTTTGTGTTATATTTGCTAATATTCCACTACTAATGAAAGTCATATGGCCAAAGCTGAAGACGAGGAGCAAAGGGAATCCTTGACTCTAGTTGAAGGAGTTACAAAGTCACATGGCAAATGATATAGATGTGGAGAGAAGTGAAGAGATGGAGCTAATAATTTAATCTACCACTGATCACACTATTGGTCACAATTATTTGTGTTCCTCACACTTGAAAAATACACTCACTCCCATCCTAAGACCGTCAGAGTTTTATCCAATTGTGACATCACGCTCAAAGTCCTGGATCTCACTGTCTCTATCATGTCCAGATTTACTCTCTCTTAATCAAAAATTGTATTTTTTTTCACTTTTTAAAATTAAATCATTTATTTTGAGATATTTTGATTTATTTTATTTTTTACTTTTATTTTTAAAAATTTAAGACTGTGATGGCTAATTTTATGTTTTCACTCGCCTGGGTGATAGGATGCCCAGATATTTGGTCAAACATTATTCTGGCTGTTTCCTTGAGGGTGTTTTGGATGAGATTAAAATTTAAATTGGTAGACTGAGTAAAGCAGATCGCCCTCCTTAATGTGGATGAGCCTCTTCTAATCAGGATACAACAAAATGGCTGAGTAGAAAAAACTCCATTTGTCTGACAGCTCCTGGGACTTGAGCCTGCCAGCCTTCAGACTGGAACTACACCATCGCCTCTCTTGGGACTTAACAGCATCCATGATTGTGTGAACGACTTCTTTATAATAAATAAGATATTGACATTAGTACAATCCATTGATCTTCAGATTTCTATCCTTTTTCTCACACTCATTTGTGTGTGTGTTTGCATGTGTTTAGTTCTATGTAATTTTATCACATGCATGTACATATCCACCACCGCAGTCAAGACACAGAGTAGTTCCATTACCACAGAGATCAGAGATTTTTTGAATGGATTAATAGTGCTTAACATAGACGGAAATTTTGTGATTAAGTTTAGTTACTTAAGTTTCTCCCCAAATCCTGCTTTGTATATTGTGGAAATTTATTATCGAGCACTTTCTTGCCTTTCAAACCAAGAAATATGTGTTGTAAAGTTTACAGCAGCGCGATAAGGATCCATGAAATTTCAGGAAGAAAGTGCTACATCTACTGGGAGCACCCATTCTAGTCAATGGTAAGTAATTTTAGAATCTATTTTTACATTAAAACAGTGTAGATAAATTATGGAGAATACATATTAACCTAAAACAAGACTTCAAAGGTATGCCATGTGCCATGTAGTCATTTGGGGTTCCATGTACAGATACTCTGAATCACAAAGTAATCATTACTGCACGAAGAGGGACCCTGGTAAAAACTTTGAGAAATTCCGCTAGTCACCTCAGTACCCACTATTTTCTATCTCCTTGTTCAGAGCATTCCTTAAAACCAGGGACTCTGCAGCTGCTATTTTATTATTTCTGGAAGTAGCTAGCACAGGGCATGCCACAGAATACTCCTTTAACTGACGTTGGTTGAATTGCTTTGTGTCTTGTTAATATGATTCTATATCTGTACCCCTGATAAAGAGTCAGACACACCTCAGATTGAATCCTGACTCTGTCCCTTATTGTTATGTGACTTTGAGCAAGCTATTTCACATCTCTGAGGCTCAGTTTCCATGTCTGCAAAATCTACAGACATTTTACAGAGTTATTGTAAATTTTCAAGGAAATATGGTGTGAAGTACTGAGCACAACTTGCGATGCAAGGAATGGAAACTCTTACCATAGTAATGATGACGCTGGGGACACTGATGATGTTAGCTTAATCTTAACATCCGGAAGAAATAATGAAAGTTATAAAACAAATGAATAATAATGAATGGGGTAGGACATTTTCAAAAAGAAATCTTTTTTTGCTTAACATCAAATATCGATTTTATTTCATCTAGTAAAAAGAGTAAAACTGATGTCTGCTCCAAGTTCACTAAGAGATACTAACTTAAGCAAACAAAATCATCAATATTCTCTCATAAATGTAAGTATTAATTGGAAATCCCAAGTCTTACTCATATTTTCTCAGTTAATTATGAATCAGATACAATCAATGATGTTATAGGGAAAACACTAAAAATAAAACAAATGTGTCTGGGGGGAATAACTTTAAGCAGAGCCGTGAGAAATGAAACCACTAGAATCATTTTTCTCTGTCCATTTTTCTGAGAGCATTTTAAAAAATGCTTTTTCCCAAGGCTTATCATTATGGAAGAGTGATAATACAAAAAAATCTTCTCTGAGACCTAGAGCATCTAATGAAAATGAATAACCTTCTGTTCTCTGTACAGTGAGGACATCTGTGGGTCATGTCCCAGAAAGGAATGGTTCTATGCCACCTTCCATACCTTGTTCAGAATGAGAGAATATCACATCCACCCCAGCCCGTCAGTGAGGATGCACCCTCCACATTATAGAACCCGGTTCAGTCTTTAATCAGAAATCTTCATTTTCAAAGTGGCTCGTGTCTGCGAGTCCACTGTCACAGCAGTACTGGCTGGACAATGACTTCGAACGTATTTTTAAGCCCCCTGCTTCCTAATCATTTAGGGCCATTTCCTGATAACAAGACCATGTCACTGCATATCTGTCTAGACATAGTCTTCTCTGAGAAGCGACTGTCCACTTAGAAGAAATGCACACCCCCACCCCAGGGTGAAATAGTGCAGGATGTTCCTAATAAAACAAATTCATGAGTCTTAATGAAGATCAAACACGGCTTACTTGGGGAACTTGGGTGCCTATACATAGCATTTTTTCCCCACTTGAATTCTGAACCAAGTAAGAGTTTAATATACGCGATAGAGAAACAACGAGCTCCCTGATACTGAGCCACCAAATTAGACAGACACACTTGCTCAGGTTCAGGCTGGCGGTGGGCAGGGTGTCCTCAGGCCTCCCTGGAGCCTGAGCCGTAAAGCTTGTGGTGTGGAAATGCAGAGCAGAAAGTCTGTGGCTGCCCATTCCCCAAAAGAAAAAAATGAGGAAAGGGCCAGTTTTTGCATACCCCAGTCTCCAGCCAGGTCTCAGGACTCTGAGAAGCTGCCCTGTCTTCTCCGTCAGGCAGCAGTGTGAGGCCGTGGGTGTTAAGCTGATGGAGCTGCCTCCAGTGGAAAGGAAACCTAAGGCATGAGGGACACCCTTTCCCCTCTAACAGCCTCTGCCAGGGTCTCTCGGCCTCAGCACTACTGACAGTTTGGACCAGATGCTTCTTTGTTGTGGGGCTGTCCCGCACAGCCTAGGATGTTCAGCAGCATCCCTGGCCCGTACTCACTAGTCACTAATAGCATCCTGTTCTTCCATGCTGTGACAACTCAAAATGTCTCCAGACATTTACTCCCTTGGGGATGGTGGCAAAATTGCCTTCTGTTGACAACCAAAGGCCTAGACTCCAGCTCTGTTTTCAAAAAATTGGTTTGCTCTGATCACTTCTGTTGAGCACTCACTATGCGCTGGGTTGTGAAGAAAAGGCGAAGAATATCTAGTCCTGGCCTTAAAAAGCTCTTGTCCAGTGGACTCACAGAGATGCGTCTAAGGAGACACTTGGTGGTGCACATGAATGTGTGATCGTCCCTAGCAATGGCCTTGAATCAGGAAAACTCTAGTTGACCACATGGTCGTTGATCTGCCATTTCCTCCATGACAAACTGCCTTTTAGGGCAACGGACATTTCTCTGCAGGTCTTTGATTTCTGTTTCGAGACTGACTCCTAGATCCGGGCTTGACATTCAGACTGTATGCCTACAGCTCATGCAGCTTGTTTTCTCGCCGAGTAATGGGGCTCTTCCACCCAGGCTCTCCATGGCGTCTGTGAGATCACAGCCATTTCCTTCAGGACAAACATTAAGGTCCGAACAACTTAATCTTGTCAGAAGGCAGAATCTCTAGGGAAAATGCAGAGTTTAAACAAAAATAACTCACTATTACTCTCATCTCCGTACGTTTGAATTTTATGTACCTAGTATATTGAATATTCACTGATATAATTCTTATATTTAGGATATGATATCATCATTTTTAAGGAAGTAACTTTCTATTTCCATTATCTAATTCTCATGGCAGATGGTGGTGGCCTGACTGTAAAGACCTCACAGGAAAACGTTTTTTATGGCACCTTTTTCACAAAGGTGTCAGACATCTGGAGACCAAAGAACAAGGACATTTGGGCCTGATGTTTCTTAAAAAAATGATTTTAAAGGAATAGGAAGGAAAATAATGTCTTTTTATAATAGTAGCTCTCACTTTTTCTAGGGCACAGGCCATTTTCGTGAAAGATTCCCTTTGAATCTCCTACTTTAGAATACATAGAAACATCACCAGGAAAAATGGAAATAGGGCTCTTGTTTTTAACAGGATGCTGATTTAGGGAGAGGGGAGGATAAGAAACTCAACAGAAGTCAGGACACCTGAGCTCTAGATCCAGATTTACTTCTGACTGTGAGATGGCTTTTTAAGTAATTTCCCCATTATAATATCAAGGCTTAGAAACAAGATTCTCTCTCTAAGGCTGAGATTCTTCTTAAAATAAAGGGTTTGGGCAAGATAAACTCTCATTTCTCTTGAAGCTCTGAAATTCTGTGAGTCCAAGGAGATAACATTTAAAAATGGTACTACGACTGTTGAATAACTTTATTCATAATTCAGTGACATTTACTGGTGGTCTGCTCTGTGCTATGCTCAACTTCAGACAATAGGCCTACCACTAAAGGGGATTGCTAATTCAGGTCAGAAAACAGGTATTGATACTCTCTCATGACAAATACCAAGGCTTAAGAAGACTAATTTGAAGAACCTCATATGGTGTCTGTATTATTATTATTATTATTATTATTTTAATATCTCTGTATTTTAAGAAAATTTTAGGAACTTACTCATAATCTTAGACATCGTGAAATGTAGAAAGAGGCCCCTTCCCCACTTTTGACAGCAGAGACGCTAGAATGAGGTAGAATAAATCCTGGTAAGGCAAAGGGATGGAGTAGGACAGGGTCAAGCCTATGGCAACCTAGGATGACCTAGGGCTCACTTTCCTGTCTTCACCTCCGACCTCCCAGCATTTACTCTGCGTATCTGTCTAAGGAACACTGAGCATCACCCCCATGCAATACCTATGCACACACACACATTTACACACACATACTCACAGCTACAAATATACACACATACACACTCACCATACATGTACAGATGGGCCTGAGCTCCCAAAAGTGGCTAGCTAAATCCATGAAAACCAGACACTACAGAAAGGGCATAACTTTTCTGAACTCGAAACACTGAATTTCACTATATAAAATAGAGTAAACATTTGAAATTTCAAACTCCAAGGGCCTTGATAGACAAAGAAAGGATGCAACACTTAGTATAAAACAGTGGTAACATTATTCCCAGCCAAGGACAGTGACTACTCCTTGGGGACCTTGGCTGATATTTTGGCTGGTTAGACAATCCTGCACTTGAAACCGGTAGTTAAGATTGAAGAAAAAACTTATTGACATTACAGTTTCACTCATGATATAAATTAATCTCCTATAAATATTGAGATTCTTGAACATACTCCTGAGTAGTATTTATTAGTGTTCTTTATCAGGCTCAGGAAATAGTGACACTAAGTATAGGTGCTTCTTTTCCGTGGAACGAGACAGTGTCAAAAGGGCAAAAAGAGAGTTTATGGTTCTCCCATGAATGTGCAAGAAGGGATTCCTAGCGATATCAGAATACGGGATTAACTCATTTACTTGCCAATGATAAAGACTGGCCATAATTTATTGTTTGAGTTTTTGCTTAATTTGAACCCCTAATTCTATTTTTAATCCCTGTCAGTTTCCCTTGTAATTACAGTCTGCTAAAATTCCAGATAGAAGGTTGTAAACTTCTTTTAAATTCCGTTGGTGGGATAACTGTTGTTCAGGCAGTCTGAATTCCACCGAGAGGAAGAAAAGGGAAGGAGAGGAATCAGATAGACCAGACATGGGGTGTGAAAATGCCGCTGGAATAACCCCACAGGCCAGGATGGTGTTCCTGAGACACACTTGCTCCTCCATCCTGTGCCTAAGCACAGTTTCAGAATCCTTTGCAACCCAGACAGCCATGGCCACTTGATTATCCTGGGAAGTAGATATGAAACCTCTTTATCATTTTTTTTTGGATAGGGTTTGTGGGATAAGAGACAAGAAATTATGGACAACTAAACCAAATATATTTTTGAATACTCACTTAGCAGATGGCCTAGAAGGCCTTATCTGAAAAAATGCCTTAGACATAAATTTTACAAATGAGGAAGCAAAGTTTCGGAAGGCTGTTTCTTGAGAAACACCAATATAATTGATGACAACCATAAATAGTATGTTTCAATGGCATCACTATGTACATCATCCTGCCCATCAATCAGAAGCATGCATCTGCATTTTAAAATATGTTTATAATTGCTTATTATTCAAATGCTGTTGAAAAAAAGTATTCTTGGTTCTATACATTGTTAGTAATTGAGTCTCCACTATACATGGTTAAGTAATTTGCATGACCTGGACTCTGGGGTCTTAGCATGATATCTCCTTCTTTTCCCATTACTGGTTATTCACGGCATCCAAAGAAATGACAGAGGCCCCAACCGTGATGCCCTGGATTACCGCCAGGCCCCAGGCATTGCAGCCACACTTGCTGCAATTCTGTTTGGCTAAGTTAGACACATGCGAAAATGGATACAAGGATCCCAAAGCAATTGCCTTGTAGGGTACTTAAATGGAGGCAAGTGAACACAAGGTGGACAAGGGAAAGCTTTCAAGAACCTTGAAATTGAATTTGGAGTCACTAATACAGCTGGGAAATGATAGCTCTGAATGTCTCAAGGTCACTTGCAATAGAGAAGGGGGCTTTATTTCAAAGAAATTGCCCTGTCTGCCAAGATGAAAAGGAGACATATACACAGCGAAGAAAAGGAACAGCTGCTACAGAGCACTACCAAGGGAAAGGCTGCAAAACAAATCATCAGTGAGAAAGGGGATGAGGAATGTCACACATTTCTCCCTTTTTTTGGGCAGAAAGAGCTCTCTCCTCTAACTCACAGGATGAAAAGTAGGCTGGTTCCAAATGGTCATTTAGGACAGTAGGGCTATTTGCAAGAATGGAAAATGCTAGAGGAGGATATGATTATCTCCACTCTGCCAAATCGATAGCTAGATTACACCTTCTGCAACTGGATCATAAAAGCAGAAGCAAGTTTGGAACCATTTTGGACAGTCCCCAGAGTCAGAGGGTACTACTCCTAGAAACATCATTTTCTATTACTTATGGATCAGACATCCAGCAAATTTCAGGGGGCCGTGTCAATAGACTGATATCTCCCTTGTTTCTACAGGTGAAATAGAAATAGAAATACTGCAGAGCCAAGGTTTTCTTCTATGCTCTCTCCTAGAAATTGTATAGTTTTAGGTTTCACATTAAGCGTTTAATCGTGCTTTTATTTTTTGTGTATAGTATAAGATATAGATCAAAGTTTGAATTTGCATATGGATATCTAATTTTTCCAGTATCATTTGCTGAAAAAATGATTCACTACTGATTTGCCTTTGCCACTTAGAAAAGAATCAATTAACCCATATATGTGTGTGTCTATTTCTAGACTTTATTTCATTCCACTATTCTTTTGCCATTACCACATTGGCTTGATTACTATAGCTTTATAGCTTTATAATAAGTCTCAAAAATCAAATAATGTGAGTCCTCCAATGTCGTTCTTTTTCAAAATTGTTTTGGCTGTTTTAGATCCTTTGCCTTACCATATGCAATTTAGAATCAGCTTATTTCCACATGGCACACACGAAATCCTGCTGGGATCTTTTATTGGATTTATATTGAATGTATGCATTATTATTTATTATTATTATTACTATTATTATTATTATTATTATTTAAAGATAAATACCTTCATAAATATATACTGATACTTCCAGTTAAAATTCAGGACTATTGGGGTTTTCACTTATCTTCTTGTCTGTTACATAGGTGCTTCCTTTCTTCCATACCAAATGTTCTGGTTCTCTAGGACACTTGATGATATAATTAGATGATATAATTAGAATATTCCATATTGCTTATTAACTTTTTTCTCCATTACATACTAAATGATATAATAATAATACTAATGCTACCTAAATTATAATATTCATACTATCATCACAATATAATTACAGGTAACAAAAACTTGTTACTTGTTTCTTTGTTCTCACATTTTATAACTCTACTATATTTACACTTTCTGAACATATAGTCATTCTATGATAAATACTATCTCTGAATTAAGATTTATTCCTGAAAGTAATACTTTAAATACATTTATTTAATTTAGTTATACTCTGCTTCCCTTGAAACAGATTTTAAGCTGTTTTAGAAAGAGGAAAATTCAGTTGAGAAAAAATGCAGATGCAATATGCTAACTATAGTTTAAATATGTCTTATAATTAAGCACAATATTTAGGTCTATGCATCTTAACAGTCAGGTTAAAGGTAGAAATATTATAGCTTATATAAACTGGTAGGTTTTAAAAAGTGTTTAATTTTGTTTTGTTTGTTTTTTCTTAAAACTAAATGCCAAAAACATTTTTTTATGTTGCATTAATAGGAGACAAAATTTGAGATGTATCATAATATTCTCAATAAGAGTTCCATAGAAATACTGAAGTGAAATTTATATGGAAAAGAATTCAAAGCATGATATTGAAGTGCAAATCAGTAACACGGCTTCATGACCTTGCTTTATGAAATAGCATCTCATTTGCTTAATGGAGATAGTTTGCCCATTTTCAGCTAACTGAATTCCTATTACCACTTGAGAGCAGGTGGGCTCTTTCAGAAAATCTTAGGCTTATCTACAGACTGGATGGTCCCATATTTTTATAC
The DNA here is from genome assembly GCF_000325575.1 of Pteropus alecto. Taxonomy (NCBI): domain Eukaryota; kingdom Metazoa; phylum Chordata; class Mammalia; order Chiroptera; family Pteropodidae; genus Pteropus; species Pteropus alecto. The sequence continues at coordinate 8,151,875 of NW_006431920.1, read as the reverse complement.
CAATTTCCCTATTTTATCTATCGTTACTCAATATTTCATCTTTTCACTGTGAAGGCTTTCTGACCTCTTAATTCCTTGAGAGCTACACTTGACAAGAAACACTCTTGACTCCATAGAGGACTGAGTGGGCACTCACTCTTGATAGATCAATTTGGTCAATTGCTTAAGAAAATCTGTTTCATTTAAGTCATTCCTGGACATTTTTGTGTATTACTTAATCATGTTATACACCTTTTTGCTTCCCTCATGATGTAAGGACACATGGTTTAATGTGAAAGAAGCATATCCAGTTGCTAAAAAATAAATCCAGGTTTTTTAGTGATAAGTATTTCTTACTCCTTTTCCTTATGACATTTAAGTATTACATTATTTACAGTCATAAATTATTGAAATTTTATATGATTAGTAACAAAGGGTCCTTATTAGAAAAAAAAAATCTTACCTTGGGAAACAAGAGTTTCACTTGAAAAGCATGGAAAATATATTTCTTTAGTAAAGTAAGATAGAAAGCCTGGTGTATTGAACAGAATACTGAACTTAGGGCCAGAGACTTGGGCTCAAAACTTAGGTCGGTAACTTACAAGTTGCATAATATTGGATGAGTCATTGACTATCTCTGGGTCACGATGTCTCCAGCTTTAAAACAGAGATAATAGTAATAATTACCTCATGAGATTACAGTCATGATCAAATAAAATAATATGTAAAAGTGTTCTTGGTAAATGCTGGAGTGTTCTGTAAGTATAATCTGCAGTGTGTGGTTGTTTGTAAAACTCCAGGTTGCTCTGTTTGTCCCCAAAATCCTATTTAGACTCTCCTGGTGAGAAAACTGCCTTCATGCTGCCATGTCTCCTAAAATAGCTGTTATTGGTCATTAGGAGTTATCACTCCCCCGGCCTGGTGAGAATGACTGGCTTGTGTATGACCCCTCTAAGTCCTCGGGAGCAGGAGCCAGGGAGTTGTGTGGACAGTGAGTGACATTGGCCCCATCGTCAGCATATCGTGTCCCCCATCCCGGGTCGTGATAGCTTCCAACTACAAAGAACCTCAAGCCAACTATTTCTTTCATATCCAGGGCAAGATATTGGCTGCTTTAAGATTATGGATGCTATTTTTATGGTTGAGAGCAGAAATGACCATACACAGTAATATATTTTCATCAGCTTTTGAAAGAGACCCTTCTGTCCACACCCCGCCCCCTCCATATGCACATACACACACCCACTGGTTATATACCAAAACATGCCATTAAAGAATAAGTTTTTCTTTTTGCTGACAAACAAAATCAGATGCTAATCAATAAGAATTCAGTTGGCAGAGATGTCTTCCTCATCAGTGAAATTACATCTGGATCTTGTTGGCTTGATGGCAGAAAACCCTTCTAATGGGAAACTAAAATGAAAAAATATGTCCTCTGTCACTTATCATAAAAAAATGTAAACAACCGCAACACTCAATCAATCAAGCAAGCAAGCAATGAAAAAAATCCCTCAGTTGTTAGACTGTTGCAAACCAATTGTATCGCTCTGCGGTCCCCTTCCCATAAAATATGAACAAACAACATGTAATTATTAGATTTGCTTGTATAAAATTTAAATGCTCTTTCTAGGTGATTACTTTCAAAAACAGTTGGTGCTCAAACTGACCTGTCCTATTGTTTTTGCGACCACTTTAACAAGCCTGTGTCAGTCAGAAGTGACTCATTCAGTCATATTCAATGAGGTTACCACCCTAGCTCTGTCGCTATTGTCCACCCTTTAAAAGAAACACATAAAACGTTAGCATTTCCTAACAATAAGTCTCCCCAGATAGTCTCAGTAAGTAAGGTAAAGCCCCTTCATCCATCAATGAAGATCCATCAGCCAAGTTGTAGATTTAGGTCAGCTTGATACTTTTGTTATTAACCAAGCTCTTAGAACATGAAAGGGAAGTTACTGACCCCCTATCCTCCCCACCAAATGTAAAGACCATAGAATGAGAAAGTATTTAACACTATTTAACTTACAATGGCCATTAGCCAGGATATAGTAGCTCTGTCAGAAATATTTCTCACCTCACTTTAAAGAGTGTTTTGATCACTTTAGCTATATCTTCAGAAGTGGAACTGCTGGATCATTTTTAATTTCTTAAGATATCTCCACACTGTTTTTCACAGTGGCCACACCAGTTAACATTCCCAACAATAGTTCTCCAGTGTTCCCTTTAATCTACACCCTCATCATTACTTGTCATCTCTTGTCTTTTGGATGAGGTATTCTAACAGGTGTTAGGTAATATCTCACTGTGCTTTTGATTTGCATTTTCCTGATTATTAGTGATGTTGAGTACTTTTCCATGTACCTGTTGGCCATTTATATATCTTCTTTGGGGAAAAAAAAATGTCTATTTAGGAGGTCCTTTGCCATTTTTTTTTTCTATTAAGTTATACGAGTTTCTCCTATGTGTTGGATATTGACTCTATTTGTTATGGGGTTTGCAATTATTTTCCCCCATTCCACAGGTCACCTTTTTATTTTATTGATAGTTTGCTTTACTGAGCAGAAGCTCTCAGTTTGCTGTAACCATTATCTCGAAGAGATATCTGTATGCTCATGTTCACTACAGCATTATTCACAATAGCCAAAGTGTGAAAACAACCTACATGCTTGTTGATGAATGAACGAATCAAGAAAATGTTACATATGTGTATACACACATGTCGAAGCATTATTCAGCCTTAAAAAAGAAAGAAATCCTGTCATTTGTGACAACATGAATGACCATGATTAATATTATGCTAAGTGAAATAAACCATAAAAAGATAAAGAGTGCCTGGTATCACTTATATGGGGAATCTAAAAAAAAATAAAATTGAACCCACAAACAGAGAGTAGAGAGGGGTTGCTAAGGACTAGGGCATAGAGGAAATAGGTTAGATCAGGAGAGTTTGGTAAAAGGGTCCAAAATTTCAGTTATAAGATGAATAACAACTGCTGAGCTAATGTATCACATTGTGACTATAGTTGATAACACTGTATCGTGTAATTGAAATTCGATAAGAAAATAAAACTGAACTGTTCTCACCAAAAGAAAAAAAAAAGATATGTGAGGTGACAATGTGTTAATTAACTAATTAACTAGATGGGGGCAATCTTTTCACCATGTATATGTATATCAAATCATCACTTTAAATGTACATATTAAATTTTATTTGTCAATAATACTTCAATAAAACTGAAAAAAGAGTGTTTTAACTTGGTCAAGACTTTAAAATAGAGTATTGAATGCCATAGGCTTTTTCCTTCTTTTTTTCTTTTTTCTCTCTTTCTATCTAGCTATAGAGTCACCAAATGCTTCTATACATAGTAATCTACCTTATCTTTAGAGAGATTTTAAGAAATAGGACCAATAGAATGATATTAGGGCGTCACAAATAAGACCAATTACTAATTACATCTGGGATTCAAACTCAGGTTTCTTAACACCTGATGCAGAATTGTTTTGTTGTTGTTTTTTCCCCAATATCTCTAACCACTAGTTTGCTATTTGATTTAGGGGTTAACTGTCTGTTTGTCAATCCAAACCTTCTGGATTCAGTCAATAGAATCAGTATGAAATATAAGCATGAAATTCCAAGCAAGCAAAAAAGCATATTGAAAACAGTTTTAAAATTCTGGAAGAATGACTAAAATTATCAACAAGAATAAGCATTTTCTAGCTTAATCCTTCACATAAATAGATGCTACTGCTGACAGTGTTTCTTCCAGAGCTGGACTTCCCACTGTCAGCAAGATGCATGCTGAGATATTTACAGTGATCGTACTTTACATCATGCTATCTCCATCCTCTTTTGCGTTCTCAGCAATCTCTGAGCAGGGGAGATAAAAGGCTGGTATCATGTAGCAATGACCTCAAAAGCCCCAGGCTGGGCACTGTGGATATGGCATGTTCTCCAGCTTCCAGTTCTTTGGATCCTTGCCCCAACAACCAGAATGATTGCTTTGCACTCGCTTGTGTAATCCGGCCCCGATGTTAAACTGACTACCTCTCTAATTTCTTGTAGACAAGGGTGGAGTTCTCACACCAAAACCGAGTTTCCAAATGGTCCTCACTCTGCACGCTCAGTGTGGATCATCTATCTACTTGCCTGGAATAAAACAGAGCCACTATTATGGCTCGCCAGAATTTCCCAGTAATTTAGATTCACTCTGATACCACCACATCGTGTGGAGCGGTATGACACTTTCAAGAACCCGGACTGCAAGCATTATAAAAGCCATTACTTAGGAAAGAGATATAGTGAAAAGGAAAGGAAAGCAAAAGAACCTACCAGAATGAGCAGAGACAATTTGTTTAGCACAAGTTAAAAAAAAAAAAAAAAGACAGTCCTATAAAGTCTGACGTTTCCCTTGGGTCCTTCCTTTCATTCTGATTCTTTCTCTTTGCCCTTCCTTATTTTAAAGTTTAATTTCTGTGCAAAACTCTCAAATATTCAGTCTCCCCAAAACCTTCCCTTAGCAACAACTGTATTGAAATTCACCTTCAATAGTGAGCCAGCCAAGAGCCAAAGGCTGTCTTTCTGATCTCCAGAATGATGCTGAAGCAAATTTCTCTTTGTGCTGTTCATTGAATGCAACCTCCACTCTCCAAACCTAGATGGCTCCTTTTGTACCTCCAAGGCCTTGAATTTATGTTTCTTTCATAGCATTCACATTTTTGACATATATTACAGGGAGGTACTTACACACCTATCTGACCCCCTCGTTCATAATATCCCTGAGACAGGGACTGTGTCTTTTTTAGAAAATTGTGTTCAATATATTAGGACAGTGATGTGGATACATATATCTCTGAAATCTCTAACAGTGATCCTTAGAGACAAGAAGTGGGGTGAGGTATTTGGCCATGTGTGGAAACATTTTTTTGTTGTTACAACTTTGGGGGATATTGCTGCAAGCATCTAGTGTGTAGAGGCCAGGGATCCTGCTCTATGTCCTGCAATGCCCAGGATGCCCCCCACGACAGAGAAGGATCTAGCCCAAAATATCAATAGTGCTGAGGTTAAAAATACTAACACAACAAGCTACCATCTACATATAAAGCCATTGTATCTCTCCAAATGGGCTGTTTCTTTCTCTTAGGCAGCACTGACCACATCTGTCAGGAGTAGTATCTTAACCTAACCAGTAACGTTCCTGGCACATAATGTCTTCTTTCCCCAACATTAGCTCATTTAATTTTGAAAAACTTTTGTGAAATCTACTAGGTCAATTTTATTTTTCCCGTGTTAAGGAAATTGAGACTGAGAAGAGCTAAATCATGTGTGCAAATTTCATACCTATGAAGGTGACAACAGAACTTGAATCTAGAACGTCTGGTTCCACAGTCGACAGGAAAAAAAAAAAAAGTAAAGACAAGAAGGCATAAAAAATCAGGGCATGGTAGCGAGACCAGCCAGAAGTAGCAATGTGCTGCTAACTCCTAGGGCGGATTAAGGTGAAATTGCCCCATCAAGCTAAATAAAGCTGTTAGTTTGGGGGTCAGAAGGTCGCTGCCCCTAAATACCTTTTTAGACAATCTGAACTTAATAGAAGTGGAGGGCTGGGTAGATTGCAGAGCAGCTGGTTAGACATTTTCTTTAGAAGAAGTGTTCAGGCAGTAGGTGGGCAGCTTGATGTAGGGAAGCCCATTGAAAAGATGGCTGCAGTTCTTCAGGTCCTACTTCTAACCACTAGGAGCGGATGACAGAAGGCAGAACACATCAAACCTTGGAAGTTGCTGGAAGCTGTCATAGTCCACTCCAGATGATATCAAAGTATTTGGGAGGGTAATAACTACCCTATAGAGGTCTTTGTATACATTTTCTGTCTGTGCTACCATACACTGAATTAAATCCACAAATCCTTAGACCTCATACTACAGACCAATTACTAGGCATGCATAACCTATAGAAGTGAATATTCTTCATTCCTGGTAAATTAACAATTCACTTCTTTTCAGAATCTGCAGGCAGCATTGCAAGTCTTCCTTCCACTTAAACCACTTGGGCCTTTATTAACAAAGTGACCCACCATTGTCTTCTAGGGTATGACGATTTAGAAAACATATTATAGATGAAGACTATGAGAGGGGTTCTCAATAAATCTGAGCCTGAATTTGAGTTTTGAAGTAAAAATATTCTAGGCAGCTAGAATTTCAGGGAGTGTATACTGTTCGCAAAAGAATAATATACAAACACAGCCCAGAAAACTCCCACCAGTTATACCTGGAGTGAAATGTATTCTTCTGCAAATGGATTTCTTCTTAACCTCCCACAGATGAAACAGAAGCCAGTGTCACCTGTGATCTATTTCTCATGTAACTAATGGTGGCAGCTTCTTTTGCTTTTTTTTTTTTTTTGCCTTCTTTTTAAACATCAGACTAATCCATCATGAACAGAGACGGCTTTCATTGTATAGGCCTTTGAATTTCAGAATGTCTAATTTGTTTATTTAAATGAAAAAGAGTTTCCAAAGAAAGCAGAAAAGCTAAGAAGAGGTTTAGCTCCTCATTTGCAACCAAATATTCATTTTGCCTCTGGGAATCACCATTTTGAGAGCTGTCAAGGCACAAATATTCTGTAAAAGCCTCATTAGAGAAAGGATCTATGTTGAAGTGTCCAGAAGACTTGTCCACAGGTTACAATCACTCTGACCTTCCAGCCCCTTTCATAGCATGGCATATTTAGTGATGGTGAGGATTTTTCTTCCTGAATCTTTTAATAATTGAGCAAGTATTTACTCCATGCATCATGACTCCGGTTTAGTGGTATCTAGGATGGAATTGGAAATAGTCTTAGACTGATATTCATGAATCAGTGTGCCTCTCTCTTTTGAGTTACAAAGGATCTCAACTCTCTTATACTTGTTCTTCAGTGTTGGCCTAGAGGGGAGAAAATTCCCCTAGCAAGACATGCCTTTGTAGACATGTCAGAGAATGTTTCAGAGCATTGGACAGCCATGTGAGTTCTCCTCTCCAGAATAGCATTCTTTCTGCTCCAACAAAAAATCTTCAGAAAACCCTCTATCACAATATACTTGACATACTGAACAGAATCAATTGCATTAGTCCAAATTATGGATCTGTAGATTATGTGTCAAGCATTAAGAATTTATTGAGTTCCTATTAAGTGCCCTTTCCTGTGAAGGTTATATTGAAGCATGATATGAATTTATATTGTCGTTAAGTAGTTTAACACATGGTTGGATGACAATGCTAATTTACTCAAAGCAACTGCAGAGAGATAAACAATAGTGTCTGATCAGGGAGAAGATTCATTTGGTGTGGATGTTAAGTGTGCTCTTATTTTTCAGAGAAGGAGATGAATGAAGGTTGGCATGCTCAGAGAATACTTTGTTGAGGAGGTAACACTTGAACTAGATTTTAAGTCTTTGCATTTGAATATATAACAATGAGGAAATGGAATGTCAAGTCTGAAGAGCAACATAAATAAATAAAAAATTGGCATGACACAGTAGGATTAGAAGATAAGAAAATGGCAGTGTACACAGCAGGTCTTTCTGGCAAAACTTAGATTTTATGTGTAGGAGATCTTTTAAATTTTACTGAGTAAAATGTAAGACCTAATTGGCTTTATTTAATGATTCATGAATTGGGCAGCATCTCACCTAGCAAATAAAAAAGAGTTCCAGACTGAGCGGAAAGTGTTTAAAGGCAGAGAAGGGGTAAGACAAGGAATCATTAAAAAAAAAAAAAACAACCAAACGAAGGATAATTTGGGGCAAGGTCATCACCCTTCAAGGGACAATGAGGTCTATTAGGAGAATTACCTTGTTGGTACTGACTGGAAAATTCTAGATTGACCAGTTAGGATTGCCTTTCTGGGTAAGATCGAAACTGCAATTGAGTCAGGTATTAAGTTTTGGTTTGGTGTTGTGGGTTGAGCCTACATGACTCCATTTTGGGCCTGTTACTTCTTTTTAACAGGGAGTAGAAAATAAGATTGGAGAAGTGGAATGAGAACAAATGGAAGGACCTTGGAAACTTAACAGAGGACTTGATGCCACATGCAATAGAGTCATTGTAGATTCTTGGAATAGATACCAATAGTAAAAGCAGCAATGATGTAAAAAATTGATTAAGCAAGACATAGGTTGGGGGATAAGTTAAAGAAATGTCAGTATGCAGCAACGAGGACTTGTGCTCACATTCATTAAAAGGAAAGGAGGAGGATGGGGACAAATCTGAGGCCAGGTGACTGATCGAGGGTTGTAAGAGGGGATACCACTGAAGAGGACCCAGGACTAGACATGAGATTGCTATAACCCACAGGAGGAAGTCTCTCGCAGACTTAGGAAGGAGCTTCTGTCTCTTTCCTCAGAAGAGATTCCGTTTAAGCTTTCCCTAAAGGGAATCTGGAATGGAAACAAAACAAAACAAAAGAACACCTAGCTATTGTTCTCTCAAAGCTGGTGGAAGACTAAATGGTATTTCTGAAGAATAAGTCCTTTCAAATATGAAACATTATTGATTTGAAGGAGTTCTCGATTTAGTCCATTTTTGATTCTATTAAAGCAATGTCAGTATATACATTTTTTGAGAAATAAAATCAATAGAGAGGAAAAGCATAGCATTCCATCCTCGTGGTTTTGTGTTCTCATAATACAGGCTTTTGACTGCATAGGGGATCTAAACATCTTTCTTGATCTATGTTGACATAGCCTTCTCCTACCTGTTACATTTCTATAATTCCCAATTATTCATACAAAATCTTCATCCACATAGTGTACTGAGAATCAGACAGACTTCTGCTTCCTTTACCATGATCACTCTCAGCTCTCCACATGACTTCCCCTCTCTTCTTAATCCCACCAGGACAATCTAGTTAACTAAAAAAGTAAGTGAACATACAATCAGAGTCTTGCTGTGCTTTATCTCAATTCTTGTTACCCTAAGCCAAGGCAACCATCTATCTAAAGGAATAGAAGAAATATAACTCTTGGATCCCATGTTACTCTGGCCTCTCAGGCAGTATAAGGCAGTGGAAAACAACCTTGGAAATAAATATAGGTCATATTTACATATTTACATGTTTCTACTAAGTACAAATTTTAATATTATGCCAAAACCACATGTCCATCACCCTGTTCAAACAATCTTATACAGGACCTTTTAAAGGAATACTTTGACTGCAGTAAGATTAATTTATGGGCTTTCTAATCAAATTTAAGACTTTTTTAATAGGAGGAGAAGATGAGTAGAAGTGAATAGCGTAGAGTAAGAGCATTGGGTTTGGTGCAGAGACTGATCTCGAGAGAAGATGGAATACTTAGGATAATTCTGATTTGCAGGGATGATGTTCTCACCATCATCTCTGGCCTTAGTAATTGTCTCTTTTCTGATTTAGTCTAAGAAAAAACTGTCTTTAAGTGTGTGAACGAAATTCAGTCTGTAGATGCTGTAGCTAAGCTTCTTCCCCATGAAAACATCATTATTTCTTTAGTCAAATGGATCTTATTTTCAACTGCTGAATATTAAGGTATAAGCTATAGCAGAGAAGTTCAGAATATGATCCCAGGAAAAATGGGAAGACCCTATGGTTTGAATTGACCAGGTTTTTGTTGCTGTTGTCGTTATTATTTGTTTGTTTGTTTGTCTATTTTATGATGACATTGGTTAACGAAATCTAGTAAGTTTCAGCTGTACATTTAACGGTAAGGCATATATATTTACATTGTGTGTTCACCTCCCATAGTTAGATTTCTTTCTGTCACCACATATTTGACCCCTTTTACCCTATCTACCTCCCCCTTTCCCCCTACCCTCTGGTAACCACTAGTCTATTGTCCATGTCCATGAGCCTCTGTTGGTTTGTCCTGTTTATTTGTTGCTTTTAGGTTTATATCCCACATATAAGTGATATAAACCTAAAAGCATGTGATTTTCAACTTTTTAAGTCTGGCTTATTTCGCTTAGCATGATTATGTCAAGGTCCATCCAGATTGTTGCAAATGGTAGTATTTCATCTCTTCTTATGGCTGAGTAATATTCCATTGTATATATTTGACCAGGTTTTTGACCTTAGCAAAATCACTTAATATTCGAAAACTGTTCTTAATTTTTCTGTAAAATTAGAATAATAATAACTACTTGGTTGTTGTGAAAATTAAATAAGGATTATGTAACAGGCTTAGCAAGTGCCCGATGAAATATTTAGCACCCAATAAATATTTAGTACTGAATAAAATATTATTATTTGTCATTGTGTCCTATGAGCCCGGGACATTTTTAAAATGATGAAGTGCAAATATCGTAAGTTTGTTCTGTATAAAGAGATCTTGTTTTATTTTCCTACAAAGATCCTCTTCTCACTCTTCTTATGTCGACTAATAATATCATCAATCTCCTACTGATTTCAGGTTGGGAACTATTGGACTTTTTATTGTTTTTCTCTTTCCCATACCTTAACACTCCCTTCCTCTAAACCAGTTAATCAATTCTCCACCACAGCCGATTTTTCCTTCAGAACAATGGTTTTTCAATTTTTTGTGGTTTTTAGATGACTTTGAGAATTTGTAAAACCACGAACCTTCTCCATAGAAAATGCACTTAAATTTATAAAACTTTATAGGCCCTTTTTAGGATAAACAGACCCCTCCCCCTGTAATCCCACAGAGTTACACTCCAGGTATCCAGACACTCTGGGATGAGGATCCCAGCCCTAAAATATTTTTCCAGTCTAGATGATCCTTTTCATTTTCCTGGCCTCCACCCTAGTTTCAACCTTCATCATCTCTTGCACAAATCCAACCTGATCTCTTATTCCAGTAAGTCCTTTCTCTTACCTAGGCTCCATGCTTCTCCCAGGATCTTTTTGTTTTTTCTCTAAAATAACATTTTCTTACTCAAATTCTCTTGAAACTCCCTATTCTTGATACACAGTGATGCTCTTTCCTGTGTATGGTGATCTGGAAAGATTCTAAATGGAGACCTCGGGTAGGTTCCTGAGATTTGTAGACTTTTTAAAAGTTTCCTAGGTGATTCAGACACTATCAGGCCCAGATTACACTCTGAGAAACACTATCCCGAGATAATCGCTCAAGAATAATTTTCTCACTCGTCTTTCTGTTTAACGTAGCCTTTGTACTTTCACAAACAATGCTTTTAGAACTCTTCCTTTGCTTTTATTTGTCCTACACTGTAGGAAATTCCCTTTATCTCACAACTTTGTTAAAAAACTACTTATTTTTTTATTGCTCAGTACAACTGCTAACACTTCAATGGATTTTTCCTTCATCAATTTCCCTAATAAGAATGTATTCACACCCTGTTCCAGTTCACTGCCATTATAGCACATGGGAGACTTTCCTTTGAATCATTGCTAATTGTGTGCACACCTTTTACCTTCACCAGATTAAGCAGTTCTTGAAGGCAGACCAGATCCTACTTAGTCCTTATACTATTATAACACGCAAAACAGAGCCTCATATGTTGCAGATATTCTTCAAATGTTTGCTGAATGATCACATTTGCTGTCTTTCAAATGTGCCACGTTCCTTGGAATAGTGCATCTGTGTCCTCAGGACAGCAGATCTCACAGTTATGGTCCAGAAGATCCCCATTTGGAATAGAGGAGTCTGTGCTATTGTGCTGGAGGTGGCTCATCCTGTCTTGGAAGAACCATTTGTGTGCCTTTCTTCCCAGTTCTGAGTTCAGCAGTGTCTTTTGTTAGCTTAAAATCAGGTATAGTGATAGAATTTACAGCACAGAATTGGCAAATGCTACAAATTATGTTTTTAGTTTTATCTCTTTTTGAGAATGATTTACCAGTACACCACTGTCAATAACCAAAAGTGTCATAGAATTCCTGTGTGCCTTCATAGAATCAATCTAATAGGAAAAACTCATTTAGCAATCTTGAGAGCCACCATTTGGAACCAAAAAGAGCTACACATAGACCAAAATCCTGGAAAGTTTGTGGTGTTTTTTTTTTTTTTTTGTCCAGAATGGCATGGAATAGAATATACTAAAGCACCAAGATCTAGGATTTTCCCGGACCTTTCATTTAGAAACTACGAGACATTATGCAAATTGCATGAATCTCTTCCGGTTCTTAGTATCATCACCTACACAGTAGAAAAAATTAATGCTTTCTCCTACCTATTTCAAGGGCCACATTGAAGAAAAGATGAGAAAAGCTGTACATGTAGAAGGATTTTTCAAGTTGTAGACTGCTATCAAAATGTGTTCTTCTTTCTACCTTCGAATTCCTTGATTCAGTTTTATCAAGGAAATCCCAGCCAATAAGAGTGACAGTTCTTCATTTGTCTTCACCAATCAATTTAAATTCGTGAAGTCAGTGCATGTTTTAAATGTCACATGTTCTACTTGTTTCCTACCCGCTACAACATCAACCAGGTTACGGATGTTACCTTGTCTGCCAGAGATTTTCCCTTTATTTGCATAGCATTCTCCCTTTCCTTAGACAATAAAACCTAGAATAATCTAATCTTTATCACAAAACTTAATGAAATCCAGACATTCTGTGTAACTATTCTCCCTACTCCCCATAACACAAAAATAAATGGAATTGATTAGTGATTGACTTCAAAGTGAGTAATTGAGCTTTAATGGGTTTATAAAAGGGATTGAAATCAGGGCAATAAATTAAAAGCAAACTAAAAGAGTAAACAAGAAGGGATGTTTTACAACTTGGTTCCATTACAGTCTATGCTAACCAGATTAAAAAGTAATTGCCATGTCAAGAAAAATTATAGTGGCCTCTGTGCAAAATGAAAGAGCAGTGAGCTCTCTTTGTGTGCAGGGTGCCAAAGAGACAGGAAAGAAAGGAAAGGTATGCAGGGAGTGGGAGAGGGCAGACTGCTTTTTCCTGTGGTCATTATACTTTCAATATCTGCGATCTCCTCATAGAAATAGACATTATCATCAGCACATATTAATGAGCTTCCTGACTTCAACTGAACTCTTGAATGTCCTCTATTATCGTTGTATGACATATAAGAGTATATTTATAACAGCATGGTTTATCCATTTTAAGTGTTCCTAAATCAATGACGTTGAGAAGACAGAATATTCTCAATAATTTAAGTGACTTTTTTAATAGATTTTTTTTTTTAAATAAAGAGAGTCACATATGATTCATAGTAAGAGGCACTTGTGATTGGAGAATCAAAAGCCACCATAAACTAGGGAGATTCTGTAAGTAAATTGGATGTAGCTATCATCTCTATGAGCCTTGATGATACGTCGTGGGGCACTTAAGGGATTGAATGCACAGAACCATGGCTCATTATCTCTGAGAATTCATAGATGGCTGATGAGAAGCCTAAAGAGTGGTAAAGGGCAGATATAGTAGTAGTTTTTTAAATAACTGTCTCTAGAATTTCCACAGCCTTGGAACCTGCTCTAAAAAACAACCGAAAGGATACAAACACCAAGATTCAAGATGGATCATCTGTTGATTCATCTGATAGGCAAAGCCACAGTGACTTAAAGTGTATACAGGGGATTGTGCTGAGAGCAATGTCTGTGGCAGAGAATAGAACTTAACCAAACTTTCCCACAGACATACCTATTAACAGAGTCTTCCAAGTTAGGTTGAAAGCACTTGTATTAGATTCCTAGGAGAGTTATGATGGCCAAATGAAGAATCTATTATGAGATAATAAAAATGTTTTTTGCAGAGATGCTGAGCCCTGCCATGGAGAATCTTAACCACTAACAAAGTTTTATGTATCACAGACAAAGAATGGGCATGCATTAAAAAAAAAAAAAAAGAACAGATCTGTTTGTACTTTTTCTCACTTACTGATTGAGAACTAATAATGTCTTTTATTGTGCATTTACTTTAAGAATCCATAATCCTGGCTAGACTGAGATCAAGAAAATACATAGGCAGATGTTCAGATAATTACACAAATTAATCATCCCCTTAAAAATTAGTCACTCACTTAATACTATTTACACTTAATAACTCTTTCACAAATCTTTCTTTGAATAGCTCTGGGATGGAGGTGACATGTTTATTAAACTTATCAATTGTTACTTCAAGTCACGTAAAAAGGATTGAGTAAAAAAGAGCCTCTCTTTTCTTTCTAGTTTTCTTTTATATATAAAACAATTAAATATATTTTTCTGTCTTCGGGCTGTGCTTTAAAAAAGCCTATGACCACAAAAGAAGAGGGACAGTTCAAATAGATTTAAAACTTGGAAAGAATTTTATGTCAAATTGAGGAATTGTTTATCTTCATTTCCATAATGCTCTTGTTTTTAGTTCGAGTTATTTTAAGCTACTTTGCTCAGGCGAGTTAGCCCAGTTGCTTAGAGCTATTGCAGGATTAAAAAATATATATGTTTAGATTTTTAATTTTGCAGATGAACATTTTAATTTTGCAGACGAAAATTTTGAACATTGATTAGGAAAGGCCGGTGATTTAATTCAAAATGGAATGGTCTATGACCAGGCAGAAAAAAATCATAAATAGTCCTTAGATATACTAAGAGATGCTCAGATTCATTAAAGATAAAATAAAAGCAAAGTAAAAATACACTGGTTTTTATTTTCACAAATCACAGTAATAAAAATCTAAAAATTTCAGAGCACACTTTGTTAGAAAGTTGTGGGGAAACAGAATCACAGAGATAATTTGGTAATGTCTAGAAAAAGTAGAAAGCGCCTAAGCCTTGCAAAGTTTATACTATAGATATACTCAGACATGAGTAATACATATTTTTAAGGTAATTCATTGCATCACAGTTACATCACAGTTGTAGCTGAATAACAGAAGCAATATTAATTTCCATCAAAAGAATACTGGTAAAATAAATTATGGTAGATTCATATAATGGACTATTAGATAGGTGTGAAAAACAATGAAAAGAAGAATGAAATCAAACTTCAAAATAGATAAGAGCTAAAAAAGCAATGTGAAGCATAATTTGTATAGTAAGATGTCTTTTGTGTACAAACAAGCAGAAACAAAACTGTGTATTTGTATTTGGTTATATATACCTAGAAACTCAGAAAGAATATACAAACATGATAACAATAATTACCTAGACAGGCAGAAGAAGCAGGACAGGAAAGAATACTTGAAAATTCTAAGGAAGCATCTTTTAAATGACAGCTACAAAAAAATTTACTGTTTTTCCTATGATAATTGGAAAGCAGGAAACTTGGAGAGTCTTGAGTGAATATTAACTCTTTAATTCTGAAACTACTGGGGTTTGGTGTCTTGCTAAACTTAGAGTTTTCATTTATTTCAGAGTGTATTTAATTTGACTCATTCACTGCAGGTCCTAAAGTCTTAAATTCCAGCTCTTTATTGGTCTTTCACGAAGTTAATCGACTGTTCTTTATAGGTGAACTCATACATAATTAAATACCTTTTTCGTGTGTGTGAAGGTGTTCACAAAGCCATATTAAATCTGTACTTTTGCAAGTGTAGAAGTATCTGTATGGGTTTGGGGCTTTCTCCTGAGTCACATTTGCATTAAAATATATTTTAACTTTTCATGAAGGAAAATTTCAAATATATGTAAAAGTAGAATCCTCGTGTGCTCATATCCACATTCAACAATTAGGAATCCATGTCTAATTTTCTTTTATCTATACCCTAGCCGTTCTGTCCATTTCCAACTCCATGTTATTTTGAAACAAATTTATTTGTCATACCACTTCATTTGTAGCTGTATTTACACATACCTCTAAAAGAGAAGAATTTTTGAAAAATAATTTTTAAAGTTAGTTGAATATTATTGGATAAATGAAAAATTACAGGTGGAGCTTTTGTTTCAAAACTAGCAAGTGATTTCAGAAGCATAAACAAAAATACAAATATAGTCCAGATAAGAGTAAAATTTCAGGGTGAATTACTTGCTCGCATAATTTGGGAATAATGGGATCATTCTAAGCGGGAATTAATAATACCTGAAATCTGGTTTTGTAACAAGGTAGAGAAAATATAACTATTTTAATAACTAGTATCAAAATAGCTGCCTCAAATCACAGTGAGACACCACTACATACCCATCAGAATGACCAAAATTAACAAGATTGCAATGCCAAGTGCTGGTGAGGATATGGAACAATTAGACTTTTCTTAGATTGCTGGTATGAGTATAAAATGATAAAACAATTTTGAAACCTGTTTAGCAGTTTCTTATGAAATTGAGTATACACCTACCCTATAGCCCAGCAATTACATTCTTAGATATTTACCAAAGAGAAATAAAACCATATGTCTATAAAAGCAATTGTTCAAGAGTGTTACAGATCAGCTTTTTCATAATAACTAAAACCTGGAAACAACCCAAATGTCCATCAACTGCAGAATGGACAACATGTCCATATCATGGAATTTTACTTAAAAAAAAAAAAAAGAAAGAAACTACTGATACATGCTGAATAACCATGTGATGGTCACATAGGTAGCCATTAGATAAGTTTATCAGAATTCATTAAACTGTGTACTTAAGATCTAGGTAGTTTATAGACTATAAAATACACCTCAATAAAAATTATATTCAAGAGAAAACTGACATATCTGGGGAAAAGCACTGATTAGAGCTCAAGGTGGAAAGTGAATCTTTCCTTCCCTCTCACTCCACCTTTCACTTCCTGCCCTGTGTGAGGTCAGTGTCAGAGCGCCCAGGCTTAGGAGAGGGACTAAAATTGCTCCATATAATAGAGTGAGCATCCAGGAAAGAGGAAGAGAAGAAGATATACAGAGCAAGGAGCAATGTTTAAGGGCTGAAAATATAATGCCTTTCTGATACCCCTTAATGTTTAGTAAAATCTACTGGACAAAAAAAATCTTTGCAAAGGATTTTGTTATTGTTATTGTAGAAATCAAAGGTGGATCTAGATTCCACTTCGAGGAAGCTGTAATGAGGAGAGAAAAACAGCTGAAGAGGAAAGTGGAGTCCCAGAGGCAGAGGAGGTGGGGGGCACATAGATGTAGAACTAGTTCGGGGTTCAGACTTCGAGGGGCTGTGCAATCAATAGGTCAAAGCAATTCAGCTCATTCTCAGGAGGCGTGGAGGAGGCCTCTGCGAGGGAACATGGATGAATGTGTGCTGCCTAATTGCACCTAGCTTTTCTTATTTTTTTAGAATCATATTTTTTCTATGGTCTCAAATTATCCTCTTCAAGGGCTTTGCTCAATTGCTTTAATAGAGTTTTTCTTCTTCTTTTCCATTGTCTTCTTCCTCATCTTCCTCTTCCTCCTGAATCCTTCCACCACCAACTTCTTCTCTTTCTCCTTCTTCTCATGCTCCTCCTCCTCCTTTTTCTTCTTGGAAAAATCATATATTAAATTTTCTAAATTAATCCCCTGTTATACCAGCAAATTTTATAGCCAAAACTGAGCTTTCCATTAGCAAGAAGCTAGTACTGACTAAAAACCTAAGTACCTAGAAACAAAATAGATATCTCTATTAGTGTTACTAGATTCAAATCAACACGTTGATAATATATAAACTACACAACTGCCCATTTTTAGACTGTATAGACTCTATGACCCTTGAATGGAGAGCTGCTCCACAAAGTAAATACTTAAGCAATAGTGAGGGAAGGGACCCCAACAATTCGCGTTGGCCAAACCAATGTGGATTTTACATGACTCTTGTCTTTGGATGCAGAAGGTAAAATTCTTTGTGTTTTTTTTCAACTGTATTGACAAAATTTACATGTATTTAATGTATACATTTGAATGAGTTTGGATATATGCATAAACCTGTGATATCATCAACACAAACAAGGTAATAGACGTATCCATCACCTCCAAGAGATATCTTGTTTCTACTTGTTTTGTGTGTGCATTTGATGCATAAACCTGTGATATCATCAACACAAACAAGGTAATAGATGTATCCATCACCTCCAAGATATATCTTGTTTCTACTTGCTTTGTGTGTGCATTTGGGGTGTGTGTGTGTGCGCGTGAGCGCAGTAAGAACACTTCGTATGAAATCTACCCTCTTAACAAGTTTTTAAGTGCAGAACGCTTTTTGTTAATTATAAGCTCTATGTCGGCAAACAGATCTCTGGCACTTATTCACCCTGTATAACTGTAACTATAACTATAGAACAACTCCCCATTTTTCCCTCCTCCTATACCCCAGCAACCATCACTGTATTCTCTGCTTCTACGAGTTTAACTATTTTAGATACTTTATATAAATGGAGTCATATTTGTGTTCTCTTTAAAATTCCCTTCCTTTTGTTTCTCCTGGTCTCATTTCATTTTTTTACCTTCTTATATTTGAATATCATGAGAGAGCCCGGCTTGGGCCTGAATCTCACACTTAAAGGCATTTACACTTGTTTAATTAGTTGATTCTCTGAGTGCTAGTCAGAAAACAGGATGGCTCTCACTTTCCTCTTAGATAATTTGCACAGTGCCACAATCACACTGCGGAGTTCATCATTCGTAAGACTATATATTAAGGGGTGGAAACTCACAATGAACGATGATCTATATACACTTAGAACCCACTTATCTTTATGTCACTTGAAAACACGAAGTGCAAAAAAAGAATCTTTTCATGTGTCATTGCTATTCGCCGGCCTGTTAGTTAGTGCCTCCCATAAAGGAACCATTTATGAAGGTGAGCCCAGGGAACAAGGAGACTTTTATGCCAGAGGGAGCCTCAGGAGCCTTTCGTATTTGAATTTAGCTTTACTGAAGGGCATGTTAACAACAGTAAGTCTTTGCCCCAGTGACTTTGTGGCATCTCAATAAAAAAAAGAGTGTAAAAGATTTTTTCGGAACGCAAGTAAAAACTGATCAGAAATCATTAAAGGCAAATTCCACCACCACCAGTTTTTTATTGTGTCTGAAGCTCTTTTCTTGGCATGTTAGCCATTAACTAAATGAATGTATTGCAAATATCAGACAACTGTATTCACACCAAAGGGTCCATTTTTACATAAATTTAAATGGAAACCATCTTATGTTTAACAGAAACAGACGTGTATTTAAAATGAGACTTAGTGGGAGCAGAAAACCTATAAAAATGGATTTTATTTTTATGGGAAGTTGAAGCAGCAGAAAGCCATTTTTTAAAGGAATTACCTAATTGATGGGATTCTGGGTGATTTTATTCACTTCTTTGCATTTATCTGAATCATCCAATTTCCCTCCAATAAATGTTTTGCTTTCACAATAAGAAAGGCTGTCTAAGAAGGGGCAAATCATGATAAGTTTATCTAATGAACATGGAGTTGAAGGAATGGGGTTTACTATATGAGTCAGATCTCTGTTCTCATCTGGCTGAGAGGAAGTCTAACAAAAACATCCCTAAAACACTCAGAAACTGGTCAGTTATGGAAACTTTCTGAGCCTCAGTTTCCTCATATGTAAATAGAGGTAAATGAGAGTACCAATCTGATAGGTTTGCGAGACTTGAATGATGATATATGAAAAACATTTTGCACAAGGCTTGGCATGTAGTGAACATCCACTATAGCTCAATTACTATTAGTAATTTCACTAGTAAGAGTAAGTTAAAACCTGTTTATTCTTCCTACTCTGGCTTAGAAAACCTTCTGTCTTGAGGAGAAGTTTATAGATAGCTAATCTTTTTTTTTTTAAGATATAAAATTATTTGCTTAGAGTTGTATAGACCTGCCTTATAAGAAAACACACACACACCAGTACACATACAACATACACTTCTGTATAATAAATTCAGTAATTGCATGTGTAAGTACAAGTCTGGAAGCAGGCAGTTGGGGGATCAAAGACAGGAGGTAACCAACCAGCAACCACTACGGAGGCTGGTCAAAGAGTATATGAATGACAGATGCTGGTGCACTGGGTGGGTCCTCAGCCAAGCACAGATCATCAGGGCAAGCAATATAAGAAAACACACACACACACACACACACACACACACACCAGTACACATACGACATACACTTCTGTATAATTAATTCAGTAATTGCATGTGTAAGTACAAGTCTGGAAGCAGGCAGTTAGGGAATCAAAGACAGGAGGTAACCAACCAGCAACCACCAAGGAAGCTGGTCAAAGAGTATATGAATGACAGATGCTGGTGCACTGGGTGGGTCCTCAGCTAAGCACAGATCATCAGGGCAAGCAATGAGGAAGAAAAGAGAATGTGAAGCAGAGGAGAATAGAGACGAACTGGGACCTATATCTTTAAACCAAATGATATGAACGAATACAGAAGGTACTCAAAATCTTCACCAGGAAAAACAAAAAACCTTCACCGGGGAGCCACACACACATCTGGTCCAACACTGGAGAACTGAAGGGAGGCAGGGCAGCTATGAGCACAGGCATGGGACTTTGTGGATAAGGCATGCCAACAACATGCCACAATGTGCAAGGGCTTCGAGTACACCTGATGCCTTACATTGACCTTCAGAGAGTGAAGGCTCCTGCTTCCCATCAGCCCTCCTAACCTTATACACATTTCTCTTGTGACCTGCTCTTACCCAGAACCACGCTGGAAATGGGGTTCTTAGATCCATGGTTCCAGATGAGCTAAACTGACAGTTACAAAACCACCCCAGGAGGCCTTCTATTTAGATGCTGGTCCTTGTAGGTATAATGCTCATTCTGATCTAAGCTCAACTGATTTCTAAAATTGTTGTCTCTAAATTTAATTGGTTAGATAGCAAAACTGCTTTTCTTCTTTTCAGGTTAATAATTTCAGAGTCACTGAAATCTACATGAAATGTATCACATCTTTCTGAAATCTGAGCAAAGAGAAATTCAGTGGAGGACGATGGAAGAGCAATCAGCTCCTCTCATACTCCCATATTAGAGGTTCTCAAACAATCACCTTGAGGTGATTGGTGTACCTACAATGGAGCTTCTAATCTATAGGTATGAAGTATGGTCCAAGAATTTGCATCAAGCACCACCTTGAAAACCTCTGCTCCTGGTGATGGTCGGAACCACACTGGGATCACGTCGAGAACTTTCTAAAACTCAGAAAGTCATGTCTATTCCACATCATTGAATCAGCATCTTGGTTTAGAGTGGAGGGTGAGTTTTTTTTTTTTTTTAAAGTTTTATAAATGGTTATGATGGTTATGTATATCCATTTAAAAACTACATTTTCGGAATTTTCACACAGCTTATTTCCAGCATGTTAATAGCAGTTCTCAGGAAGAAAGGAGACTTCAGTGATCAAGTATGGTATGAAACACAAAATTTGATAATGTTAAGCTGGCTACTAGGCAGGACAAATCTACAGTTGATATCTATATAGCGGTTGCTGGTATCAGTCATTTCTCATGATGAATTAACCAGAACAGCAACCTACGAAAAAGGTAGTTATTTTTATTCCTGTTTTGCAGATGAAGACACTGAGGCACAGAGAGGTTAATAACATACCCAGGTCACAGAGCTAGTACGTGGAAAAGCCAGGATAAAACCCAGGCCCTTGGGGACCAGAGTCTGGACTCTTGACACCATGCTATACCGATTTACTCAAGCCCTTAGCAGAGCAGTGTGCCCTGGGAATCTCCATGAATAACGCACAGTCTTTTCCAAAGTTGTTTGATTATGGACCATTTCCCCTAACTCTTTTTTTTTTTGGTTCCAGAGGAGCTTTGAGAACTAGTGTTCCTGGAACACATCCTGGAAAACACTGCTTTACAAACTCTATTACCTAATTGCTCATCATTCAGGCAAAAACATATCAGCCTTGTATGAAATGTATTTACCTAATAATTAGGTTCTGGTGAGAAGCCATTAGGTTACATTATGAGCTACAATAAAAACATAACCCCACAAAAATCATGATTGCTGTTGTTAAAGGATGCTTTTTACCTCTCACAGTGTCCTGGTGGCATGATTCTAGGCTTGGTCCCAGGAATAAATGTAACTTTTTCAGACCTGAGCAATGAACTTGTTTTTATCAGGGACATGTAAATCATATAACTGACTGTGTTTTGTTCTTGGCTTTTGCTACTGAAAAATGGGGCTCCATTCTCACAAGTAAGGCAATTAGGATTAGCAATATTTAATACTGAAAAAGGACCTTTTAAATCAGAGACCAAATTTTCTAGTAAATGATCATGGTGATCGAGTATGAGGTGGGACATGGGAGAGTGGTAAGTAGGGTTAGAGAGGTTGCTAGAAATTTCATCTCAAAAAAAAAAAATTAAAATGATAAAAAATAGATTTTCTTTAATATTTAACATGCTTAGAAATTATACATTAAACTTATCAAACAAAAACAAGTCGTATGTTGATTATATATTTGATGTTTTCTCTGATAAAATTATTTGATAGCTTAGTAAGACATCCTTTACATTTGACTTTCATAGTAAGATACAGAAGGTCATTTCTGCAGAAATATTCAAGAGCTTCATCGATTTTCCCAAGGGCATTACTTAATCCTTTGATATTCAAATCTTTCGCTTTTGAAGCGCAGGCCAGTGATGTCTTCCTCATGCATTTTCCCTTATTTAGTCAACTAATCTAACTCTGCCCGATCCTCATTTGCCACTGACTTGTGATTCAAGCAGCTATCTGATCTGACTTTCACCTACTACATGAAGCCCTGTATATTTTTCAAAAATTTCAAGTTCACTAGACAGTGCACTATGTTTGCATGGTACAATGGTGACAATCAGGGAGAGATTGATAGAGGACACAACTGGTGAGGATTGATTCTAGGGTTAAGCAAGGAGGCCTTTTTTAGAGTAGGCACTAATTAGTGAACAACACCATGATGACTTTGTTTTTCTTACGCAAGCCTCGGAATGTCTGGGACTTGGCGAATCAATTCAGATCATACCAAGGCCCCTCTGTGTAAAATTTCATGGTATGCATGTTTGTATACTGACTTCATCCATGTTTATGACCTGACTCTTGTATTTCTTTTGTTTTATCTTTCTCAAATGATTATAATGTATGTCATTTTGCTCTATTTTATGCATCTTTGTAAGCAAAAGCATAGGACTTTTTGGTAGGCTTGTAAGTGGAATAAGAGGACTAAGTAAGTAAATATGACACATTTTATAGTCTCTTCCTTCACACTGTTGTGTAGTAACACAGTGTCCGAGGATTTTGACTGACATCCTTCACGTTGCACTGCCTTTGATCCATGGCATGTTGATTGGCGCCATTTAAGTCTTATATCTTTAGTGAAACCTCGTGACACTGAGTTTAAGATCCTGTCTGAACTCTCATCTTCTGCTTCTGTTTTCCGAACATTTTCATGGATCTTCATAGGTCCAGCTGTCAGCAATTGGGACATCCATATCTAAAATGAAATATAAAATGACACTCTGGCTCTTTGTCCAAAAGACAAGTGAGAAACATTTTTATAAACATATGTAATCCTCACAGCTAATTATGATTTTTCTCATTGCAATTTTAATTATTTTTTTTTAAATCCACACTTTCCTTCCTCATGGCAATTTCATTGTCATTAAAAGTACTGTTCTATTGTGTACATCCTCTATTCATATTCATGAGGTCAAGACCATTCAACCACAATAACTGAGCAGTCTGATTGGCTGAATGTCCCAGAGTGGTTTAGAGTGATACTGATTAACAAAAGACACCAAAGCCTCTGCCATGATAGGAAGTATAATTATGTAGGACCCTAAACGAGGACTCCAATCATCAGACAATGCCCGTTGGACTCATGTAATATTATCTATCATCTCTCATGCCACTATGATTAAGTAGTATTTAATTATTCTTTTTATGAAGATTATCCCCGATAAATATGTCTTGTACCTATCAACCCAACACAACTTATTTCTGGGTTTTCTAGAAAGGATGCTTTTTTATCTAATATGGAAGTCAGACATCAGAATATCTAAAACGTCCCTCACCCAAACTGGTAGGATATTTTCAGGAACTCCTGGTACATAATAAGAGCGCTGAATTGGGTATAGATTGTTTCACTGCTGGCTGGGTAAAGTAGGACTGTCTATGGCCTAGTGATTCCTTTCTTTAAGCTCCAGAGGAGATTCCTTTTTCTACTTCTTCCAGTACTCTGGAGCCATGAAACCTCTGGCACAGCATTTAATATCTGTGGATTGTTGATATTTCATCTATAAAACAGTAGAGGTTGGGGAAAAATATTTCAGAAGTTGTCATCCAGCTTTAGAATTCTGTGATTTTATATAAATGAATGTCTATTCTACTTCACGAATAGCATTTTTGCCAGGATTCCTAAGATTCATGATCATTTAATGCATCAGGCACTATTCTAAATGCTTTAACATTCTTCTTATTATCTAAGCCTTAAAGCAACTCTATGAGATAGATACTCATGTCACTACACTCATTTTACCAATGAGGAAATTGAGACACAGACGTTATGAAAATTGCCCGAGATCATATAAAGTTGAAAATGTTTGAACGGGGGCTTGAACCCAGGCACGAGTTTAGCATCTTCACCACTAACTATTCAATAGTAGTATAGTTATAGAATCTAAAATAAGTAAACGCACAATAAATTAATTCTTATAATACAGGAGGTGTGGCAGACAGACCCTAAGATGACTGTCTCCACCCTCCATGATCCTTGGTTCCTAATGTTCCTTGATCCTCTCCCCTTGAGTATGGGCAGAACCTATGACTTGCTTTTAATAAATATGCTAAAAATGAGGGGTCGTCCCCTCACGCTTACATTTATTAACAGATTTGCTCTAACAGATTCTCCTTTTGGAAGGAGCAAGCAGTCATGTTGTAAACTGCCTATGGAGAGGGTCATGTGGCCGGGAGCTATGGATGGCCTCTAGAAACTGAGGGTGATCCCCAGCCAATAGCCAGCAAATAGCCTCTTTCTAACCAATCAGATGAAAGCAGAGAATTTGGTTTCGGTCTATTCTATTTTCACTGTGGGAAAGCCAAACTTTCCCACTTAAAAAAATACTTTAAAAACAACATTAATTCATGAATAATTATGAAAAGAAATCTGAGATTCCCCACTTCTCACTTAACGCATTTTAAAGAATTTTGTCCTATAAGAGAACATGGCATAACTGGCCTTTGGTTGTTATATAATTTTAAAAATTTACAAAGCTCTTTGTTATTTGTATTTCAGAAAGAATCATTAAA
>NW_006431920.1:8119778-8126761 GCF_000325575.1 Pteropus alecto | reverse complement strand
AACCCAATTATTTTGGAAAATGTTCTCCAAAACAGAGGTTCAATTGCCTTTTAAGTATATTTCATTTGCTAATAATATTTTAATTATGGTCACCTTTACACAAGACAACTGCCCCCAGACCAATATTCTTAAGTAAATATTAATTAGTTAAATTAATGGTTCCAGAGAAGAAAAATTATTTAATTCAAGAGGAGGCAGGGAATTCTAGGAAAATGGAGATTTTCACATATCTTCTTTTCAACTTCATTCCAATTCATCTGTCTCTTCTCAGCAAGCAATTCCTAAGATCAGAAGTCAGATGAGCTTGGAGAGCTTTGGTAAAGAGCCATTGAGGTTTTTTTCCTGCTCTGGTCCTGAGGACAAGCTGAGGAGAACACCAGATACCTGAGAAGCACCTGGCCTGCGGGGAATCCCAGAACTCTCAATGAAGTATATGGGACCATCCCTGCCTACAAAGGCTTAGGAAAATTGAGTAAGAGGGCAGAGTCTTCTCCACCCATGAGGCTAGGAGAACCCAGCATGCAAGGAAAACAGATATATTACATCAAGAATTCTAAGTACCTATTGCTGCTGCACCATTAGCCCATAGAGACCACTGCCTCTTAAAATTCCCTTGCAGCTGGTGATCTGACAATTTAAGAACACAATGAAGAAATGAAGAAGAAAGAATGAAAGAAAAAGTGTGTGTGTGTGTGTGTGTGTGTGCGTGTATACACACACATACCCAAGAGCTGGGGGAGGGAATATAAATAGTCTCCTGATGAAACTGAGCTGTTTAAGGAGACAGATGACAACTTGCGCAATTAAAATAGCTGAGTGGATTTAAGCCCAATACATAAAAAGCTTTCTGGGATGAAAAACATTATTTTAAACTAAAAAAATAATAATAAACGAATTAAAAAAGAGGACAGGCACACTTGACCTAAGAATAAATCTTTCAACTCTAGAACTAAAATACAAAGTGATCAAAATTGGAAAAGAAAACATAAGAGACTTCGGGGATGGACAGGTGAGGCCTCATGTACATATATATAATAATGATCATTGCAGGATAGAAATAAGAAATAAATAAAGGAGAGGGCAAATATAAACTAGTAACAGAAGAAAATTTCCCTGAGCTAAAGAATGGAGCCTGTAGTTTTAAAGGGTTTGCTAAGCAAGATTTATAACATACTTTCATAGGCATACTCTTATACAATTACTGAATTTGGAGAAAGAACAAGTTACTTAAAAAGATACAAGCTTAAATTGGCATTAGACTCTGTAAAGGCCACACTGGAGTCTAGCTACACTCAAGTACACTATTCCCAGCCAATATATGAGTATTGGCATCAGTAATAACTCTACATCAAATAAGGAGCTAGCAGAATATCAGAGAAGGCCCTTTATTGAAGGCTTTCTCCCCAGTGGGCTGGGCTGACCATGAGAAAAAAGTTTCAGGAATTCGTTTATTAAAGAATGTATTTAGAGAAAAAAAGTATTTAATAAATGATACCAGAACCACTGTTTATCTATATATAGAGAAGAAAATAAAACTGGACCCCAATCAGACACCATAAAACAATAAATTCTAGATATTTGTATGTCAGAGAAAACAGCATAGAGGTACACACCATGGTGTTATTTTTAACTTCAAAGAGGCAGAAATAGAAGAGGTAAAGTAGAGGAGTTTTGGCCTTTGTATGTATGTCATTGAATGGCATGAAATAACACTTTCAAATAAGTATATTTCAAATTTTAGCTTGAAATACATTTAATAAAATTTTAAAATCAAAAATAGAGCAAGGTTTGTTTTGCCTTCTTGCTTAAAAAAAACACATACCTCTTTTTATTTTATGTGTACTGATTTTACTCACTTCATTAGAATTTGTAAATTACAGAGGTAGTGCTTGGTCATGGTAACGAGCCATCTATGTAACCATGTCCTCCTCTTCCTTCTTTCAGTCTGTGCACTGCCCACCTCTGACCGCATTACCACTGCAAACTCTCTTGTCGATATTTTTCAACTTTCTCTATATCCATACAAATATAGAACATAGTGGGAGAAAGGCATTTGGCAAGGATGATCCGGGCACTTAGTGTGTTTATTACTATTGATGTCACCACTTCTTGGGTCTTTTCAATGGACAGATCTAAAAACTAAGACTTGTAAATCATGAATTCATACTAATACCTTCAAATGAAGCATTATAGGACACTTTCTCATCTTTCTCCATCTCATATTTATATCTCCTTCTCTCATGGTTCGAACATCGATGTATTTACTCATTTGTTTTGTCCTATAATGCATGCAAAATTGTTTTATATTTACACCAATGCTATTTTCAAAAACAAACTTTCTAACTAAGGTTCAAGGTTTCTTTGCAGTTTCTTTTAACTTTAGACTATAATCCATTAACAGTATTCAGTTAGATTAGTGCGTGTAAAAATTATTGAATTAATTATTTTATCTGTGTGATTACATTATCAATTTGACACAGTTAATTTTATTTGTTTCTGTATCTATTACATTTTAGAGTTTGTCCTTTTATCTTTTTTATTTACTATGAATTTTGATGTAAAAAACATTTGCATATTTTGAAGGTCAAAACTATATAAAAACATATGTTGGAGATATCTTACTATAATCTCTAACTTTTCCTCCACATGACTGCCTAACTCTCTTAGTTAACGATCACTTTTAATTAGAATCTGAATTATCCTTCCTATGTTTCTTCTTGCAAAACTAAGTGCCTAAGTACACATGTACAGATTTGTTGGTGCATTTTTATTTTATTTTCTTTCTTACTAAAACATAACATACGTTTTCTTTTTTGTACGTGTACTCTGTTCTTTTATTTAACAATATATTCTAGAAATCATTCCATATCGGTTCACAATGGTTTTCTTCATTTTCGCAATACTATGTAGACACACCATAGATAACAAACATTGTACATATATGAATTCGAATAAAGAGAAATCTTAAAGTACTAGAAAGGAAGAGAAAATTAAATACCAGGTGCTTGACAGGTGGAGTTACATTGCAGCTGTATTGGGAATGAGCAGGGGGAAAGCACAGGATTTGTGACCTAGAGTCATGATTTTTTATCACTATAATTCTTGAGTCTGTCTGAGGCAGAGAGTTGGAACTTAAATTCCCCACATAAAGCCAAGATCCTTAAAGAACTTCATGAAAAAAATAGACTAGAAAAAAATTGCCCATTGGCTAAGGTAGACAACAAAAAACTTTATATTTGCCTAGATATTATACACCCTTGTGGTCTGGTAAGCTTGAAATTAAAAATTTAACATTAAAATTGATCCTTGAGTTGTGATAGCCAAGGTGAGTCTTGGAAAAAAACAATGTAAAACTCTTTTTAAAAAGGTCACAAAGGATATTTTCAGAGGAAAGGCTAGGTGTGCTGTGATAAAAATAATTACAATGCTGATTCAAGCAACAGCAGGACTAGAATCTCATGAACTTGAGATAATAGAACAGTCATATATGAAATAATGTTCAAAGTGGTTAAAACAGGAAAGAACAATCAAAAGCCTCAAAATGGATGGGGCACTATAAATAAAAGACCTGTAGAAAAAGAACTTCTAAAAAAATAAAAGTCTTTAGAATAAAAAAAAACTTAGTAAAGAGGTTAAACATAATATTAAATAGAGCCAAAAAAAGGACTGATACAACAATTAGACAGAATACAGTTCAGAGACATAAAATAGTGGAAATTATTTTTAAAATAAGATC
Source organism: Pteropus alecto (assembly GCF_000325575.1). Taxonomy (NCBI): domain Eukaryota; kingdom Metazoa; phylum Chordata; class Mammalia; order Chiroptera; family Pteropodidae; genus Pteropus; species Pteropus alecto. Next base: position 8,123,025 of record NW_006431920.1, on the reverse strand, counting down.
GATGTAGGATAGAATAAGAAAATCTAGTATCCATGAGTAGAATTTCAGAAAAAGAGAGCAGAGAGATGGAAAAATGTAATTTTTAAAGATAAGAATAAAATATTTCCAAAATTGACCAAAGATATTAACTCTCAGATTAAGAAAGCAAAATAATTCCCTTAAATCACAAATAAATAGTAACCTATATCTAGACTTGAGGTAACACTCCAAAATACCCGAGGTAAAGGTCAATGTTAGAAATAATCATAAACAAGATAGATGACTTGCAAATGAACATCTTCAAATAAAAAAGGCTTTAAAGAAAAAAATTATCATTTTTTAAAAGTATTATAAGAAATACAGAAGAGCAACATACAATGTTAAAAGGAAATTTTTAAAAGAAAATTTCCAACTCATATACATCTAACAACACAGGCTCTAAAAACTGAAGCAAAAACTAAGCATTTTAGGGAAAATTGAGAGTAACAGGTAAAGCTAAATTAAATATTGATATTATTTAAAATAACTTATAAGCCTGACAATGTATTTGTAAATATTCCACTCAATGATTAGAGAATACAGATTTTTTTTTTAAGCATGCTCGGAACATAGCTAAATATGAACACACATTGTACTGGAGAGAAGAGAGAAATAGACCAACCCTTGAATAAAAGTTAACCAGAAATGGGGTGGGGTTGGAAGACAGGGGACACTACACTGGGCCTATAGTAGGCCTTCAGCAGGTCTTCTTAAAGTGGAGAGTGGGGCTGGAATGTTTGAGCTAAAGGAGAACAGTGTGGCTGGAATTCCCTAGCGAAGGAGGAAAGGAAGAATAGCAGGCAGCTGAAAAGATAATCAGAAGCTAGATCTAGAAGCTGTTGATGGATTATGTTTTTTTAAGGACCAAGATTTTGTTTTTGAGCTGGAAACAATAGAAAGGCACGAAAAAGTTTAAATAAATTGGCAGACATGATTAGATTTGGATGAGGCAAACATGCACCTATCTGCTGCATGGGGATTGGATGGAATTAGACAAGAGTAAAGGTCGAGATCAGTTAGGAAGCAAAGTTGAAGTTCAGGCAGGAGTTGGCAGGGCTTTGGACCAGGATGGGAGCAGGAGGGATCATGGAGATGAAAGTAGTGGATTAATGTGAGAGATTTTAGGAGCTATTTACAGGAGTTAGTGATGTCATAGCTGTGGGGTAAAAAGGAGAGCAGGAAGAGTCTACTTTGTTGAAATGAATGGATGCTAGTACCACTAAGAAAAGAGCCAGGTGTTACGTTCCACAAACAGGTTGAATTCTTTCTTGCCTCTGGGCCTTGTTTTGGAATGCTAAACTTCTTGCTTTTATTTTAAATATACCACAGAGGCCCAGAGGACATCTGATTATTTTCCACTTGTAATTTAGATTCATACAGCACTATCTGCCCTTTATAATTTCATTTAATTATTGCAGAAATAAACCTAAGCAGACACGAAGGTCTGCTCATGGGAAACTGGGTTTTGGTTCACCTTAAGCTCTCAGAAAAAGACCAAACATATCAGGGTTGTTTCTAGTTACTTGAGTCTAGCAAGAAGGCACACATATACCCAGAGTCTTCAGAAACACTGAGAAGGGACTAGAAACTATAAAACCCCTGTTAAAATGGCAAATAACTTCTCAAAGGATCTGCGGGTTCCTAAGTGGTAGAAAATTGGAAGCTTCGATTAAAAGCTGCCCTATCGCCTGCTCCGTGCAGTAGCCATCTGTGCATATTCAATTAATTTGTTTACCCATATTAAAGGAGCTCATTCTTTTTGTGTTTTTTGATATTTTAGGGCTTCAGCTGGTATCAAAAAAAAAAAAAAAAAGAGCTGAGGGATTTATTGATGTGCGATCAAAACCCTGAAACTGACTGTATCTTAAAACCCTGTGGGTCTCTTTCTATTTATCCAACTGATAAGTGTCTCTTCTTTTCCCTCTTGTATTTACTTAATTCGATAGTCTATTATTTTTTTGTTTATTCTACCTGCCTCTATGCTGCTGTCTTTTTGTGATAATAAGAGGGATTCATTAATGAGATAATATCACCCTCAGGCTCAAATCTTTCACAGTGGGTTCTCATCATACTTAGAATAATAATAATGGGCTACAAGATTCTACATCTGGGGTCCCCAACTTCCAGGCCACGGACCAGTACTAGTCCATGACCTGTTAGGAATCGGGCTGAATAGTAGGAGGTGAGCAGCGGGCTAAGAGCTAGAGAAGCTTCATTTGTATTTGCAGCCACTCCCCAGCACTAGCATCACTGCCTCAGCTCCACCTCAGATCATCAAGCATTAACTTCTCATAGGAGCCCTGGTCCCTGATGCCAAAAAGGTTGGGGACTGCTGCACATGATCTGATCCTTGATTATCTCTTCAAACTCACTTTTCCTTCTAACTTACTGTACTCTAGCCCCATTGCCTACCTCCTTGGAACACAGCAGGCATAAACACACCTCAGGGCCTTTGCAATTTCTGTCCTCCTCACTTGGACTCTTCCTCCAGATATTGATATGTCTTACTCTTTACAGCAAACATCACAAACACTCACTAATCTGTGGTTCTCTTTTACTTCTGGGTACACAGAAGCTCGCTTTAATGATAGGCTAATGTCATGTGAACAGAAAGGACATGTCACTTCTCGGTGAACTATTTAGTTGTGCCAAATTTAGTTGTGCTGTTTGACTCTCTGGCCCTCTGCCCTCTTGTCATGATCAGGAAGGTCCCATGTTTCAGATGGCACTGCTATGAGACGGTGGAGCCCCTGTTGGCTGGCATTACTGCATTAGGGCTTCAGAGTCCTCACCAACCAAGTTGGACATCATCGTGGGTGAGAAACAAATTGTTATTTTAAGCCACTGAGAGTTTGTGCTTATTGGTTACTCCAGCATACCCAAGACTTTACTGACTGATGTATCTGTATAAATTTTCGCTCATATGTCATCTCATCAAAGAGGTCTCTGACCATTGCATCTCTATGTCTCTCTCTGTCTTAACTTGGTTTTATTTTTCTTTGTCAGATCTATTTTCCTCAATATAATGGAAGGTCTGTGAAGGTAGAGACTTTGATTTGTTCATTCATATACTAATTAACATCAAGAATAGTCCCTGGGACATAGTAAATGATCAAGAGCTAGTTGTTAGATAAATGAATATTCATTGTAAAAACTGAAATATTATAAATAAGTATAATTTAAAAAAATTAAAGTCTCATGTAGTTACTTCTCCCAGAAATAATTACTA
>NW_006431920.1:8107977-8119454 GCF_000325575.1 Pteropus alecto | reverse complement strand
TTCACTGGAATATGCCCTTCTAAATGAATTATTCTGCAACTTATTTCCCCATGTAACAATTATTCATGGATGATTTCAATGCCATCCTTTAAAGAGTTCTCACTTTTTTTTTCAACAACTCAGTAGTATTCACCTTCTTAATGAGTTTCCCAAGCTTTCTGAAACCTTTTATTCATTCATTCCAACTAATGTTTTCTGCCCACCTGCCATCCCAGGGTCTGGAGATTTGGCAGTAATCGAGAAGACGGGGTTCCTACACCCAAGGATTTTACCCTAAAGTTGTAAGAGAGAGAAAATTAACACAAATAAACCAAAATATTTCAGATCATCATAAGTGTAGCCAAGAAAATAAATATAAACATGGTAATGGGACAGAGAATGACCAGAGACAGAGGTAATCACAGAAGATTTCTCCTGAAGGGACTTTTGAGCTCGGCCCAAAGGTAAACAGGAACTAGCTTTGCATATATTGGAGTAAAGAGAGTTCTAAGGAGAAGGCACTTGGGCAAGTTTGCCATGTCTGAGGAACAGGAAGGCCAGTATAGCTAAAGAGATGTGGAAGGAGTCTGTGAGAAGTAGCATGATACAGAATGAAGTCAACGAAGAAGGTCCTGAACGTGTGTAATACATAGTAGGTGTTCAAAAATGTAACTGATGGATTCTTTGTTAATGGTGGTAAATAAAACTTCAAAGGCAAAACTCTACCTATGCAGAATGAGAAAAATGCCCCATTTCAGTCTCTACTCATAGCATTCCAGTAGATATACTGGATCTAAAGGCTGAGTAAAACCCTAGAATGTTTCAGCTCTTTTATAAGGCACCAGTTAGAATGGCCATAAAATGTTTAGCCCTTAAAAATACTTCCTAAAGTTCGACAGTATGTCTGAGATAACTTTAAATGTTAATGAAATGTTTTATAAGTCCATTGTTTTTAAGGATGTTAGGAGTTTAAGGAACTTCTTAAATACCATCTCATAAAATAAAAGAATCTAACTTAAGATTAACTTAATAGAAAAAAAATACTCCACAGAAGACCTGATATATGACTTGAATTCAATAATTATTTTCTTCTGAGAAGAAAATAGGATTGGTTCTGTACAGGCCTCAAGTAGGTTCTTGAAAAGATCTATTTCTTTCTAAAGGAAAATATATCAATAGGAATAAAATTCTTTATGGCCTGTACTTCAGAGGTGAACTTTTATGAAACCCTTTGGCATAGTAGATATATATCCAGTGGAATCACATATAACTGAAAGATCTAGATTGTTTTGTTCCTGGTGACCCATTAGAATAAATTTGGGGGCAGTAGAAACCATATTTCTCGAGGCATTCTTCCATTCAAGGTCGAGCAGGTGAAGGAAAAGAAGAGCACGATGTTCTTACAGGCACCCTTGTTGTTGTTTTTGCTAATTATTTTCTGAATGTGCTTTTTAAATCTCCAGTGGTGACACGTTCTGAAGTGACACGAAAGAAACAGCTAGGGGAGAAGTTACAGAAGTTGAATCCAGGACATTAAAGGAGAGTAGCAACTATAGGACAGTCAAAATACTTACCTTAAATTTATAAAAAGCTCTCATTTCTCCGCGAAGTTTCATGTGGATTTGCCCTGTTTAATTACCTTTCTTCAGCACACTTCACATCTTCCACTCTGAGAAATATATGTGAGTTCAATCAGAGCAACATGACAGTATTTTTTTAATCAACGCTGCAAGAGCAAATTGCTCCTTTCTATTATTACCCAATTCCTCTCTCGCTGGACCAATACACACACAAGCAAGTTAAAACTTACAGGACACATAAATGTCATCACTCCTTCCCCAAAGGATATTCTGACCAAGAACCCCCATTTCCCTTTTGGTTTGGTTTGGTTTTTCTGCCACCACTGAAGTAATGAAGGCGACATTCATTGGAGGTCATAATTGCCAACCAGCATGGGTTAACAACCAGCTGATGTTAAAACCCAGAAAAAGCCTTTTCAATCATGCCTATGCATTTCAATCCAAGCCCTTATTGTAGAACATTGGAGAACAAGGTGTAAATCAGTTTAAGAACATAGTTCTGCATTCAAGGCATTGTGGTTTACGGCTTCTAAATGACCTCCATCTATCTTCCTTAGCTGGAGAGGTGTATAATTGAACTAAAGAGAGTCTTGAGTAATGAGATGGAGAGTGGCAGCTCCATTGCTGTGGCTTAATAGCGTAACTGCCACATGCTTTTTTTTATCCCCTAAAATGTAACAAAATAGTCTAGTAGTCTAATTCTTCAGGGTGACACTTGCTGAGAGTCTATATTTTAAAATAGAATTAGATTTTTATAAGCAAAAAACTATAAATCTCTCTCTACAAGAAGAGTTTCCAAATACAATTATATGAGCCGTTCTCTGTTGTAGCAGAAACTAATATGAATATATGCAATAACCTGTGCTTCTTTTTATGGGGAAATAATTTTTAAGCTTTTATTTTTCTATCACAACAAGCAGCTGCTTTTTTAGTCTCCAAAGGGACCAGGGCGTGATAGCATTCTCAGACTGTACTGCTCGGAGCTATAGCCAGAAGACACATGTCATTTCAAGTTTTCTCTTTCTTTATTTCCTTTTATTTGGTTTGATCAGCAAAACTCAGAAAATATTGCTTTTAGAGAATTCCTTTTTACAAGAAGTAGTTCACTTGCAAATGATTTTTTTCTTTTGAGGATATGTAGTTTACATGCATTTATCAGGCCTCAACCATGTGCAGATTGCTGTGTGAGGATGTTGGTAAAACATAACAGCCGAACAAAGCCATAACTTCCAACTCAAGGAATTCTCTGGGAGTCTAGTATTGGTTGAACGTTAAGAATGAGCTTATTAACACAGCCATTTAATATGACTAATTAGGACTGCATGAACAGTTTCAGGGACTCTGAAATCTTTATCTTTCCCAACAACTAGACCCTAAAATTTAAAAATAAATAACTTGCTTTCTGACTGTGCCTGAAATTCCATCATTGGACATTCAATCCTATTGCGCAAGACATCACTGGCTGACATGCGAATCTCACCAGAAGGTGTTAATTATTAAATATTAGTAATAACAACAAGTGACTCTTACTGATAGCTTCAACATTCAGGAGAGTCCTAAACACTTTATATTATTGTTTAGTCCTCAAAACAACCTACTAATTGTTTTCATTTTACAAATGCAAAAACAAAATGAAAGCGAAGACAGAGAAGTTAATTTGCCCAAGGTTACAGTTAATATAAGGCAGAGCCCAGATTGTCTGACATCGAAGCCCTTAGTCTAACCACTCTATTAGTGTGAATTAGTTTATCAGATCCATTAGTGGGAAGATACACAAGGTGAACGAAAGGGTTGGGAGAGATAAGTTTGCACTGTGCAGAACCTCCCTCCAGGACTCACAGCTCAGCCTCTGCTAACAGTGGGAGTGGTCTGTTGTTGGAGACCCTGATGTCCCCAAGTTCTTCTTAAAACCAATGCCATATCATTTATGCCATTAGTGTTTCACAGAAGGGTGTCAAGGTCAAAATTATTTTCATAATAATATATATTACTTGCCATTTTTCACTTTTTTGACATTCGCAATGATGGTAGAAAAGCAAATGGTGGGTTAAATGGCTAGCAACTCAGCATGAATTAAGGCAAAGGCACCAAACACCGTGTTCTTCTCTGACACATACTTTTGTTAATATGCCAGTTTCGCTTAAGCAGTAAAAAGTATTAATTTTATTAAATGTTTTTAAAAAATATTTTCTTTTTTTTATATTCGATGTGACAAAATTGAAATATGCAAAAGTTGCTTCAGGAAAAAATCTTCATTCAATTATTTGTTACAAGTTAAACTGGCCACAGTTTCATGTAATACTATTTTTTACTTAACGGATGATTGACAGACAAACTTAGGTATTTGGGAGATACATATGTTATCTAATATAAGTCCAGCCCTCCCAGGAAAGCAAGTGATAAGATCTGATGCTGATGATAGCATTAAAGATTTTAAGAGAAAATTAGAATGTTGAGAAACTTGTATGGGCCATCGTGAGCTTCTCAGCATCCTAAAACTTGAAGACTTTGCTGATGAGCTCAGTAGTGATATTAACAAACATGACTTTTTAGTATTATATAATAAAACATGTCAACAATTAAAAGATCCACATAACTCAGTGAACCAGTTTTTTCCCGGTGATCAGTGTATAATGTTATATGAATGATGTTACAGAATCATGCACGGTAACGGGGAATTAAAATTATTGATATGATTTTAAATTCTATGCTAAATAATTTTTATTTTGAACACAGTACATATCAACAGATATAATCTATATAAAAGTTATTTGAAGTCTTCAATATTTTTAGAGCGTAAAGGGATCCAGAGACCAAAAAGTTTGAGAACCACTAGAGTACCCTTTTAAATTCTATGGATCAATTTGGCTTCTGACAACAGACTATCCCACTGACAGTGGCCTAATGGGTAGAATATGCTCTTCTCTGTGAAGAGGTCTAAACAACTATGAGAGTTAGAGGGAAAAGTCTTTCACACAAGACTGTCCCCCCACTTCTGATATCAACTGTAAATTCGAGGGGTTCCCAAAATGACCCTCAGTTTCAATAATTCACTAGAAGAACTCACTATTTACAGGGAAAGCATACAGATTACAATCAGCCAAGGGCAGTGTCCAGGAGGGGCCCTGATGTGGAGCTTCCAGTCGTCCTCTCTCCACGAAGTCAAGGACAGTGTTAAGTCCTCCTACTGTGTGTAAAAACCCAGAGACTATTTCCCACCAGGTAAAGCTCACCCAAACCTCAGTGTTCAGAATATTTGAGACCTGACCACATACTGCCCGCATGGTTGATCTGTAGTCTCCAACCCTTCCAGAGGTCAGGTTGATCTATTTGGTCTCCGATCCACTCAGAGGCAGTACTGATACCACCACCTCTACCAAAGCCTCCCATTGTAAATCACATTATTAAACTGCCTGGGGAGCCAAAGCCCCGAGGCAAACAAAAACACTCATCAGACATGATGATCGAAGGACTTGGAGATCACTGCCCAGCAGTCAAAGGGCAAAGGCCAGGTTACTGTTTGGATAAGGTTAATTCTTCACTACATATTATCTTAATAATATGAAGTACGTGGTAGCAGGGCAGCAGTCAAAGGGCAAAGGCCAGGTTACTGTTTGGGTAAGGTTAATTCTTCACTACATATTATCTAATAATATGAAGTACGTGGTAGCAGGTTTTAAACTCTGATTCAGCATGGCAGTGATATTCTCAAGGACCCGGGCTCTAATGATATACTTCACCATCTTCATTTTGTTGACTTTTTTTCTCATTCTTGTCACCTGGATGCTAAAGGGCAGCCCAGAGCCAGGGATTTTATCCTCTCATGGCATTTAAAGAGAGGAAGCAAGCTGTGTGGGAAGGTAGGGGAAGAGACAAAATGTTCCCAGAAGCTTCTCAACAATGGCCAGAATGATGTCACTCCAACTTCAGAGTATAGCTGAGAAAATGAAATAAACTTCTGATGCTTCTGATGCTGTTTCTCAAGGAAGCAGGAGATTTGTGATTGGCCTAATTTGACTACGGTCCCACTCCCAGGGCTGAACCCAGTGCACTCGTAGCAATATCAGTAGTTCAAAGGGGGAATGAGAACAACTGTTGGGTAGAAGATCCCTCCCCACATGTTAACGCGCACACGAACCTCCCCTGGGACTTTGTTAAAATGCAGATTCTAATTCAATATGTTTGGGATGGAGCCTGAGCTTCTACATTTCTTAAAAGCTCCTATATGAGTCTGACGCAGGTCTATGGACTATAATTTGAGGAGCAGGAAGTCAGGAAACAGTGTTGGCCACAGTCAGCTTGGAACAGAGATACAGGGAGTATGTCTCTTATAGGAATAGATCTGTCCCCTGTTCAACTACTACATGGATTAAGCTATATCATAATTATAAATGACAGATTTTCAGATCAGAAAATAATACCTTGTTATAGATAGACTTCATCGAGAAGTTATGCATCAGGACTTTACACTAATTCATTTACTCTTCATAACAACTTTATGAAGTAGGTATTCTTTCCATCCTATATGAGGAAATAAAGACTGGAAAAGGTTAAGAAAGTAGAACTTGATGACAAAGTTTGAAACCAAGTCTGTTGGTTTCCAGAAACTAAACTCTAAAATACAGGAACATTGGCACTTACTCCCACTACAGAGTTTTTTTTGCTTTAAATTGACTTATTTGAGATTTCCATTAGTGGCAGAATAGACATAAAAGAGCAGTTTCTTTGTGACTGATCCCTACCCCACTCTCACAGTCCTCCCTATACACGCAACGTTTTGCGAGCCTAATTCCCATGAGTGCACACAATGGGATTCTAACAGACTTTATTCTCTGCAAAACAAAACATCTCTTTTCTAAATTGAATATCCTGTTATCATCTAAAGTTAATTTGAGTTCTTTCTAAACCTTCCCATTACATTTCTGATCCTAGCAGAAGTATGAGCTCTTTAAGAAAATTGTGTCTGAGGGTACTGAACACAAATAAATGCACGTGGAATGGGTTTGGGTTTTTTAGTTGATGTTTTGCATTTCTCTTTTGTTCATTCATTCGACAAATATATTTGAGCAGCTTCTATGTGCCAAACACTGTTCTAGATGTACATGATATGGATACAATTTTAAAATAATTTTTTAAGTAAGATAAAAATATATATTTTGTTGAAAAAATTGCCACTGTTTCAGGAATAGTTCCCCAGCTGTTTAATCACACGATCCTTGCATAGCCTTCAACTATGTGATAACCTATATGTCTACATCAACTATACTTCAACAATCTTTTCTCAGATGCTGATCTCCACAAACACTAGGCAAAATGGACAATAAAGGAGAGGAAGTGATCTTTCTCAGGAACACAGCTATGTCTGCAGTTGTTTACTGCAGCATTCTTCTCTAAGAGTGAGATATATCAAACATGACTAGTAGCTTATCAATCTAACGATAGAGAAATGTTCCAGTAAATTACGGTGCATCACCATGGCCAACTTTTATACCATACAAAAACTATAAATAAAAATTATAAATACTAACAACAATGAAAAATATTAAAGATGATGCAAATATGGCAAGTAGTTAAGATGTATTAATACTAGGTGGTAAACATTAAATTATTTTCTACACTACTAAATGTTTAATGTAGTTCAGTATAAAAAAAAGAGAAAATAGCTAATGAACTGAGTAGCAGATGCAATCTTCAAAAGTTCCATCGTCTAGAGAATTCACCCTGTAATTCCCATCTCCGCCGTGACTTTCTTAAATCAGTCCTTCTTATTTCTTGCCTAGATTACTGGAACTATCCCTTTATTCATAATTGTGTTCAACAAAAAAATAGTTAGGCCCTGGAGATATAGAAATGAAAAATTTGTACATGCCCTAAATTGCTTAATCTAGATTCTAGACATTGCTTCTTAATTAAGTCTCCCGGCCTCTGTCCTCTACACTGCTTGTAGGTGTGACCTTTCTAAATTGTTATTTTGATCATGTTTAAAATCCTTCAGAGGTTGGCTATTGCCTTTAGATAAAGTGCAGAGTCTTTAGTGTAATATCCAACACTCTTCTCATGCAACTCCTATTTGCTTTCCTAGTTATCTCTCTGGCCACTGTTCTCCATCCCAAGCAAAGTACCACCTCTGCTAACCCTCCTGCCATCCACTGAGTGCACATTACCGCTACCTTCTCACCTGTCTTGCACTGCTGTTCTGTCAAACCCAGAAGCCCCTCCAGCCCTCGCTCACCTGGTCGACGACAGCTCAGCCCCAGGATTTTCCTCGGGCTGAGTCTTCTGGGAAGCCGCCCTCCCTCCTAGGCTGGATTAGGTAAGCCAATGCTTACCAATGTCACAGAGTTTATTACTTTATACAGCATTGGTCTGCTACTCAATGATCATTTTTAAGACAGGGGCAGTATCCCTCATTTTAGATAACATTGTGGCTGTACAAAAGGATTTTGGAGTCAAAGAGTTTAGGTTTATAGCCCAAACACACCATTTGGTTACTTTAAAAATAGTTGAGTTACCATGTGTGATTAAATGAGATAGTACAGGTATAGCAATTGGCACTCGGTGATCACTCAACACATTTAAGCTATTATTATTTCTATCATTTTTTTAAATATCTTTAATCCCACAGTTCCTGACAAGAGGTGAATGAGTAATCGATGGATAAAAGCATGAATGAAAAAATAGTAACAACATTATAATTCAGGGCTGATTTCTTTTGATCTGAACAGTTCAGCTGGTGCCATTATGCTTTGAAAAATACCTGGGAAGAGCATCCCAGAGAGGAGCCACTGAACAAAGAAAGGCTGAAAGAAGAGGAAGAGAGGATGATCAAAGAAAAGGGACAGGGGATAGAGATTCACAAGTCGAGGCAGGGAGGACAAGAAGAAAGAGGATAACTGGAAGGTAAATTAGGCTCTTGAAAGTTGCTAATTATAGTGTTGTCATTTCCTATTTGTAGTAGGAATCTGGGGAGCTATTTGTACAGCATAGTTCCCCATCCTCTTTCTTCTTCCAGAAAATAAATGTCTTTCTCTGTTCCTGATGAACTTGAGTGGTTTGAGGTGGGTGCCTGACCCCAGCTCAGTCAATGAGCCCAAAGCTGTAGCATGCAAAACTCATGACTCTGGGACTGTATTCATGAAGACTGGAGAAGTGTAAGGACACCATTTTGGGAGGAAACAGAGAAGATAAGGTGACCATGCTCTTTAAGGAACAGTTTCTCATGGTTAATGAGGCTCAAATGTTTCCATAAACTCTCTCTTACATGGGCAGTTCATGAGATAAGTAACTAGTATCCTTCCATGACCTCTTTTTGCTTGTGCTAGTTTAATTCAGATTTCTATCTCTTATACTTAAAATAATCATAACTAAACTTCATCTATTTGGCTCCACGTATGCTTCTATGCACCTTCTGTTTTACTCATTCTCAATACTCAACATGTTCTAGAAAAATGATTTATGCATTTTCACAGGCCTTTTCCTTCTTCTAAGCTGCTCTTTTATTGCAAAATTATTTTCCTTTCTATCAAAACCCTTTTATTTCTCCAGCCTCTAGTTACATACACCTACTCAACTGAACCTGTCCTGTTTTATCCACCCAATCACACATCTCTAGCATATCCTCATGCTGTGCATTTCTTTATTGCTTTTTTCATTCAGCTCTGTATTACGGTTCTTTGCCACCTGTTTCTATCACTAGATTTTATTTTTGTGTGGAAAGACCAACATCACTTCTAATGTATAACCTTAGTACCTCAGTCATAGCACTTAGTTGGGTTTAATAAAGGTTTGTGGAGTGAGTAATTCAGGTGAGTGGGTCTCTTTAAAGGATTTGTCATTGGTGTCTCTTTAAAGCTGCAGGGTGACTGTCTTCTCTCTTGTGATATTTGTTTCTGTAATTGGCAATGTCTCCATTCTTTGTATTAATGCCCTATTTTTCTGATGTGTCTTAACTCTTTACTTGTATTGGCCCAATTTTTTTCATTATGAAAATGTTTTATCTTAGAGCCGTATGCTCCATTTACTAAAGTAACAGTTTATCTGAATAATGTAATTTCCCCCCAATTCTTGCTTCTCTTGTTATTATCAGACTTTCCATTTACACTATTCAGAGTGTTTTTTTTTTAAATATGATCAACTTTGACTTATTTATTTCAGCATACATATATGTAAAGTCAGTATATGGATTCTTTTGTATTTGTATTAAGTTCTATTCCTTTGCACTTTGTATTTTATGTCATGTAAGCTGAGAGTGAGAGGTTGAGTGAAGAGGATAAATCTACACAATATCCATATATTAGCTCAATAGAGCAGTTTGCAATCAATAAAGATACAATTATCTCATTATAATAAAGTTACACTGAAGATCAATCATAAATCCTGAGTCAAGGGAACCAAAAATATAATTCAGAAAGACTTGTTGGTACTTTGAGAGTGAAAGACACTTAAGTACCAGACAGAACTGAGTTCAGATTCGTTATTTCACTTACTAGTTGCATGACCTCATACAACTGATCATACATCTTCATAAATGAATTTAGTCCTGAAGCGAGGTCTTAAGTACTTAATATAGGTTATGTAGCTTACATAAACTTGAATATATAAAAACTTAAATGTGAGTATTTAAAAGCCCCATTAATGAACAAATAAGGGAAATTTGGAGTTTGCATGTGGCATCATATTTAGTTATATATTTTGTTTTTAATTGCATTAATACATTAAAAAGACTAAACACAAGTTAATAAGAAAAAGATGAAGTCCTAGATAGAAAAGTGGGCAAATAACATGAATAAACAACTCACAAAAATAAACATACAAATTATTAACAAACCTTTGAAAAAAATCTCAAGTATACTAAAAATAGAGTTATGTAGGTTAAGAATTTTAAAAATACAAAATGTTTCACAATAACTAATTATAAAAGATAGTCTTATATTAGATTGCCAGAAGTTAAAAAAAAACAATAATAATACTTTAAAAAGAGAGAATAGGAATTCTTACACATTGGTGAGGGATAGTTACAACTTTTCTGGAGGCTAATTGGGCACTAAAAGCCTTAAAAATGTGCATACTTTATATTTTTTCATGTAGGAATTTCATTCTATTGGTTAATGCTAAAGAAGTAGCTGAACAAGTATACAATGATGCAGTGCTTTTTTATGGCAGAAAATTAACAACCAGCTGTAAGAAAAAATGAAGATTCGAGCTATTATTTAGCACCTCTGTATAATGCAATACTGGTCAACCATTCTAAAATGCACCAAGAACATTTCTCTACTTAAAAATATATTGGAGATAGAAAAACATTTCGTAAAGATAAAAAGCCATGAAATGTAGACTAGAAAAAAAGACAGATATTAGGACTTTGGCCAATGGTTTTTCTCTGGATGATGTGATAACGGGTGATTAATTTGTGATTAAAACAAAATCTTTGTCTTTTTGTGTTTTCCAAATTTTCTACATTAAGCATTAATCCAGATACCTCTTCGCACCCACTTTAAATCTTCCTCCACTCAAACCACTGCCTTGGAACTCAACTTCCTGCACATGAAACAGCTTGTCTCCTCACCGATTCTCCATTCTCCTCTGACAGCAGGTGATATAGAGCATTATCACCCCAAGAGAGAACCCTTAACCAGTGGGGGCGAAGTCATCAGATAAATCCTCTAACGCTCTCTCCTTCAGGTGGACAAATACTGTGATACATTTTTAGGGCCCCTCGGCAGGTGCCAGCAACTGACGCCTGCTCTCCGCAGTGGTGACCCATTCAGGCTCATGCTCAGAACACCAGCACAGTAATCAACTTTTATATCGCCTCTTCTCTCTTTTGTTTTGCTCTTCCCAATGCCTCCCTCATCCTCCCAAATAGACTGTTTGCACGCAAATAAACCTCATCTCAGACTTTGCTTTTGGAAGCACTGA
>NW_006431920.1:8092631-8107561 GCF_000325575.1 Pteropus alecto | reverse complement strand
ATGCAGAGAAATGGTCTGCACACAACCTACCTTGTGCCACAGGAGAAGGACCCCATTCCTTCCACTCTGAGAATTGATATAAGTGGTGTTGTCAGGTGCCATAAAATGCACACGCATCAAGCCCAGAACAGGGCAAAATATTTCCAAACAAAGACATACGTCTAGCACAGGCTGTGAGGGTTCTTTATCTTTATAGGCAAATGTCCTGGGCACGTTCTTATGCAAGCACGCAGGGGTTGGAAAGACGGCGTGCATGTGCCTGCCTGTCCCAAAAGGGATTCTGTGGTTTAACACATGACATTAACAGGAAGCAATCCCACAGCAGTCATGGAATAAACCGGCCTCTGGCTTTACGTTCTGTCTAGGTGAACCTCTTTGTATAGGTCAGTAGAGTTTTTTTTTTTTTTTTCACGAGACTACCTATCTTTACGGGCTTAGAAAGTTCTATTCTTTTACTAATTACCTCTCCCTTTCTGGCAAGCCTCAATAACCTAATTCAGTAGTGCTCGGAAAAGCCACAAAAATTATTATCAAAATTGATTAATGGCAGTCCATTTCCTATGTACTACAGAAAGTTAAATTTATAGACACCATCTTTCCCGTTTTAAGTACTTCTTCCACAACTTTAGCTTGAACCCTTGGTACCTGGTCTCATAAGTTCCTACTAGAATATAGTCTACCATGGTATCTGATTTAGTATAGTCATGTATTTATTTTGTAGTATAAACTTGATTACCTTATGCTGTTCTTCAAAAATACCCTTTGTGTGGCTATGCCACCTGCAGTTGTTTAAAACGCTATCCTCATAGAAAACATTTTAGCTGTTGTTCATCTATTTAGCTTCCTAAATGTCTTTATGAATATTTCACAAGAATTACCCCAACTCTAAGTGGGAATCAAAACGATGGGACAATTAGAATCTGGCCAAGGTTTTGAATCCTATTCTTTTTCCTCATGTTGCCTCTAGCAGGAGCTCTAGAAAAAGATCTAGAGAGGAACAGACATTCTCCTGATGCAGACTTCCACACTTGACCCTCTGATCCTAGTTTTGATGGCCTTATTTGATGGCAATCATTAGAAGTGATCATGTCAGAACACAGTGCAAATCGAAGAGTGAATTCTTACTTTAAGAGATGAACTGATGATGCCTTTTGGGTGAGAGGTTGCTTGTCTTAAGAAGCCTGCGATCATGCAGTATTGAAGTACTGAATAACTTGAGAAATCCAGAGAAATGTGCAAGGCAGGAATTGTCCAACCAAGTGAGCTACGTGGAATAGGTGCTCTACAAGAGAGCAAGACCCCCACCAATGCGTCTAAGGGATTGTAAAAACAAGCAAGGTGGCAAGTGTACTCTTGTCAATAAATACTGCAAATGCTTCAGTGATTCGAGCTCTAGAAGCATCCTGAAAACTGTTTATTATAAGTAGAGACCTTTTTTCAGGTCAAATCCCAGAGAAAGGTGCAACCAGAGCTTTTCTATTTGAATCGAGAATAGGAGACCTGAATCCCCTGTGATGCATAATTTTATGTTTCAGTTTGACCTTTATGTCAACTTGACCGTAGTGTGCTCAGATATTTGGTTAAACATTATTTCTGGGTGCGTTTGTGAAGGTGTTTCTGGATGAGAGTAACACTTGAATCGCTAGACCAAATAAAGCACATTGCTCTCTCAAATGTGGACGGGTCACATCTAATCCATTGAAGGCATAAATAGAACCAAAAAGGTGAAGTGAAAAAGAATTTTCTCTCTTTCTGCCTGACTGTCTTCAAACTGTCTTCTGTTGCCTTCAGTCTCAGACTCAGACTGGAACTTAAACCATCAGCATTCCTGTTGAGCTCTCCATAGTTTCAGACCAAGGCTGAAACTATACCATCAGCTTTCCTGGGTCTCCAGGAGCTGACTGCAGCTCTTGGGACTTCTCAGTCCCCATAAACATGTGAGCTAATTCCTTATAATAAATCATTATCATATTGGTTTTTTTTCCTCTGGAGAACCCAGACGAATAAATCCCCCCTAATCTTCCTCCCAATTTCCTCCCCCATTTATCCTCTCCAGTATAAGTGCATTTAGGCAGATTTCTGGATGGAGGCTCTAGCCAAAGAAATGCGATAAATTCCTAGACTATGTACCAGTCCTTCATGTTAGAGCAGCCTCTGGCATGAGGATTACACTACGATTTACTGAACTTGGCTCATCTATCTTCCTGGATTGTCTTTGACTGCCTGTCAACCCTGAAGATTATTTACCTCCCCAAAGTTTAGACTAATCCCTAGTCTAGGATTCTTCCTTTCATTGCCACACTGCTTATTCACCTGTCAGATGGTAACTATATTTCTTTTAGCTCAAGGAGTCTATTTGCTTTGAACTTACTGGGTAGATTATATGGTCTGAGTATCTTAATTTCTGGAAATTCCAGAGACTTCTTTTAACTATTGGAGGAATCTGATCACAGCTTTTCAATTTTGTCTGTTTTTCGTGTTTCCTTAAATTTGAACCTATCACTGAATAAACATAAGGAGAGAGGATTGAGTCCACAGCATGACTTTCCCAATATCTCTCTCTAAGGATGAACCAGATTGGTGCTATAAAGTCCAGCACCCAGAGGTGTAAAGGGATAATTTCCCACCTTTCTGGTAATATGGGGGATTGAAAGTTGAGGGTTGAATCCTATGGTCAAGCCAGAACTCTGGGCATCAATCTTGATTCTTCCCTACCTCTTGCACCCCACATTCAAGTCATCACAAGGTGTTGTCAGTTTCACCTACCAAATATCTCTCCAATCCCCCTTCCTTTCTCTATTCCCATTATCACTGCAGAGAAGTCATACCTCAGTTAAAGATTAGGTTCTAAACACTTGAGGCACGTATAGTAAGTCATGTACAGTTATCATTACTCTTGAGAATTCCTCAGGAAGTTGCCTTTGTAAAGACAGCATACTGCTTCTTAGCAAATACATCAGTTAATTTTCTCTCCAATGTTGGAACGACTTTCTGTTTCTTCAGTTGAACACTCGATGAAGAAATTGATTTGTATTTAGGGGCCACATGGAATGAAAATATACATGTATTTGAACCCTACTATAACATTCAGCGTGATGAAATGCATGTACCATGGGATGCACAGAAATTGACAGAACGAGTGTCAAAGGTCCCATTTTGTGCTTTCTCTGGGACACATAGTCCTTTTATCAAAAGGTGGAGTGGAGCCGCTAACATTATTTAAAATGCTATTCCTCTGTGTCTTTTCCTTCTTTCAATTCCCACCTCTGACTTTGTCGCCTAGAGCATATAATTGGAATCCAATAGACATGTGACAGGACTCCACTGTGTTTATGTTAAGGCACCGACATCTCTCGTCTGAATCACAATGCTAGTCTTCTAAATAGATTCTCATCTTCCAGGATTGATTTTCTCCAAACCATTCATTACATCACAGCAGCATGATAACTCAAAAGCACAGATTTGATCATGACTCTCGTCCTTACTTCCTTGTGTAAAATCATTCAACTACTTCCCATCATTCTTGGGATTAATTTAAAGCCCTTGGCATGACCGAGGAGCCCATCACAATCGTCTTCCCATTCTTTGCCGGCCTCCTCTCTCGCCACCCTTAAATCTATCCTATGACCACTTCCAGTGAGATTGAACTACTTGCCCTCTCTAAAAGGACTTTGTCTTTGTCCCTGGGTCTTTGAATGTGCCCTTTATTTTCACTTTACCTGGCTAACTTCTCTTTGTCCTTAAGACCTCAATTTAGACATCATCTCCTCTGAAACCTTCTCTGCATATCTGTAGCACTGCCACATCTCCCACTGGCTAAGCCTTTACATTTTTAATCCATAGCTGGTGGCTTAAAGTCCCCAGTGAAAGCAACTACTCCATATTTTTAGCACTTTTTAGGAAAGTGAGAGATTTAGAAACACTTTTGTCCCATGGGGCCATGCTATTGATTTTTTTTTCCCTGTAATACCAGCTAATTTTACAACTCAACAATAACAATAATTACTATTATTATTATAACAACAGTAATAAGAATACTACTGTTCAACATATATGTGCCAGGCATTCTATTTGTATTTATATATAATAAATATATTCATATACATATACAGAATTATATGTTATAATTATATGTTGTAATTATAACAACAGTAATAAGAATACTATTGTTCAACATATATGTGCCAGGCATTCTTATACTTGTATTTACATATAATAAATATATTCATATACATATATATTTTAATACGTACAGAATTACTATTACATTCTCTTTTAACAGATGTGAAACCTGGGTCACAGAGAGACAAATTAACTTGCTTGGTGAAGACAGAGAAACATATGTACTGCTTTTCAGTAAATCTAACACAACCAGTCTTTCTTCTAGTGTTGGAACAAACTCAAAAAACCAGTATCCAAGCCTAAAAAATATGATTCAAGAACTTGCCTAACCAGTATGCACTCAGCTTCTCACATGTGGTTGGACTAACTTCTAGTACAAACTTCATTTTGTCATTCTTTCCAGTCGACAGGTATCCACTCCACTTGCTGGCTGTCCAATGAAAATTCATGCCACCTTGAATAGAAAAAATATTTTTAAAAAATCTGATTATTAAACAAGTGTGAATAATTGTTCCACATGCTCTCTGCCACCATTACCGTTTACCATAACCAGGACTCTTTTTACCCCTAACAGTCTCTCTTTTAAAATATTGTTGAATTCTACCCATGAACCATGCTGAACATAACTCTGGGCACCCCTGATCCAGGCATTATGCTATTTGTATTCATTAAGACTGATTAAGGTTTTCTTCCTATTTATCACCAGTCTGACTTTCATAGCTAAGCTTACTCAGCTATCAGCAGGATTCCTGGTCTTCTTTGGAAGATTTCACAGTGAAAATCCAAAAGCACAAATGAGTTCTGGCAGCCAGAAGTCTTTAATTTAGTGTGTGGCTTCCAGTGAGATGAGAGGAGCCGTATTTTAGGATAAAACAATTAGATAATCTTGAATTAAAACTATAGTGTACTCATCGCATTTTTTCTCAGATTCATGTGCAATGTAAATGTACTTGACGTGATTCAATTATGCCTTAAATTCCTGATTGCCAGAGCTAATCAAATAATAAAAGTGTAATACACGAGTCTTATTTACAAAAGTTGTGTAGAGCCAGTGACCTTGGAAAGAGCATCTTACCTCTAATTGTGTATTATGGGAAATGTGGACCCTACAAATCATACAGAATAATCATTAAATGCTAAAATAAGATTAGGAGTTCAACAAAAGGTAGGGACTCTTCATTACATTTTATTAATTTTGAAGGAGGATGAAGAGCATAAATGGGAACAAACCAAAGCATCTTCTTCTAGTCTGCCGTGTGGCTCCAACCTTATGACCCTTACTTGCTGTGATGACCAAACGCCTATAATCCCTTGCACATCTGAACAATCTCATTAGGGAAAAAGGTGTCATGCATTCCTCTCTGAATTTTTCTGTTGAAGTCAGTAGAAGACTTCAGCTTATGCATATCCATGACCTTTTCAATTTCACACTTCTGCAATCTGCCCACGTTGGTTGGGAACAATGTGTGGTCTGAAATTTGAGATGTGCCTTCCATTTACAAGGACACATGGCTGCTTCTTATGAGGATATCTTGCGGGCTATTTCTTTCCAGCACTCTGCCACCAAACATGCCTCAAAGAGAAGAGAAATATGGCAACAAACTGTCACATTCTGAAGTCTGTCTAATGCTATGCTTGGGTTTGTGTATAAAGAAAGACACTTTATTGCTTTTCTCGGAAGTGTGGTCTGCCTTTGGCTTGTTCTTTTTCATTAGAGGAAACTTTCTTTTTCTCTCTTGTCGTCTTCCTATGACCTTAGATTCAAAAAGGATCAAGTTCTGTAATTTGGAACAATAAATCTTTCCCATCTTTCGGACTTGACTGAAATCCCACCTCTCTATCCCCTAAGCACCTGACTATTATGAACTCTTATTGATCTGCTGTTGTTTGTACTCTGTTAGATCCTTATTCACTTTCCATGTGTTTGTACTTTATCTTTCCAACTAGACCATGAACAACTTGAAGGCAAAGACTGTCTTACACAGTCAGGCATCCATGCTGTCCCTAAGCTCAGCACCAAACATATCATAGGCACCTGGCTATTACCTTTGAAGTCTTAATTTATCAGGAAGAGCCACTGGCTGACAACAAATCTCAGCTCCAAATTAGAGCCACTCTGTCTTAGATCAGTGCTTCTCACACTTGAATGTGCACCCCGCTCACCTGGGGATCTTGTTAAAATGTAGCTTCTGATAACTGGGACTGTGGTGGTAGCTGGGATTCTGCATTTCTAACTGCCAGGGAATGCCAATGCCATCAGTTCAGAGATCTCACTTTGAGTAGCGAGATCTTAGACATGAATAAATCACTGAGAAATTAGTTCTTTGCTTTTTGTGCTTGTATAGGTCACACGTCTGGTTGATGTAAATCTATCCCGTTTAGACTTTTAGAAATATTCAAGAACCAATTAACGATCTTCTATACAATAATAATAGCTAATGTGGCAGAGTCATTCACTGAGGTACTAATTTGCATTTGTTCCCCTTTATTTCTCATTCATTTGTTCAGAGCAGGTAGTTGAGCCCATTCAAATTCTTTGCTTCAGAGACTCAAGAGACAGAGGGGGTGGGAGAACAGGAACTGTTGAAGACAACTCTTTTTCTTGTCTCTTTTGAAATCTGAATGATTGAAAAGATCATACTAGACATTTTGAGGAGAGAAGAGGGGGAAAAGAGAGAGAAATGAAGAAAAACTTGTCTCCAGGCCTGAGAAGGAGAGGGAAATCAGTGAATTTCATAAATTTAAGAACAACTTGAGAAGCATGAGGGAGACCTTCGAAGCGCACTAGGCAGGTGAGGGAGCTGGTACTGGACTCGCACTCTGCCTTGTGCCTGCGCCATGGATGTCACGGAAGTCACAGATTTCCGGGACTCTTTGGGCTCCGGAAATAGGCACCTCAATAGCAGCCTGGGTGGACTGATGCTTGGAAGCGTCCCCAGTGCTTTGGCACTGTGTAACGCCCCCTCATTCCCCCACCACCACCCACAAATACCACACAAACACCAAATTTAATAATTAGTTAAAGATATAAAAGAGAAAATAAAGGGAAGAGAAATCACAATAATGTCTCAAAATGAATTTCTTTTCAACCTAGCTGGTGGAGTTTGGAACAGAGTTTAGTTTGACTTTAAAGAAATAAATCAAGGAGATATTTCTTGTTTATCCGAGTGTGTGAAGTAAGATTCATACTTGATAAAATATCTATTAAGTGATGATTTAAGATGAGATCAAATCATGTCACCTTATCCCCCACACACATATCTTCCCCAGCTCTTAACTTTACAATGGCTTCCTATTCCACTTAGAATAAAATCTAAATTTCTTTCCACAAATTCCAACACTGCACTACAGTTGCACCATCAAGGATGGCAACCACGGGCTACGTGTGACACTGAGCGCTTGAACAGAAGCTGGTCTGAACTGAGATGTGCTGTAAGTAGACAGTGCCTGGCAGGCTTCAAAGATTTAGTATCAAAAAGAAAGAAAGAAAAGAAGGAAGGGAGGGAGGAGAAAGAAAGGAAGAAAAAAGAATACACATTTCTGGTTAATTTTTTCATACTGAATATGTGTTGAAATGATGTGTTGGATATATTCGGCTAATTTCACCTGTTTCTTTCTACTTTTTTAAAAATTAGTTGCTTAGAAAAGTTAAAGTTACATATATTTCTCGCATTTACTTCTATTGGACCACACTGCACTCCAGGAATCGTCCTTGCTAGACCTCGCCTCCCTCCTGTCCCTCCGCAGAGTCCCAGCCTCGCCAAGTCTTAGGGTCCTGGGGGTTACCAAGCGGTGACCCACAATGGCACAGCGCATTCATGGTTGGTTTGTCCGCAAGCTCTCTCTCTGACCCCAGATTACGGTTTGGCTTTCTCCTTCAATTTCATTCAGCTCAAACTCTGCTCCAATATCACTTCTTCAGAGAGGCATTTCCTTACCACCATATCTAAGCCACTCCTGTCCTTCCTTGTGCCGGAGACCTGCTTTGTTTTTTCCACGTATCATCTATTGCTTATCTCGCCCCACTGAGATGCTGGTGTCTTGTCTGTTTCCTTCACCAACACTTTCTCAGTCACCAAGAAAGTGCCTGGCGTGTAGTGGCCACATGATAAATATTTACTGCGTGATTGGAGTAAGTAGTTATTCAAACTGAGCACCTGCTATAGACTAATATCATTTTGCAGAGAACTTTGTGCACTTTTTTCATACCTGTCACGGTAAATCTACAATACTATTATAATCCTAATTTTACACGGGAGAAAAATCAAGTCTTGGAAAAGTTCATTTTAAAAGCTTGGTGTGTCTCAAACATTTGTTTACTTAATTCTAAGAGGTGGGCGCTGCTATTGTCTATTTTTACAAGAGAGGAAATTGAGGAACGGGTGGGTAAGTAACTTGCCTGAGGTCTTTCAGTCAGCAAGAGGCAGGACTGAGAGATGAAGACAGGAGAGTCTGAACCCAGGTCTTCCTCCGTGCCAGGGTCACACATTACTGAAAGCCAAGCCCTTCTGACTAGCATCCCGGCTCTCAATTCCCACAATACCCTTACTATGACATCTACTCTGTCAGATGGTCACCTCCTGGTGCTTTTACCAACACTTACCTCTTCCGGAACTCTATTTTCAGTATAAAAAGTTCTCAAAGCTAAAACACTGAAGACCCTGTTAGGATCCCCAAAATATACTCGCTTTCCTGTACTTCCTCTTTTTGTAAGAATATCACTCATTTGCTCAGTTTCCCACACCTAAAACCTCACAGGCATTTCTGTCTGGCTCCTTTTCCTTGTTGTTCTTACCTAGACAATTATCTCTTCCCAATGTTTTGCTTCTCTGCCTTTTTTTCAATTCCTTTGTCCACCCACCTGGTTCAGGATTTTGTCAGTGTAGACCTAGATTTTGTGCATAATGTGTTAATTTTTCTGCTTCTTGTCACTCTCTCTTTAAACTCATCCTGATGAATAATAGGAAATTTGAGAAACAAAACACTTTAATTCATTACTGTCTTTTAAAAAAAGTTTTGAATGTGTTCCTATTGCCTAAAGAATAAAATCCTTTTAAGATTATCCATTCAATGGCATTCCCGGTTAGAGCTAACTTGTTTTTAAAGCCTTATCTTCCACTACATCTGACCTTTTCTGCAACCATCCTTTGCATGGTCCAACCTTTACACTGTTACTCTTGGCATCAACTACTGGGCAAACTGTTTACAGTCCTTCATACATTTTAACTCATATCAAACTCTTCTGTAAAGCCTTTGCTGAGCATCCAGGTCTGGAATTTTATCTTTCCCTTATGCTCTTATAACAAGTAGAGTTTGTGTAATTTACTCATGAAAAATCTCCTTAGATTAGACCTAGATTCCTTGCACCGAATTGTTCATTCCTGTCCCATTGCCAAGTACTTTCCCTGGTGCCAATCACCCAGTAAGGGCTCCAATAAAAATAATTTTGAAATTATCAATGTTAATAAATACAACTCAACATCAGAAGAATGTCAGAACCAAAGACCATAAATAAGTTAGAGGAACTTGCATCTTTTTACCTCACATTTACTTTTATTTTGTTGTGGTTTCTCACCGAATGGTCCCCTTCTACTCCTCTTTCTGTAACAACGTTGGAATTAAAGTGATCTTATTCGTGAATTGCATTTCTTCTCCATTCTAATAGACATTTAAAAAATGGTGGATTTCCTATAGAATATTCTTTCTTTTTGCCCTGCCACCCACTATAAAAATGAAAGAATTGACAGCTAAATTTTACATTTTGTTTACTTATAGACACAGAAGAGAATTTAGAAATCAACCCATCCAACATCCTAATTTCACAGAAAAAAAGGAAGCTCAGACTAGAGAAAAAGCCAATGCCAAATCCAGAATTTGAACCCAGATTTTTTGAATCTCAGAGCATACCATGTTTCAACTTACAGCTTCTCATCGGGAGGAAAGAAATACTATTCTACCTAACCAATGTTTGATGAATCTTCTAAATTTGACTTATACATGTCTTCTGTTTTGCACTTTCGATTGTAACCATGAAACATTAGTCATGTGCCGTCAGTTTGTAGCTTATAGTTTACAACAAATTCCCGCATACATTATCTAATGTGATTCTCACAACTACCTTGGGATAATGGTATGGGCAAGTCTGAAAGCAGAAGTGAGGTGGGCTAGAGGAATGTGGATGCATCATATGTGGCTATCTGGAAATTCCCTGTATTTACAAATGTACCTTTTCAGGACCTCTTGATCAACAAACACATCAGGTGCCTATTTTGTGGGGACATGTGGCACCAGCCTGCAAGGATTTGAGAGAAAATCGGCATGTCACGTGACAACTTGTATACGGGAAATGTCAAATCATGGCTCTGCAGGTCAGCAGAAGTGAGAGAGAAGCGCTGGAATTCACCGTAAGCTGCTGCATGGAGGGGAAACAAAGCAGGACTTACATAACAGCGAAGCAAAACTGAACATGTGCATTCATTCTTCTTTTCATATGAAATCTACACTTCACAAAGCCTTCTTATAGTTTTTACCTCACTTAATCCTTTTGAGATCCTGACCCTTTAAATGGATAGTTCTCTTGGGGTTAAGAGAGCCAGTGTAATCTCTCAGCATTACCCATCCTAGAGAAAATTCTTTTGAATGCTGGCTCCCTCTATTAAGGTGAAAATTAAATTCTCAAGAAGTAGGGCACAAGTGGGGGAAGGAGAAGGGATTGGCATTGCTCAGTGCAGCCCAGGGTCCCTTGGCTCAACTCTGTCATTCTAATGAGGCAGCCATCTTCTACATGCAGTGGGTTTAATCAATGGAATGGAGCTTAATTGTGCTAATTGCATATTAAACTGGTGTTAGATTACCAAAGTGCTGAGTCAACAAGTAGAAATGGGTTCCTCCATCTTTTATCAACATGAAACTTCTCTTGTCACTGGCTGGAAATGCTAGGATAAGGTAACACTTTGCAATTTGTCAATTTCATGAGTTAAGGAAAAGACTTCAAAAAGCTTTTTGCAGAATGAGTATTCTTTCTAAAACTAGAGGAGTTTCAGACTAGTCTAGAATGGTTACATCCCATTTTGCATGTTGGTTAAAATGCTAGTGACTGGTTTTAAAACTTCGCAGCTGCAACACAACGATAAAGGAAATAAGTATCGAACCCTTATTATTATATTTTAATATTCCACACAGAGCCATGCATAGAAATTCCATACTGTCTTTGACCTTTATACTTCGATTTGACCCACAGGCTCTATGTACTCTCCTCCCAGAAGTGGCTGCTCTTGTTGACCTAACTATTAAATGGCTAGCATTAGGACCGGTTTCTATGGTGACGGAGTGAAAGATGGCTGTTCTATTATATTTTCTAACACAATGTGAGCAAGAAAAACAGTCAAGCCTGTTGGAGAAAGTCCAAATGCCATATCTGGATATAGAGCCAGGAATTGAGGATGGGTTAGAAAGAAGAATCAAAAATGATGGGTTGGGAAACAACCGAAAACCTGGACCTGACTGGATAGAGGATTAAAATGAGAATGGATATGTAGGTGTCCTGAGCTGGCTTGGATGCCTTGGAGCAAAACAGCCAGCACAAGGTCCAACATGAGGAGGAAGGTCAGCTGGTTGAGTTGGTGAGGGTCGCCTTAGCCAGGCTAGAAGTAATGCCTTGGATGGTAAATGAGCACTTCTCTATAGGTTGATCCTTGGAAAATTGTCATGAAAAAAAGTTGGTTCTTGGTCATGGGAGGGGCAAGTGAGAGAATTAACAGATAAACGAGTGAGACTCCATCACCCACTGAAGATGGGTCATGATGGTCAATTTTTACATTGAAGAGAACACTTACTACCTTCTCATTGTGACTAAGATGTGGTGGCACATCTTGTTCAGAGAGACACCGGTGATCTGGCCAATCTTCCATCACTTTTTGTCAGGATCACAATTGGTTGGTGATATTCCTAGACCTGAGCTAAGAGTTTGGTCTCAACAAGAACTTTAAAGAAAACATTACTTCATCAGTGCCTTGTAAGAGCTAATGAAGCTTCCCAAGAGCCTTGCTAGTTCCACTGAAGTAATAAGTCTGCCTGTCCTTTCTCACACATGTGATGCTAAGACCGTGATGTAACAAGGACATAAAAATCCTACTGTATAATCACGCTCTGATAATAGTTATACTTCTGCATTAGCGTCACTTTAAGATAAATGGAGGGCAATCAAATTCTTGAGAAACATTATTGGACATTTTTGAGATCACTCTAAAGTAACCAACTCATTTATATCATCTCAACAGTGTTAGAATTTTCATTATAAGAAAAAATAAGAGAATAAATAATTGGGAAACAATACTATTAATATCTAAAAAGAATTTATAAGTTATTGTACTTCACATGCTATAAATGTATGAAAAACACCCTATAAGGGCAAACTATTGGCTTAATTTATAAGTTAATTGTCTAGGACTCCAGGATAAGAAAAACGACAATTTTTTTTTTATTTCCTTTCTTAGTACGTTCACTAGATTCACTCTCTGTGCAAAGACTTGTGCTCAGGCAACCCCTCCCCATGCCTGGAAAGCAAAGACATAATCATACACAGAAAAGGTGTAAAAATGGTGGTAAATAGCAGAACACAGGGCGCCCTAAGCACAGGGAAGGCAGTGATGGAAAGTCCATGACATATTACTGCCATCTATGTGGCACCTAAAACTGTTACACACACATTCTACTTTGGACCACAGACACGTCAGGGACTGAAAAACAAAACAAAACAACCACACAAAAAACATAAACTGTCCTTGACCGTGAACAACTGACCTTAAACATAATCTGTTCTGCAGAAGAGTTCTGCCCTCCACCAAAGCCCCTTTGTATTTGTACTTGACATGTACTTCTGAGGGAGCCCTCCATTCATTCTTTCCTCAGAGTTCCTGATGATTCTGGTCCTGCCCTTTACTCCTGTGTGGATGGCCGTGTTCATACTCTGACTTTGTAAGAAGGGAATATTATTTACTGAGGGCCATCAAGGAAAACAGTAGTAAAGAGAAAATGTACATTGGTTAAAATCAAAAGGTTTAGAGTCAGACTGACTTAGTGAAAATCCCTACTCCTCCATTTCCAGACCTTGGGCAAGTTTCTTAACCCCTCTATGTCTCCATCTTCTCATATGAATAAGATAAGAACAATAGATCATTGTGAGGACTGAATGAGAGACTATATCTATCAGGCTTAGCTTGCCATATATTGATCATTAAAGGATAGCTGTTAGTCGTTCAATGGCTCTTTGGAAAAAAATGTGTTTGGAAGGCTCGTTCATCAACTTAAAAAATGAACTTATGGGAAACAGCCTATTTTGGGTTGAGGAGCAGGGAAACTTGTCAAATATACATAGAGGGAATGAATATACAACAGACAGTGGCCAGATTATATATAAAAATAGAACTCTGACCTACAACCAGCCCAGGAAGCCAACCTGTCTACAGTAAGCAATTCAAAAAGCCAAACTACTATCTGAAGCAGCTAGTTTGCAAAGCCAGACTTCCTGGTTGTGATGATCAGCCTCAAACAGCAAGGATTTGATTAGTAACTAACAGCTTCTCTAACATTTGCCCCAGCTTTCAACTTAGGACCAAATGGAGCAAGCCAAATACACATCCCTAATCAATCGCATAGGACACCCCAGTTCTAGTTAGCCTGCCTACAGCTTCCCCAGGCCAGCAGCCTCGAATCATCTAGAGGATACTTGAAGCCTTTCTTTTTCCCCCCACTATAAAGTTTCCCGTATCTCTACCTGCTTTTGAGTGTCTGACAAAACGCAAGTGAGGATAGCTGACTCTCTTCTCATAGTAAGCTCTAAATAGATAGTCTTTGCATGTTCTCATTTGGGTGGTCTTTATTTATTTCCACATATCTCTCAAACCACAAAGCCATAATCATGGGGTAGGCTGAATCTGCGTTTAGCTCACCACTATCATCCCAGTATCGAGCACAGTATCTGGTTCAGAGACATGAATGAATAAACAAAAATTTCTCTTTTCAAAACCAATCAGATTGCCTCCAACACATTAGTGAAAGAAATGAAAACTGACAAAGGAGGGACTTTTCTTTTGAGAGGAGGTCAGTTAGGAAAGAGACCCTGGGTAGGGCACAACTCTTTATAATTCGACAGCATGATCTTGCTCCAGTCACTGAAGTCTGCGTGCCGTGAGGGCCCCTTATCCGTGACATTAAGACAGTGATAATGACCCTCGCAAGGTGCTTCTGAGGATTTAATGAGATCCCGTGAATGCAAAGAACATGAATGAGGGTTTAGGGAATGGAGAAGGCTTGCTTTTCTTTGTTTAGCCTAATGTCCTGTTGACATTCTTTACAGGCGTGCATTAATTTTTAAATACAAACATGTAAAAACAAGAAAAACTATTCTTAATCTTACAATGCTATGCCTACATTGAATATCACTTTTTTAAAAAAATAAAAAGTGATCTTTGATCTTTTTCTCACTTTATTTAAATATCCCACACTGGGCATATATTATTAATTCAACAGTAAACAACATTAACATAACCGAAACAGACTTTTGATATGTAAGAGACAAAATCATCTAATTTCAATTTGATGGTGATTTATTTATTCAGCAAATATGTATTTTAAGTCTTTATTTACAAGGCATTACAATTGTTTTAGAGGTTTGTAAAGGTATGCAAGAGACTGGTCCTTGCCCTCAGGGATTAAGCCATGAAGAGATAATTTTAAAACCCCTTTCATACAAGCAACTCAAGTTCAATGTTGGATGAAGAAAGTGGATGTGCCGGTGTGCATAGGGA